>NC_049170.1:83092037-83407428 GCF_009769625.2 Cygnus olor | reverse complement strand
TATGAAGAGCAGCTGAGGTCACTTGGTTTGTTAAGCCCAAAGAAGACAAGACTGTGTGGAGGCCTCATCACAGCTTGTGAGCTTCCTCACACTGGGGAGCAGAGGGGCAGACACTGTGACCCTGTGAGAGGGTGTTCAGGCACTGGAACAGGCTCCCCAGGGCAGTGGTCACAGCAGCAAGCCTGCCGGAGTTCAGGAAGGGGTTTGAACAGTGTTCTCAGACGTGGTTTGATTATTGGGTGGTCCTGCGTGAAACCAGGAGTTGGACTCGATCCTTGTGGTTCCCTTCCAACTTAGGATGTCTCACAGGGACCTGTACAGTCTAGAGGAACAGGCCAGAAGGAACTTCATTTTCAACAAGGACAAAGGCCACCTCCTGACAGGCTGTTCTTCAGGCTGGAAACACCCTGTGCAGCTATACAGACTGGCTGCTGCCTGGCTGGGAGCAGCTCTGCTTGAAGCGACCTTGGCAGTCACAGGCAGAGTGTGAGCCAACAGTGTGCCCTGACTACAGGGATGGCCAACAGCATCCTGGAAGCTGTATTTACAGGGGCACAGCCAAGGAATTAGGGGAAAGGTTTATACCCCTATACCCAGCACATCTAGCATACTGCATCCAATTGTAAGCCCTCAAATACAGGAAAAACATCAACAGGCCCCTGATCTGGTCCCTGACTATCATAAGCCACTAGGGTGGTCTGGGATGGGAACATGTGTCCTACAAGGAGAAGCTGAGGGACTGGGGCTTGTTTGGTCTGAGGAAGAGATGGCTTTAGGGGAACATAGCAGCAGTGTGCCAGGACCTACAAAAGCCTTTCAAGAAGACAAAGACAGGCACTTCAGAGCAGTGTATTATGGGAGGACGAGAGACAACACAGGGGAGAGAGAGTCTGACTGGATATAAGGAGAAACTTCACCAGAAGGACAGTCAAGCAATCTCCAGAGACATGCTGCACACTGAGGTTGTGTCTTGAAGGTTTTCAAGACCTGAAAGATTAAAGCCCTCTGAAATCCACTCAGATCTCATACTTGACCTCCTTTGGGTAAGAGGTTGGACTAAAGCCTTTCTGAGATTCCTTCCATCCATAATTATCCTAGGAAAATACGAAGTATTTTGCAAAGCAGTTTTACAAATGTTCCACATTCATACAATATTTAAAGAAGTGAAAATTCCTGAATGCCAGGAGGTTCTCTAGTTATGAAAGTTGCCTCTCCAACACAAGCTGGTGGTTCTGCTTCTGGTACTCATGCTGACTACTTGTAAGTATTCCGAGTACTTTAGCTGAAATTAATATGGTTAGTGTCAGAATAAGATATAGACAGTGAGAAAGAATGGCAGAACTAAGCTGTCAGTATCTGCTAAGCCTTGAGAGGCTTATCGCTTCCTCTTCAGCTGTGAATTAAATGACAAAGACAAAAAACATATTTCAACAAAGCAAGCTAATTTGCTTACTTTAAATTTTAATAATATCTAATATTTGGCAAGATCTTTGACCAAAAAAGACAAAAAAAAATGCTGATTCTAGCACTTCTTCATTATTCAGAAACTGATCTGTAGTACAGAATGACTAAACTGAATGGTATTTAAATCGTAATTATGATGCCAAGTAGACCTTTTCTTATTTTACAAGTGTTTTCTATCATTATATGATTTGATATATAGTTAATAAAGTTGAATTATGCTAGAGACATATGAAAATTCACCCAGAGACTCTCCCATATTAATATGCATCATAATTTAACTTACAGTACTCGTTCACCAGAGTAGAATTCTAATGATTAATATTTGTCATGTAAACTGCAATGTTCTGGTGAAGAGTGAGTCTTTCTGATTGACTGTATGAATGGAATAAATAAAAGCCCACCTAATAACTTACCAAAATGATAAGTAATCATGTAGAGAATTTACAGGTGAAAATTAATGTCTGCTACCATAAAATGTGTCCAACTAAAAAGAGAAAAGACTGTTCAGTGGTCAGTCACTCTTCTGTCATTTTCACTTTTTTTTTCTTTTTTTTTTCTTTTTTTTTTTTTACTACAGGTAAGGATTTCTGGTTCTTTGTTTACTTGTCACATTAGAAAATAAGTTGTTTTTCCATAAAATCTGGGTTGCAATGAACTGCATTTAAGTTATAGTGAAATTCCGTGGGAGACTTTTAATTCCCAAGAGCTAATTGCATGAAATATTAAGTTCAAAACAGAAGATTTATGTGGTAAAATCAACACAGTCTAAAAACTGAAAATCAATCTGCAACTTCTTAGAAGGACAAGATCTTTATAATACTAGCCTTAGTCGTAGTAATCCCAACACCTTAGAACTATTCAAGATATTATGCAGAACTCCCTAGAAAAAAGACAGTTTGGTTCCACTGATTTCATTGTGGTATGCAGTGCTTTGGAAGCAGTCGTGAAGATGATGGTCTTTGCTTCCCTACTATGTGATAGACTATGTACTATAGTGGCTTCCAGTAAGTGAGGACATGAGCTTTTCCATCCCCGTGCTTGTCTGTATACAGAAAATGAGTACTGTCTTGTCTGAATTCAGAAAACAAGTTCAAAAAATTGCTTCTTTTCTTAGGTTTTCTTTGGTTAACCTAACTATTAAAGCATGTGTGCTACAGGTAGGACTGCAGTTTGGTCATGTGCCTTCCAGAAGGTAAATCCTGTGAATGCTGTGAAAAGTACAAATGCTTCAAGCAGAGGAAGAAGATTCTCAACAATGCTCACTGCATTAAATCTGTAAATGCAATGGCTACTCATTTTGATACAGCCTTCTGGACTGGGAGGAATATTTATCCCCACTTGTTATGCTGAGAATACTGGTGCTGTCTCTGGGATAAACATCACCCTGAAAAACAGAAAAGGCTGTCTCCTCTGCCCACATGAAAGAAAGATCGCCCATTCACATTTTTCATTTTTTCAAATGTGGGATCCTGAGAGCTTTTAACTTGCTCCTATACCAGAAAGTGAACCAATTTCATGTTATAATTTCATTATGCTACCACTTTATATGGCCTCACCTGAATTATTGTTGAGGAGTGCAAAACTTAGAGCAGGTGAATTTACAAATCTGTTCGGTTCACATGGTTTAAACCAAATCAGGACTGACAAGGTTTACTGATTTATTAATGACATGTCATTAGTTGGCAATCAGTGAATTATATATTGACAGTCCATAACACCATAGCAACAGGGGAACCACTGCCCTAGACACTTATAAGATGCCAGTATACACCTACAAATTTCTAAATAAACTTCTATAACTACCCCTTAAAAGTTCTGTGAACGCGCACACACACACAATTGCATGCACACCCACCTTCTCTTAGGGGAAGTGTGGAAAGCACACACACACACCTCCTGCAGGCTGCCAATGCACACATACAGAGCACCCCACAAGGTGACATACATACATCCTAGGTGTGGGTCCCTCTCTGCTATACTCTGGCATGCTCATGCCTCCAACTGGAGGCAACTTCGTCAGACACAGACACACTGCTGGGGTGATTTCTAGCACTATAAAAAACAATTTTCATTGCTGCACTGTTACCCGCTCCTTTGTCTCCACCATTAAAACTTTTTACGCTCCTTTTATATTTCTCAGATAGAGTCTATCTTTCTTTCAAAAGGCTTTTGATATTCCCCTGGATACTGGATTAAACAATCCAGCTGATGCCTATTGTTTGTTTTGTTGGTTTTTTTTTTCTCTTTAGTGTAACTAAGTCTGGTGAAAATGCTGTCCTAGACAGTTTTGGATGGTCCACTCGCCCACACACTTGGAAATAAGGTTCCTGCCTTGCCAGCTGCTTTATCCATGCCATTTAGACCAAAGCAGGGATGGGGCAGGTTAATCTCTTAGAATTTATTTGTCACTAACTACAGTACTGTGTCTTAGTCCAAACACACCTGCTGAATGCACATGCTTGCTCTCAGTAGAGTTCAGCATTACTTGGCCATTGCTCTTATTTTCTATATGTTTCATTATTTGTGATGTAGCAAAGTGTTTCTGTAGCTAAGAGCTTGTTGTGACAGAAAATTCATAAGCTAACATGATCCACGTACTTACTCTGTATGCTTTATTGGAATAAATACGTCATTAAGTTCAACAGCATATTTTATTTGCATATGTTTACTAATGCTAACCTAAAAATGCAATTAATAAGAAGATTAGTTGGTTAGCTGATTAACTCCTTAATTTAAGATTGAGGGAATGAAACATTTTAAAATGTTAACTTCACAGTACGAGTTTTAATAAAATTTTACATTTTGAAAATAAATTTAGTGATATTCAATTTTATTAAGAGCAAAGTGTGCTACAGTATATAGTAGATTGTCAATATAAAATTGGTGTCATTTTGATCATTTTCTATCATTTAAAATGTACATTAATGAACAGATGTTTCAGAAGAGTGTTTCAGTCTAGAGTAGTTCTTACATGCTACCACATTTTATTTCTTTTCTTTTTCATTTTATTTATTATTTTTTTTACTGAGACCAAATTTGAAATTATTGCATCTTTGAATTCTAATGAATGCTGAATAGAGGTTTACCTTTTCCATATATTAAAAAAAAAAAAAAATCATTACAAAATCATTACATATTTAGTAAACACAGCTCAGTCTTAGTGACTACCAAATGTTTGGTCTTTGGATGAATTTGACAATTTTCATTGTCTTTTTCCACGTGGAATACTGGGATATCAGACTCAATAGCTACAAATGGCAGTAGAAGTCTGTCTGTCTTTCAAAGCAGTCTCTTCAGGACCAATGCATCACTATCAGAAAATATTACAAATTCTAGATGGATATAGGTATTATTATGCAGGGATTTTATCAGAAATTTTTCATTATAAATGGAAAACAAAAATTTCCTTTCCACATCTATATATTTTCTGATTTAGTTATCCTTCAGATGTCTTTTCCCACAAAATATTTTCTTGGAATGTGCTTCTTGGGAAGTTCCCTCTGTTAGTTTTCTAGTGCTATTAATTAAAAGGTTAAAACAAACAAAAAATCTAAGATCCTGTATGTCAAAATGAAACACTGATCCCACCTGCACTGAAGATCTAATTCCAGTTAGTGTTTTTATGTCTGTTTCCTGTAAATTCCTTTCACAATCGGGATTGCTGAGAGGAAGAGCTTCATAATCATTTTTTATGCTGCCTGTATTAGTTATTCATACGGCCTGGATCTCATTAGGACTTTCCACAAATCTAATCTGTAGTAGCTCTTACTTAAAATGATTTATGTTATGGCTATGATCCTATTTATGCTATAAGTGTAATGTATGTAAAGACATCAGTTCATGTGTACTGTTGTGATCTTAGGGATATAGATGCTTGTTCATGTTAAATCTTCATTTTCCCTTTTTATTATATCATTATGGACCATAATTAAATGATCAAAATCCATTAATACAAACATCTGTATGTTCCTTGGCAGGACTTTAGGTAGTATGAAATTAACATGATGGAAAGGGTTAGATATTCTAGATCAATCTGCCTTTATTTGTGTGAGGAAATGTCTTTCACAAATTGTGATCCCAAATAATATTGGTCAGTATGTTTTGATTAATGTGGTGTGTATTCCATATGTGTGAAGATGCCTTTAGTTAATCAGTTAAACCTTTATGTGAGAAGTTGTTTGGCCCTTGGATTCCAGGGTTTTACTTTCTATTGTCAGATCACTGTCTTTCCAATAGTTAATTTCTTATCACGTTGAATTATGCTGTAGTGAAGTAATGTGTTACATATAAGTGTTTGCCTTTCTTCTGGCTCCTGGTAGTTGACTCAGACTCTGGAAAGTAGTTTGCAATCGATCTCTTATTCCAGGCCACCACTCTTGTCAAGCGTCATGAAGAACGGACATGAGAGGATAGAGAATATGTAGATGTTCCCATCAGACATTTTATAAACTATACAAAGTCATCTTTATTCTTTAGGTCTCACATAACATAATAAGCTCATTCATTAGTTTAATTCTTTATGTGGTTTACACTACATTGAAATGATTTTACAGTCTGGTTTTAGTACTTTAAATCCAAACAGGAGCTCATTATACATCTATTAAGATGGGTTCTTTTAGGAATGTGATTTTGCTTTCGTTGCAAACCAGATGAAATTAGGAATAACGTTTTTTGCTGATTTTTAAGATAGCTGAACACATGAGAACCACCTTATTTGCCTAACATATAGATTCTAATGTCTGAATTAAACTGAACTTATTAAACTAGACATGGCAGTTCACCTGGTTTGCTCAGCCTAGAGAACAGGAGACTGTGGGGAGGGCCTCATGGCAGCCTACAGCTTCCTCATGAGGGAAGCAGAGGGACAGGTGCTGATCCCTGCTCTCTGCTAACCAGCGATAGGACCCAAGGAAACAGCATAAAGCTGAATCAGGGGAGGTTCAGGTTGGATATCAGGAAAAGGTTCTTCAACAGGTGGGTGGGCACTGGAAAGTGGTCAAAGCACAGAGCCTGCCAGAGTCCAAGTGTTTGGACAACACTCTTAGGCATATGGCCTGATTTTTGGGTGGTCCTGTGCAAAGCCAGAAGTTGGACTCAGTGTTCCTTGTGGGTCCCTTCCAACTCAGGATATTCTATAATTGTATGATTATATGGTAGACATTTTACAATAAAAATTGAGAAAGAACTGAATCTTGCAAGTAGATCCAATTATGTCAATATTTTATTTATTTCTATAAAATATCATTATTATTAACGATATAGCATAAATATTATTTCAATATTTTATTTACATTTGAGATGTTGGTCCTACTTACTGCTTAATGGTTACAGTTGACTCTTTGTATGGGTTAAGAAATCAACCTCCATATTTAATACATTAACGTAGATTAAAAAATGATTTTTAGAACATGCTTATTATTCTAAAAAGCAAATCACAGAATTGTAAAGGTTGGAAAAGACCTCCAAGATCATCTAGTGTAACCATCCAAATAAGCTCAGCTGCTTCTGATTAATGCTTTACAAAGCAAACAAATAAATAAATAAAGAAACATAATGTGTTATACATTACTACAGAGAATATTAACAATTTTATCTACACTCATTATGAATTAAAAGGATAGAACTTTCCCTAGGGAAAATATCTTAAGGGGTATAAATGACTTGGAACTTTCAACAGTGTGACTAACGAATATCCAATTTTACCCCACATTGAAGTGCACATCTTCACTGCTCACAAGTAATATGTAAATACTAATTCCCTTTATCATCATGGACAGTAATAAATGGGGAATTTAAAATACGAAATGGGAATTAGACATGGTAAAATATTACTCTTAAAACCAGCTATGCAGTAATATCTTTATGTTTTGTGCCAAATGTTTAATTTTACATTAAATAATTTTACAACACGTTAATTATGTCTTCTGTGAAGTGGGATAGGGAAGGAATGCCGTCACCTCACTTAGACAAAGCTAAGACCACAGTGTCCTGCCTCTGTGTAATGACTGTGCTAGGAGGTAAAATATGTAATTATAACAGCAGAAGTACAGGATAAAAACTTACAGGATCTATTGCTCCTATTTAATAGGTTATTAAATGTCTACCAACTTTGGACAATGCAAGAAAATAATTGAGTTATACATTTGTTACTGTTAGTACACTTGGAAGACAATGCATCTTTCAAATAATAGCTTATACACAACTACAAATAGAAATTTGTGTAGTAAAGTTGTGGCAGGTAGACCTAGAGCTGCTGCCACACCCCCACCCAGCTGCTCTCTCACTCCCCCTCAATGAGATGGTGAGAAAAAAAAGATGGAAAAGCCCATGGGTTGGGATAAACACAGGGAGATTACTTACCAATTACCATTACATGCAAAACAGATTCAACATGGGGAAATTTATTTTACTGCAAACTAAAACAGGTTTGAATGTTAAAAAATAAAGAATAAAACTAAAACACACCTCCCCACACTCATACCCCTTTTCTCAGGCCCAACTTCCCCCCTCCATTCCCCGCTCCTCTCCCTCCTGCCCCTGAGCAGGGCAGGGAGCTGGGGCCTGGGGTTGGGTCCAGCCCTTGCAGCCCCTCTCTCTCCCTGCTCCATCTTGGGGCATCTCTGAGGTGGGACACCACCATCTTGGCTGCTGGGCCCAGCCTTGCCCTGTGGTGGGGGCAGCATGGGGCAGCCCCAGCATCTCCCCACACAACAGCACCACAGCACCCCAGTGCAAACACTGGGCTGCCTGCACTTGGCACAGAATACAGAAAGCAAAAGCAACTTTTTCTTAGAAGAATATAGAGCCAGTGATCAGCTAAAATTTCCAGTTCTACTTATTTATTTGAAGTAACAGGTTTTACATTACATTTAAATAGTACACACTTAGTTGGGTACATGTCTTTTTAAAGAATGTTTTAAATTGATTTTCATAGAGTTACTTTCCCTTGACAATAAATAGGACAGGCTGTAGTGATGGCTTACCAGTTGTCAAACTGTTGTCTGTGAATCCCTAATGATCTGTGGAGCATTTGCTAACAGCAACCTGAAAATATATCCAGTAGCTGCAGTGCTCTCCATATTTCAGTTCTAAAGTTGCGCTGAAAAAAGTGTTGAGGGAGTTGTAAAAGTCAGGAAAAGGAGAGAGTACAGATTTCCATCTAAGGAAGAAAGGAAGTAGGGGCACCGACTAGTAAAACAACCACAGTACCCAACAACCACTAAAACTAAAACAGGATGAAGACAGGATGAGGCACAGGAGGCAAAGAGCTTTATAATATAAAGGTGAATGCAGAGTAGATAGGGGAGGGAGACAGCAGGAGGATAAATAGTTTTACAGTGAATCAGAAAATAATACATGAACATAGATACATACTTACAGTACTTTCCTAACATTACTTCTCAATGTAAGCAGTGGCCACCTTTATCTAAAGGACCCAAAGGAAAGGCATGAATCTGTGTCAGGGGAAGTTCAATCTGTTAAGCAAAGGTTCTTCAACCAAGAGGGTGGTCGGGCACTGGAATTGGCTCCCCAGGGCACTGAGCCTTACAGAATTCAAGAAGTGTTTGGACAACACTCTCAGACATATGGTTTAATTTTGGGGTGGTCCAGTGTGGAGCTAGGAGTTGGATTCGATGATCCTTGTGGGTCCCTTCCAATTGAGGACAGTCTATGATTCTGTAATTCTAAAGAGAAGCTTCAATTGCAAATGCAAAGGGATATATCACACCAGGCACAAAGCTTTTCTGAGATGTGATGTGCAGCTGTGTTTCAACCATTTAAATAACGTAAAAATTCTGTCCTTGCAACTGGGAAGTAAAGGTTATACAATTCTAATTGTTTGCAAATCATTAAAGTTTTTAAATTATAAATTACTAATCCTTAAGGATCTTTGCCACCAAGTTCTCTCTTAATGATATTCATTCAAAGAGGCAGTGAAAGCACAGAGGCAGGTTACCTTTCCAAAGAATATAGAGGCATCCTTGTGTTGCTGCCAAACCCTAGAGCCATAGAAGGACCTATGAAGGACCAGTTTGAAGCCCTGAGAAACAGGCTCTTCCAGTTGCGCTGAAGGCAGTTCTTCAAACGACACAATACAAAACAATGCAACACAAGCAATCTTGAGAAAATCATAGATTTCTAAGTATTAAACATATCTTCTTTAAATAACATGGAAACAACTAATTCTCCTTGACCACAGAGGAGTACGGAATTATGTTGAAGTGCCTGTGTTACCCAGTACAGTGTACATACGCATTTTTGAAAAAAGTGCTTGTTTCTTATTTCTTTAAAAGTACTTTAAATATATTTAAGCTTAAAGTACTTTCAGTTGTTACTTCAATAAAGTTTCTTAAAAACAAGAAATATATTTTCGGAAGGTTGCCTCACAATGATTTTACAGAGAAATCTAGTATGAATGGCTTATATATAGATTAGATCATTATATGTGTCTTTGATAAGCTTGCTCTTGTGTACATCCACAAAACAAATATGCTGTGTCTACAAATCTTGTTAATAGGATATTGATTACATGTTTTGCCTTCTAAATTTTGCCTTTCTTAGTTGTAAACAGTGACATTGTGTTGAATCATATCTTCAGATGAAGGGTAGGCAAAAACAAACAAACAAGCAAACAAACAAAAAAAATGCAATGAAAGCAAACAACAATTCCATCCAGTCAATTACCTCTAATTTAAGTGACAAAACACGAAATCAATTGGCTGAAATATTCAATTTTATATGTTTGCACATTCTATTAATTATACAAGTGGAAAACATGTCCCAGATTGTCCGTCATTTTCTGCATAATATTACAAGCCAGTGTCAGCAGTGATACCTATAGCAAGAACATATTAGAAGAATTATTGCACATTTATCTGTGCTTGTGTTGCATGATATTTAATTTGAACAATACCAGAACATATGTGCTGGGCTCCGCTAATGATCACAGATAAAACTGAAAATTTGTCTATTCCATCCTATAATTAGTTACAAATGTGAATACTCTGATGGCCACAAATTGCAAACCCATGTAGCTCCCAACCACTTATCTACTTGCCAGTAGTTTTGAACCTTTAAGAAACCGTGCACAGTTCTAAAAGCAGCCCCACTGGCAGCTAGTTCACGAGGAATGCAGTGTGAAGAGGCTTGGGAAAGCTATGTTTTCAAGTAGCGATGGGCCTGATCAGATATCTTTGTGAGTCGAAGATTCAAAAGTGTAACCATTGGGAAGAGCAGCTTCAGTTACTTTCAGCTTCCAAGAAGACAATCATTAATGCTACCTGTCAACAAAATGCATCATAACCAGAAGACTACAAATCTATTTCATTTGTTCTTTTGCATGTAGAGGATAGAGGCTGGGATGAGAAACCTTAGTATATGCAGTCTCCCAAGTATACGCTCACTTCAAGAAATTAATGTCAAACTTCATATTACTTGGAGAGTAACAATAGGCTCCACCACTTTTCTCAGAATGGTTACTTATTGACACCAAGTGTTGAATTAATCTTATCTGTTATAAATTTCTATTTTTACTTAAGTGTAACCAGTTGCAGTAACTAATCAGAGGTGCCTATGCAATATAGCAATATAGCAAGATGTAGATGTGCTTTTTTCTTTTTTTCTTCTTTTCTTTTTTTTTTAAGTCCAACAAGATTTAGAGTTTTCTGCAAAATTATGCAGAGGAAACCCTGACTTACTATGGTACATGTTTGTGATAGTAGGACAAAGGGATTACATCTAATCATTATATTAGAGGAGCTCCAAGAATTTTGTGTCCTGGAAATCTATAGCCTTCTATAATCAGCATTCACCTCAAGCTTAAATTCAATGGTCAGTTCTGTCTATGTGGCTGCTATCTTAGACTTAGACTGATCAACAGAGCTAATCAGCCTGGGGTCCCATGTCATAAAAGTGGTTTACATAACTGTTTAATGATAGCTTTTCATTTATTTATTTTATAGTTGTATATTTTTCTGGGCAGCAAAACTGACTCTTATGATAATAGAACAATGAATTGGGTACTCCTCATGAAACTTCTCCTTCTTGTTGGTGAGAGCCTTTTTCCTTCCCTCAGCCAGGATAGCAAGTATTCCTAGACTTAAAGTGGCAATAACTAAAGAATTTCACGTAAAAATTAATGATGCTATTTCTGCTTGGACATGCATTTTGATTAGGTCTCATGGTACTACAATGGTAAAAATGGGAGCCTGCATGATATGAATTCCTGACATATGGAAATACTTTTACAAGCACTGTGCAAGCTAAAAATGCTCCCTTGTGCCTCAAGCAGATTCTTGCCAGAAGATATTAGAGAGATTTGACTGTGTCCTTCACAACTAGGAGTCACACTTATGTCTGCACAAAATTCTTTGTGACAGACTGAAGTGAATAGTTATAGGTATCAGAAGATTGGATGTGCAAAAGCTCAGTAAAAGTAACTAGCAACATAAGATGTAAAATAGAACTGGGAGTGCTTCCTTAATGTTTTATGTAAAATGCCTTTAAAATATCTATGTTTTAGTCCCTGGCAAAGATTTATTTCCCAAAAAGCTATCATTTGAACTAAAAATTATCTCCCTCAAGCTATCATACAGTTTGTTTCTGAGACCTAAATATATGTAAAGAAGATGAAAGTGGAGGAAAAACAAACAAACAAACAAACTATATTTCCAAATTCTTTGGATTGTAACATTTTTTTTTTCAAGGATCTTCACACTCAGAAACACACCTTCACATTCAAAGGAAAAGTTTGAAGTTTATCAGAGGTCACCTGTTGGTAATACAGGTTTTGGGTTGATTGTCAAATATTGTCAAAAATTATTCTCAGTGGAATTTGCTCCTTTGGTGATTACATTTGTTGTTCACCCTACTTAAATTCATCGTGCGCTGGCTTGTCATGTAGGGGATGAGCTGGAATTACAGAGATCAGTTCTTTCAGTAGCACCATCTGTGTTGCTGCAGACAAAATGATATGTGCAGTACTTGTGTTTTAAAGGAAGAAAGTACTAGCAAAATCCATGCTGCGGAAATCCTGTCCCAATAATTTTTACTCTGGACACCTATTTACCATTTTGGGATTTGGAATCTCCTTTTACGTGATGGAGGACATTTCCCCTGACCTTGCAGAGGCATTAGAAAGATGAATGCATTTCTTTATGGGGAATTCTGATACAGTAATGAGAAATTCCATATCCATTTGGACTTCTTAAGTTTTATTTAAAATTTTTATTTAATCTGTATATTGCTTATAGTTTTGTGTTTACTGTATTTGTAAGTTTCATAGAAATAGAAATAGGTCTATATCAACTGAATATATTTCACCTGAATATTTATTTATGATTCAGTGGTGTTGAATGTTACCATTTAGTTTTTATTTAATGTAATGCCTGTGCAATCTGTAAACTACTTGAAGGGACTGAAAAGGAAAAGTTTTCTTGTTTTTGTTTTTGTTTTAAATTGCTTTATGTTTTAAAACACTGGTATGTTAGCTTTCACTCCAGAATATTGTCCTCACCCATATCAACAGTCAGAACTTGGACCTACATCCTGCTTTTACAATTATGCACAAGATATGTTCACTGAGGAAAGAAAAAAAAAAATCTTAGAATAGTCTTGGCAAATATATGCAGCAAACCATAGGTAAAAATGCATATGAAGCTAACTTAAATTATTACCTTAAAAAAAAGGAATCATCACGTTTGTCAACATGAATAGTTAAGAAAAAAATAACTTGGCAAAATTTGATGTACTGCTTTACTACTTTCTATTGGTCAATAATGTTAAAAATGGAGCAAGACTTTGAATAGGAGATGCAAAGTTATGTCACATTCTCTGGAATACAGCATCTTCAGTAACTTCATTCTGTTCACTGATATTGACAGTTCAAACGTTCTATTATGGCGGATAGTATTTACAGTGGTTCTTGTGAAATAAAACGGACTAAGTTAAGTAATAGATTATCTCATATGGAGAAGATTCGTGTGAGTGTTTTTGAAACACAGATGTCAACTTCAGCTAAAATATTACTGACTGACAAGAAATGGGAGATTATGACATCAGTATGGCTGGGGGTTTCTTTTTAGCATTGTTCTCATAAGTTCAGTTTTCTCTAAACTGCTATGTTCTGTATTTTTGTATTAGACATAATCCCCTAAACACAAGTAAAATATTTTAATCATTATGAATGTTACAGCTGAGGGGCACCTGGATGTCCAAGGACTCTACTTTTTTTTCATAGTTCAGTTTGCACAGGTATGAAATAAGAGATAATAATACTCAATTTCCGTTATAAGTTATTTTGAAATACATGGATAAAATCATTGGATAAAGGTATAAAAGAGAATATTCTTCATTGTGCAATCCTTTTCCATTACTGAAAAACCTTCCTTTCTATGCATTAATCAAGACAGTAATGTTTTGGAAATATGCGTAAGAAATATGATTTCATCTTTTGTTTTACTTCATATAACTATGATGATGATTTAAGGCAGTTCAGAGGCATTTTCATTTTTCAGTCATCATATTCTTTTAATGTAGGTTCTTCCTGTATAATTTGCATACAGTGCAGGTTGTCTGTTAAACATACTGAAACTTTGCTTGCAGTTACTTATATTTCCATCAGAAAATTTTGTCAGTGATGAACCTGTAGATAACTACATCAAAGTACAAAAGTAATCATAAATTAAAATGCCTCCCTAAATCACTCTCCAAATAAATGTGATCCCGTGATTTTCTCATGGAAAAAAGAAAAAAAGGTTAATCCAGTTCTCATTACAACATTATAATTTTTCAGTTTTCAATAAATGAAGCTTATGGTTTGTTTGTTTGTTTTTTTCAGTAGTCAGTATATCAGACCATTTTTTATACCATTATGTAATGGTATTTCCTCAGTATAACCTAGTTCACAAAAATATACAAAGCTAGAGCCAATAGTTCATTCTGGTAAATGGAAAAATAACAATGCTATCATCCAACTCAAAATATTTGCAGCCTATTCAGTCAGGATATAGTGTGATTGCTATGCATGCTTCCACATCGGAAACTTGAAAAAGGAGGTTCTTGCCCAAGTATAAGTGCTCATTCTGTCCTGATATACACAGTAGTGGTATTTTAAAGGAAAAGAAAGGCATATGGCATTCTTCTGAAACTTTAAGACAAGCCAGCCCTTCCATCTTTTTTTGTAATTTGACAATTATTTGAATTTTACCCTGTCTAGTCATTTTGCTTTCATGTAGCTAGCAAAATGAGTATTTCAACAAGCCACTTCTGTTTTACCTAACTTTTCTAATATTATTTGATCAAAGCAAATTACTACTTTTATAAAACTGTATTTAGTTAATTTATTCTGCATTAATATTTATTGTAGGGAATTTTTAGAATCTTAAATCTGTTATTTAAGTATGATTCAGACAGAGGTTACAAAAGTAAATACTGCATACTGCTGCTAGATTTTTTTAAGAAATTGCTGGAAGGGACTTTTTTTTTTTCTTGTTTTGCTGAAATTTCAACTGTGCTAGAAGGTAACTTACAGCTGCTAAATACAGAAATGTGAACATTCAGTAGGAAATAAGGTAATCTGCTGTCTATAAAGACCAATGTTCTGGAGTGGAAAAAGATCAAAAGCATCCATGTTGCTTGTATGGTTCCAAAAATCCGGAAGGACTTTTGTCATGCATATCTCCAGGGTTTCTGTAGAAACATCAAGGAAAATATGGCCTTATAGCAGGTGCCAGTTTGTTGCAGTTTTTCACTCTCACCTGTCTGAAGGACAAAGAAACACTTTTCGATAGGTCTGGAAAAGAAAGCCTGTTTTTTTATTATTATTAATTTTTATTATTTTTCTCTGCTGATACAGGCAACTGCAGCCTAAAATGACTCAGAAACTTGTCAAGATTTTTTTTTTTTTTTTTTTTTACATTAGTTAGGCCTGCATTGGGTTCCTCCTATTTCTTTTGAAAATTTCTTTCTTCTGACAGCTCAAACCACAGCTTTCAGTCTGAATGTATTCTTTACCATCTCGAGTTTACTAGTTTGGTTGTAAACAGTGTATTTCAGTTCAAGTATCCCTTTTCCTTAATTTGTTTTTTCAACCCACTAATTAGTATAGAGAGACAACACTTTTTCTCATCCTCTTCTGATCTTCTCTGGACTATTAGAGAACCTTTCTAATTTAATTGTCCTTCTCTGTGCTTGTGTGTATTTATTTTCGTCTTTTTCATTCTATGTGTAGTTTACTTTTGTACAGAAATAAATGGCCTGATAAATGAGGGGATTATAATTTTAGTTTTCGTGGCAACATCACCTTATCCTCCAGATTCTATGTGATGAAAAAAAAAAAATGCATTCATTACTCCCTTTTCTTTCAATTTCCATGTCGTGCCCCAAGTTACTTAATATCTGGATGTATATATATTGGATATTGGATGTATATATATAGTATGTATCCAATTGTAGTTACTTTGCTTTACTTATTAAGCTGCACCTGTAGGATAATCCAATGCATTTCACAGTGGTGATGTCTCCTAGCTTTTTTTAATAAACATAATCAGGACACCATACTTTTATGCCCAAATTGTTAATGAAAAAAATAATTACAACAAAGGCAATAGCTGAAAAGTAACTTTCCACTTGCAAAACAAGCTCTCCATAAACTCTTATTGTTTCCATTAATCATTATTTTTTTTCTACTAATACTTGTAGGGTGCTTTTTCAAGTTTTACTGAAGTGCAATGATCTCTTCTATGTCCTTTGTGTTGATAAGGCATGAATTTCTCTGTATTTTTATCAAGGAAGAATGTTGCTATGAGAAGGTGATTCCTGATGCCTACTTTTGTCTTTTACATTGCCCTGAGATGTGTTCCTTCAAAGGTCTTTCTTCTTTAATTGCCATTGTCTCTCTGTGGCTGTCACACTTCTCAAAGACAAACAGCATGTTCTATTCTGTTGGAATTTTTTTTTTTTACACAATTCAAAGTAAAAACTCCTGGCAGACTTGAAAAATCTTTAGTGGATAGAAATTCAAATATTCACAGAAAATTTCATACTTGTTTCATTATGCTTTTTTTTTTTTTTTTTTCTTTCTAACATTGAATCAGTTTTAGTTTTGTTAACCTCCTTCCTATTAATCTAGAGAACTGAACAGGTCTGTATCACTATAGTGTTTTCATAGAGCATTTCTTTAAACAAGCAGACAGCTGATGCAGTTCTCTCCAACTTGATTTTTTTGTTTGTTTGTTTTGTTGTTGTTGTTGTTGTTTGGTTTTGGTTTTGTTTTTAACTGCAGTATTGAATAGCTTCCACCAGTCTGGGAAATATAGATACACTGAAGGATAATTGGCTCTTATTCAAGCAGTAATACTGTGTACATCTATGAAATAGTAATTCGTTTCCTATGTGGACACTGCATGATCAGTTAAAAAAAAAAAAAAAAAACTGTAACAGCAGTCACTGATACAAAGTGCAGACCCTCACAAATACCCTTGGAAAGAAATACCCTGGGTAGAAAGTAATGCTCCTCAAGTAAAATCTTGGCCAAGTAACCAACCAAAATTTATAAAGGATAAGGCTACTGGATAGTATGAAAATTTCACTGGAGAGTGTTCCAGTCATCCAGCGTCGTTTCCAGGTGTATTCAACAGTGAGCGCTGCAATCTATGTGCTGAATGTGTCCAGAACATACGTACCCTTTAGCAAACCATGATTAACTCTTCTCCAGATAGTACAAAGAACTCTCTTGTTCATTGTTAAATCCACTACAGACAAAAATTTGTGTCACTATAAAAGAAAGGGGCTGTTTTTGACAAATATTTTTTACTTAACTTTCTGTGGATTGCCAAGAATGACATAGTCCAAGGCACTCTAGGGTAATATCAGTCCATTTTGTCAGGTGAATACATGTGGTGGTTTAAAACCAATGGGCAGCTAAGCACTGCCACAGTTTTCTCTCACTTCTCCTCAGAAGAAGAATGCAGTCCTTCCTGAACTGATTCTATGCGGGCTTTCCACAGACTGCAGTTCTTCAAGAACTACTCAAATATGGGTCTGTACCACAGGGTGCAGTCCTTCAGGGACAGACTCCTACAGCATGGGTCCTCAAGGGGCTGCAGCTCCTGCAAGACCTCTGGCTCCGCCACAGGCTCTCCATGGGTTGCAGCCTCCTTCAGGGCACATCCACGTTCTCCAGCATGGGGCCATCCATGGACTGTGAATATCTTCTCCAACATGGTACACCATGCGCTGCAGGGGGACAGCCTACTCCACCATGGTCCCCTCCAGAGGCTGCAGGGGAACATCCGCTCTGGTACCTGGAGCACCTTCTGCCCTTCCTTCTTCACTAACCTTGGTGTCTGTAGGGTTATTTCTTTCACATTTTATCACTTCTTTCTCCCAGCTGCTGTTATGTAGCAGTTTTTTCCCTTTTCTTACATATGCTGTCACTGAGGCATAACCAGTGACACTTACTGGCTCAGCTTTGCCTAGTGGTGGGTCTCTCTTGGAGCCAGCAGGAACTGTTTGTTATCTAACATGGGGCAGCTTCTGGACTCTTCTCATAAAGGCCACCCCTGCAGCTCCCCCACAGCCAAAACCTTGCCACATAAAGGAAATACAGTATGACACCAAAAGGCTTGTGAGAAATGGACTTGTATTTGCCACGTACCATTCAGGTGTATGAATCACTAGGATTTTGCTCCAGATTTAGGTCAGTTGTTAGTCTGAATGCATCATGGTGCTAGGTCAGCAGTAGAAATAATCTGGTACAGAGGTCTGCCCAAGGTTATGCCCTTTCAAATGGATATACAGAAACTGGTTAAAATTGCAAATGCTTAATTCACTAACAATATCGAATTTTTCCTCTATAAGAGAGGGGAGTACCCAAGGGGGAAAACAAAACAAAAAAAAAGCACTATGATTTTATTGCACATGATACTTGCTTACATGCTGTGGAAGTAATTTTGATCATGATATAAACTGGAGTACAGTACGGATTAGGTTTGGAATTAATTTTTAGCTGCAGATAAATATTACTTCTCAGGAGTCATTTACAATGCAGTCCTGGCTTTTCTGTCTTATATTTATATAATTTA
The DNA here is from genome assembly GCF_009769625.2 of Cygnus olor. NCBI lineage: Eukaryota > Metazoa > Chordata > Aves > Anseriformes > Anatidae > Cygnus > Cygnus olor. Next base: position 83,388,880 of record NC_049170.1, on the reverse strand, counting down.
CAATATAAGAAATTGTTTACAATACATTGGTACAGATACTAAAAATAAAGTTACTTATTCACACAGTCCTGCTCTGTCACTTTTTCTTTCCTAATGCCTAAATTATACCCTGTCATGCTAGCTGTTGTGAAGTCTTATTTTACAATAGAGTTTGTCTTCTATGTCTAGTAAAATAAAAATAGTTCAGGAGTTCTTCATTAAACATGAGTTATATGTCACATGCATTATACATAAAAGAAGGTTAAATACAATGAGCACGAACAAGAAATGACAAAGAATGGTATTACAAGCAGAGGAATGCCAGGAGGAAAACCAAAAGAAAAAGTAAAAATAAGGGGAAAACACAAAATACAGAGATGAAAACTTGGAAACAAGAAGTTTGCTCTTATTTGAAATAGAAGATCCATTCCCCAAAACAGATAATATTCCAAACATTAGAAAGTTGTTAGATAAAACTGTCCTCTACTTGTGGGATCTCCACAGGCTGAGAAGCAGCACACAAATGATGACTAAAGAAGCAACAGTCTGTCAGATTAAACTGCAAACTTGCATTAAAATTTTCCATAAGGTTCTATTTGCATTAAAGTTTACAAATCTTCAAAGTGATTCTTCTTCTTTTATGATACAGAACTTACATGAACCTCTTTTTTATTCAGCACCATTTCTAAAATATACTATCAAAATGAGTACTTGATCTACATGTCTCTTCTCAGAGGTAATCTGTCTGTCACTGAGTCAGTTTAAAAAGTAGAGAAGTTCAATAATTTCAACCAGATTTTTCTAAGTGTAAAAATTAAAATCGTGAGATAAGTAAAGAGAGATGTAGCAAAGAGGATATTTTCATAGACAGCTATGTTTCATGTTTTCAGAACTCACTGTCCGTATGTTTTGAGTTTGCTTAATAGCAAAAGAATTAGAGTTTTTGGTTTTGGACATTTTTTATTCTCCCATTCCTGCCTGAGAATTAAAACTTTAATTATGAATATTTGCTGCATCACATTTAAAACAATGCATGAACAATGCTTTCATAGATTATTTTTGTTGTACTGCAAACCACTTTCATGAATTCTGCAGGAGAAGTTATAGGAATGTAATGACAACTTTCAGTCCTCCGTCAAATCTGCTTCTATGTATTTACTTAGCACTTTTACTCTATCCTGGAGCAATGGAGGTCAGCAGAAAACCTTTTATTGACTTCAATAAACGTTGAATTGTGTACTATGTATGAAGCAGACTGCCCAGCTACTTATTTTACAGGATATAACATTTCTTATAAAGTAGTCATTTATTTTTATGTGTCACAAGGATTATTGCTGTTGGTCTCCAAGTTTTAAGAAAAATATTTCATTCAAAAGAGATAAACAATATAGTCATAACACTTTGGTGAACCAGGCAGGCTCCATTTCTCAACTTGTGTTACTTAAAGGCAATTAAAGCAATGGTATGAGCATTAAAACCCATAGAGTAGAATATTTGATGAAAGTTTAGAAACAGAAATTGGTTCTGACCTGAAGTTAATTTCAAAGATTACCAAATTAATAAGTAACATCTTACTATCAGCTCCTTTCTTGTTTTTATGATCTGATGTTTTCATTTTTCTCATTATAAACAAACAAACAAACAAGCAAAGAACACATTGAGTTATAGAACTATAGAATCACAGAATGGCTTGGGTTGGAAGAGACCTTAAAGACCATCTAGTTCCAACCCCCCTGTCATGAGCAGAGGCATCTTCCACTAGACCAGGTTGCTCAAAGCCCCATCTGACCTGTCCTTGAACACTTCCAGAGATGGGGCATCCAAGCTTCTCTGGGCAACCTGTTCCAGTGCTTCACCACCCTCATAGTAAAGAATTTCCTCCTTATATCTAATGTAAACCTACTCTCTTTTAGTTTAAATTCATTACTCCTTGTCCTATATGCTCCCTGATGAGTCCCTCCCCAGCTTTCTTGGACACCCCCTTTAGCTATTGGAAGGCTGCTACAAGGTCTTCTGAAGCCTTCTCTTCTCCAGGCTGAACAACACCAACTCCCTCAGCCTGTCTTCAGAGAAGCAGTGCTCCAGCCCTGTGATCATCCTTATGGCCCTCTGGACTCACTCCAACAGGTTCATGTCCTCATGTCCTTCTTGCGCTCAGGGCCCCAGAGCTGAACACAGTGCTCCATGTGGGGACTCAGGAGAGCAGAGAGGGAGAATCACCTCCCTCACCCTGCTCACCACGCTTCTTTTGATGCAGCCCAGAATACATTTGGCTTTCTGGGCTGCAAGCACCTATTGCTCATGTTGAGCTTCTCGTCAGCCAACACCCCCTTCTCCTCAGGGCTGCTTTCAACCCATTCTCTGCCCAGCCTGTATTTGTGCTCAGGATTTCTCTGAGTCAGGTGCAGGAACTTTCACTTGGCCTTGTTGCACTTCATGAGGTTCGCACAGGCCCACTTCTCAAGCCTGTCAAGATCTCTCTGGATGGTAGCTGGCATTAAGACATACAATCACAGACCCCTAAGTAGCCTCTCATATATGAATTTGTGGATCAAAATTAGTGCTCTGTCTCCCCAGTGAATAACACATAAAGCTCTATTGACATCACTTTATTAAACAGTGTCTTCATTAGCTGGAACAGCATGTATTTTGCTAACTTTTAGTCAGGAAATTTAATCCTGAGTTCATAACAGTAATATTACAAGAGGAAATTCTCTATTCAAAATAAATTATTTCAGTGATGGACAAGGCATTCCTAGGAAAGAAATGGTTTGACATGACAGCAATAATGTCAATCATGTCATAATGGCTCAGAAATACCTCCAGGAAGCAGTTACAATCAGAAGATGCTGAGTTGGAGAGTGGTAGATTATGAGTTAACTTGAAAGCTTATCTACTTAAAATTTGAACTACAACAGTGTACAGCCCTGACAGCCCTAACTACTCCTCGTGATGGTAGATTCTAATACAGCAGAATGCTTTGAGATTATGAACAACCCATTGTTTTAAAGGATATTATATAGTTAACAAAAATTTAAATGTATTTCACAAATTAATACTGAAAAAGTGTTATTTTTACTGCTTGGAAGGGATTGTAACAGCCAATGTAGAGGCTATTAACTTTTGCTTAATTGCAGAAGGAAATTAGAGGTGAATTTCCCTCTCATCAAACACCTTTTAGGAATACTGATTTAGTTGCAGTATTATATAGTCATTAGTTCAAATTGTGGAATTATGAGCAAGCTGAACAGGCAACTGGCAACCTTTTCTGGGCTGAGCCAGAATACGTTAGGAATTTCATGCAGAAGGTTTTTAAGCGCAATGCTTAAACTGAGAATGTCTAGGCATTTCATCATGGCAACAAGGTATTTTTACATTTTATTTCCTGTCTCCTTCACATTCTTCAGTATTTCTTCATTTTACTGAATAAAATTGATGGTGCTGCCAAAGAGAAGAAATCACCAGTCCCAGTGGAGAGGTGTGGAATTAGAGAACTGAGTCCTTACCTACCCTTTTACATCCTCACATGTTCATGATTAGAATAATAAATAGATGTAGATGTCCTTTCTTATTCGAGCATACTTCAAAAGGTTGTAGATGACTACTAGAGGGAAGAAGCAAAAGGCTTCTGTTATATGAATAGACAGAGATACTTACTTCTGAGCAAAAATTTTTCTTTGGCTAGCCCTTTTCTCTAACACCATAGTTCCACGTTATGGGAAGATTAGTCTCAATATTAGAATCAGCTTAAGTATTAGGATTGTCTTTCCATACTTGGTTCTCCACTAGTTTCTCTGTATAACTAAACATAGTATTTAAACTGTTCAGTGGATATAAGCTTTGGGAAAAAAAAAATAATAATAATAATAATAAAATAATCTGTATGTATTTGACAATATTTCTAATACCTAAGAAGGGAGAAGGGATGTGCTCTGCTGGGAAATGTTGTCTAGAGAGCTAGGAAAGAAACTGAAATATCTAGTTTTATTCATAAACTTAGACTTCCTAAAGTAGGACTCTAAATACAAGTTAGATTGCAAAAATAATATCCTTAGAAGATAGAGAAAGGCAGAATTAAATCTTTTTATAGAATATATCCTGGACAGGATAGAGTTTAGGGAGTAGATGAAGGTATAGATTAATAACACAAAGCTTGTAAAAAAATAGTGAAGGAAGAACATTAAAAAGAAAAATGTCTAAGAAGGAGAGTGTAGATCAGAGGAAAAGAAAGCTACTTTACTTTTTTATTATTATTATTTTACTTTTTCCTCTGTTCTAAAGCAAAAGGCATACTTATTATTCAGAATTAAAGAAAAGAAAAGAAAAGAAAAGAAAAGAAAAGAAAAGAAAAGAAAAGAAAAGAAAAGAAAAGAAAAGAAAAGAAAAAAGAAAAGAAAAGAAAAGAAAAAAGAAAAGAAAAGAAAAGAAAGCACTACCTTTACATTTGTTTTCACAGAAATTTAATTTCATTCGTGCTAGGTATTTTGTATGCAGTCTAATCTGGAACCTTATTTTGATTAATGTTTGTCTTGGAACATGCTTTATACTATGCATCTGAATTATCTTGCTAGGTACATCTTCTAATTAGTATCTTTTCAATGTGTGGGGGATATTAACATTGGCAAATGTCTAACAGTCTAACAAGGGACCTGTTAAACTGTCCAAGAACATTCTGTTTCTATAGCAGCTTTGGGACAATAGGGACCTATGTGACATACTTTGGATAGTAAAATCTAATAGTATGCTTTGGGGACACAAGCTTCAAGTATCAGCTAAGCTTTTTATGAATAGGAACATGATTCTATGATCAGGCAACAATTCAAGGTGATTTTTATTTTGGCTGAGATAAAGCATTGTAATCAGGCTATCACATGTAAAGATCTTTTCATGTAGAACAACAGATTCTTAATTTTGAAGCACAAAGAGTCTGGTCTGTAATCTTGGTTTAAATTTGTTAGTTTTACATTTATTAAATCATTCAAGGAGTGACGTATATTAAAAATGTCTTAAAGAAGTTAAGATGAAGATGTAGATACAGGGAAACAAATAATGTGTAGCAAAGTTTTTTGAGATGTGTATGCTGAGAAATGACATCTGAAACAATGTGAAAGGATGTGCTTTGAATTTGGCAGGTACGTAAAGATGAAGTGATGGAAGGACTGTGTAAGTACAGAGACCAGAAGATCTGTCCAAAAGACACCTGCTCAAAAACTGGAGAACAAAGAACAGAACTGTATATCTGTTCTGTGCGGGTAATATGGCAAGACAGAAATAGTTTTCAATAACGTTTATAGAATGAGCTAGGAGAAACATTGCATACAACACACTAAGGCTTGACCAGGAAGAAATGACTAGACCTTATAGGCAAAGCAATCACACTCTGTAGCAGACAGCATCCCCGTGGAACTTGAGTGCAAAATTATAGGGAACTCTAAAGTTCACTTTTTTGAAGGATATTCAATTCAGGTAAGATTTAATATTGAGAATATCTAAAATGATTTTTTTTTTAATGTTGTCCTCAGCAGTAGTAAGTATATACCTGTGATACAACGTCAATGCCATTCATGTTCTTCCTTGTGCTCTTAATATTAAACTCCAAAGCAAAAATAACATAGATGCAGAGGTTGTTTTACATTCTGCTGTAAAATTAGTCACTACGGAAACTGCTTGAACAATGTTAGAAAGTCCTAGTTACAATTATGTTAATACTAATTCAGAAGGGACATTATATCTTCATTCTCTTCTTATTAAATATAGTTGGAGCACTTTTAGAATCTGTGTGCCTGTAATGGGGGTTGGATGTGTTGATTAATATGAATTGCATCATAACATCAATTAAGGTTCAGAGGCAGATCCTTGTTGTTGACATTTTCATGCCCTTACACTTCATGCATTATCTGAAAGGTCAGGAATTTCTGGTAAAATGATTGCAGTGAGTTAAAAGTCTGAACTGGAGAAGAAATGCAAATGTAATGTGAAAGCTTTAGAAAAAAAAAAAAATCAACTGCGGCTGAAGAGACCAATATAATTTCAAATAATTGTATTAATTTAACTGGACCATGCTCTAGTTGTTAAATTCAGGAGATTGCAGGTCTTGTATTAGGCTATTTGGTTTAAAATTTTGTTTGTTTATTTCCAGTGATTTTATTAAATGAATTACAGAGAATTCATACTTAGTTTTTGTCTCCAAATTGCCATAATTTTTAGAACACATTACTTTCTATATGATGAATTTTAATTTTTTGAGTCTTAACTCTGTTCTAATTTTGCTCCCTTTAGACAGAAAACAAGTCTTTGGGTAAACATTTGGGTAAGGTTTAGTTCTTAATATGGCATTAAAAATATGGGAGAAAGAAGTGTGTGAAATAAGATTAATTATGAAAACATTTTGACCTTAAAACAACATTGCTTTCCTGGGAAAACCATGTTGGCTCTGCTTAGAAATCTAGCTTTCATGATTGCTATGTTCAAAAATTAGGGAATCCAAATGTCACAACCTATAAAATGAGATATATAAAGCTAAATTTTTCGTCAGACTTGGAACAAACAGCAGGATTAAGTCTTCTTTAGCATTGTATATTTCACTGTAGAGAAAGCAACCAGAATAACACAGTTTATTAAAATGAAAGAGACTTAATCAAATACTTTTCAGTAATACAGAAGTGTATTCAAAGCAGTTGGCTCCCTGGTCATAGCTACTCCAGAATCATCTTTGCATTTAGACCAAAAATCCTGTGCTCCTTGGGAGTACTTTTTCTCACCATAAAATTGTCCTATGATTACATAAAAAAAAGATCTGGAAAATGATAGAAACAAAATTCTTCCTGCTATAAGAATGTGATATAATGTAATTACATTGACACAGAATTTGGCTTTCATACTGGGAAACACATCTAAAGTGAATAGTGGCACACAGTGCCATCACAACAAATAAAAGATGAAGTGGCTCACTTCAGTGCTTGTTTAATTTTTTTTTTTTATTGTGCCTCAGATGGTGGTTTTCCTACAAGGCACCCAAACATTACTTTTTAAATGCAAGTGTTTCTTCTTTCTTTCAGTCCATGAAAAGTAAGGAGTTCCCCAGTTCTCACCCCCAAACATAATGACATACTTGTTGTTTTCTAAGTGCCTAACTACTCTGATATTTTCAAAATAAATATTTAATTGTTCTGTGCTTGAGCTGTTACCTCGCTATACTCATCTCAGTTTCACCATCTCATGGAATTTTTCTCCTTAAATCTCAAAACAACTTTCATACTGATGTGCTGCTAGCTGTAACTGACCTCCAGTTGGGAAAACAACAATGAACATAAAATGAGAGGAGCTAATAGGTCTTTACAAATATTTCTATGAAAATGGAAAGGAATGTAACCAAATCAACAGAAATAGCAGTCTTGGACAACCTCCTGGTTTGGACTCATTGACTTACTCCTTGATCTGATGAAATTCTGTTGCTTCTACTGGAATATGTACTGAGTTGTTGGATATGATCCTTTAAGGGATAGGTAAACTTTTTTCTAATGCTCGTTTGTGAAGCTGAGAATTTTAATTCAATGTTTATCTCTTACTTACAGTCTATCCATAGTTTATTATTTTTAAGATTTCATCTCTGCATTTTCTTAGACTCTTCAAGTGTAGAGAAGGCATAAGTAAGCAAGTGGATAAAGCTAGGGTTTCTGCAGAGCTTCTGAACTTGCAGTTGTTGAAGATGCTCTTTCATTAATTTTTTAGGTATTTATAGCACAGTTACAAGGTAATTGAAAGATGGGATCTATGTGAGATGGAGGCTAGTTCTTTTTTTCTGGCAGTCTTTGGGGACTGACTTTTTAATCAGATACAACTTAATTTTTCTCCTCCAGGCAAGTTCCTTCACCAGGAATTGCTGAAAATGTATTTTATCTTTTCCCAAGCTTTCTGTTTGTATCACTTCTCTGTTTATATGTTTTAGTCTAAATGTTCTATCTGGGAAATTTTCATTCCCTAAGAGCCTTTCTAAGATACAGAGGGGGAGAAAAAAGGTTATCTTCTTACGTTACTGGTTAGCATACAGTGGAGAAAAAGGAGAAAATTAGATTTGTCAGGTGTGTGATATCTACAACAAACTTTGTCAGTTCTTATACAATGCTATTATAAAACTTGTGCCGTGAATGGCCTGAACACTGAGTTATGATATAATAATTAGAATTGTTTGTGAAAGTTGACCTCTGTACAGAAATCTTCATAATGCTGTCACTTGCATTAAAAAGTTTTCAACACTTTGCAATATCAGCCAGAAATCATGAACAAATCTCCTCATTTTGACAGTGGTCAAAGTAATGTTGTGATGCTTGGCCAAATACCTTAGGTTTTTCAAATTTTAATTTTATTAAATTTGACAGAATACAGAAGAGTGTCAGATAAAGAACTTACCTAAAATTACATCTAGTAACATTATGAATGGAATGGAAAGTGCTCTGAACAAAAAGTACTTCTCAAAATAACTTTTTCATTTGCAGCTTAAGTTAGCTTGCTTGCTTACATTTAGCAATGGAATCTATTGTTTGAGCTATAAATGTTCCTCTGAAAATTTGTATCTATTTATGCAGATATGCCTAATTCAAAGTTATATGTTCCATTTTTATTTTAAATGTAATAGCAGAGAGAAATCTCAGGTTCACCTCAGATCTCTTATTCTAAGCTCAGATTTGTAAATAAAGTATCCTTGTGAATCCAGAACAGAACTTACACATTTTATTAGAACATATCACAACCATTTTCTGAATTAAAATCTGAGGACACTCATGTTCTTACTACCAAATTCACAGAAATAATGCTTTCTAGCTCCCTTCTAGGATTAATGGGGAATAGGGCAATTATAAAACATTTTTTCAGCTTAAAGCTAAAGGACAAGAAATGTTGATGATGCAGACCAGACTTGTAAAGCATGGCACCTCAAGTGGCCTCGGTAAGTCATTTTTTTTTGTTCTGCTGCCTAGAAAAAGACAGTAGCTGCTTGCCATGTCCCATATCTGACAGAGAGCAGTAGGTGTGTATGTACCTCTTGTTTCTAGCCATCAAATAATACTTGGGATGTTTTGCTGACAAGACTAATTTATGAAAAATCTGTTGACAGAGAGGGAGTGAAGAAAGTGATGTACTGTCCAGCACTGATAAGTTGAATCTTTAAGTGGACCCCCAAATGACTTGAGGTGACACCCTTCATCAGGTCTTCATAGATGTTTCCTAAAACATCAAAAAGAGGAGAGTTACCAACTATGAAAGTCTTATGCGTTTCATGACCCTGCATTTTTGTCAGTTTCCAAGGCACATTCTTTCATAAATAGAGCTCAACCGGATTTACAAGACTGGAATGTGAGCTTGTGGGACCACCTCAAAGCTCTGTGCTGCCACTGAATCTAGATGAATCTTAAGGCAGTCTTCAGACTCAAAGACTGAACCTGCCTTCTTAGAAGCTGGAAAGGCAATCAGAGCAGATCTAGACTTAACCTACTCAGATATCAAGTGCTCTACCAACTTATTTCATTTTTCTCTCCTATGCTTTATTGCATCTATATACTCAGATTCCCATACTGTAACTCGTATTTTCAGTATGAATTTTATTTCCCAACTACACTTGTTATATTTTGGTTGTAATAGCCAAGTTATGAAACTTATAAATTAACTTATTCTTGCTCTATGCCTCTTGTTGTGTTAGTGAACTACAGTTGTTACATGCTTGAATTAGCTAATAGAAAAAAAAAGTTAGTGCAGTTAGTGTCACCAGTACCATGTGCCAAGGCCTCTTCTGCAGCACAAATCAGATATGCTGTGTGCAAGCAAGAGATTTCTCACTGCATGCATAAACCTACAGCAGTGAATTCCTAATAAAACTGCTGGCAAGTGTCATGCGGCATGAACGGCAGATAAATTGGTAGTAGTTTACAAGCCTACTGTGTACTGTTTTGTGAAAATTAGCTGTAAAGCAGCAACATTTTGCTTTGGTATTCTTTGATATAGATCCTGTTTATCTGTAGAGTTTTCTATTTTGCACAGAAAGCAGAAGCAGTCTAACAGACTCTGGAACACCAGTGCTGGGTCGTCAGCTGCTCATCTGAGTGAGGAAATAAAAAGGCAGGATGCTTTAAAGTGAAAAGAAATAGCTTTTGACAATCCTCTGTTGTGGAACACCAAAAATCTGTCATTCATATGACTCTATAAACTAGCTCAAAAAGCTAGTTAAATGCTCAAATGAGCATTGAGTGTTGTATTGCTGGGCTTGGGACACATTCATGTTTTTGATGCTTACTCTTGAAGTATAAGACAAATAGATAGAAGCAGTGTCTACCATTTCTGAAAACAGATGATCACCTTGTATTAAAGGTCCTTCTGTTATAAAACATTGTCCCATTGCAACATTCTTCAGCATTACAGACTGTCTATCATTATTTCAAATATCATTTGAACTAGTCATTATCCTTTTTGCACTCAGAAATGGCAATAATGTTCTATTGCTTCCCTGTGATAGTGGATACTGAATTAGTTGGTGATATCCTTTAATTCTGTTCATTTTTAAATTGCTCTGTTTTAAAGTATGAACTACTGCAAAAAAGTGCTGAAGATCCTTCAAGATATCTGCCTCACTAACACAAAAACAAGAAGGTGGGATATCTTACAGTGATTTTGCTGCCTCAGCCATTAAATGACTGTGGCATCATGAAGAGAGTCAGAAGAGAATTTATTTGCATTAATTGTCTTTCATTTAACCTTTATTTCATATTTGCAAACAACATGTAGCATGTTAGAAATGCACATAACTGAAATTCAGCAACAATTTTTGACAGTTTGTTGCAAACTACTGTAATAATAATAATAATAATAATAATAAAAATACAGGGAGAACACGGCCTTAATTTGAAAATAGACTGTGACAGGTTTCACAGGTTTCTTATTGCTGTGTAATCAGTCCTTACTTATTCCTGCCTGCTTGAAGCTTGCCTCTCCTCCTTGTCATTCACATATGGTAAATGGGAACAGCACAATTTGGGGTGTCATAAACTAAATATATTTCATTTTATTTTGCTTTTCCAAACTCACTTTTCTGATGGAAAAACATCTTCCCCTGTACTGTAATACAGTTTGCAGTAGTGGAATTTCCTGATGCAATGTGTAGGCAGCTGTTAATACCTTTGCTGCTCTTAAACAGCCATAGGTACACTCAGAAAAGAGAATTTATTTTCCAAATCACTCTGCACATTTTTTTTCACCTCTTTAACAGTTCACTGCTTCACGTCTAGCCAATGTCTCTGGAGAAAGCTTTTGAAAACATCTTAAATTGTGAAATTCTTTCAGCAGTGTTCAAACCCTGGAGTGTCCTGGACTGTAGCTTTGTCAGATTGGAAACTGAAAATGCCATCATTCTGTTAAAGCATTTCATTACATTTGATAGAGCTTTTGAACGAAAGTAACAGTGCTACCTATAAAGGTGTGTATCTGTCTTGTGAGAGATGGCATCTTATTGCCGTTGCCTGATTCTGCTGCTTTTTACTTGCTTGTGTTAGATGCTGATCATAAGCTTATGACAAACAGAAAATGAAAAATAAATTAATCTTATGAGGTGCATTTCAGGTATCCCCAATGAAGCACAGCAAAACTGTTCAGAATACTAACATTATTTTTCTTTTCTTCTCCCATGACTGAGTGAGTGCTCATGACTGTAAAGGTCAAAGGATTTGCAAAACTCTAAGGTAAAAATCCAGTATTCATTTGTGAGACTTTGTTTGATAAACTTATGAACAAGTCAGTTCTACCATTGTTGAAGAAATTTTATTTTTTATTGATAAAGAGTTCTGGTACTAACTTCTTGTATTAGAGAATTAGGTTTATTCAAGTGCTTGGGATAGAAGAATTTTTTATTTATTTATTTTTATGTTTTGCTTTGGGATTTTATATGTCTGACTCTGCTGAATGATTGGGATTTTAAAACCCCATTGATTTTATTTTACTGTAAATGTCAGACTGCAAATTCTGAATCTTTAGTTAAAAAATCTTGTGTATTTCCTTTAGGTCTAATATTGTTTTACACATGCAAAGTAAAATGAGCAATAACTGAATTTACCTTTTTATATTTTTATGTCTTGATGTCAACACTGAAATCCACAAGAGTATCCTGAAAGTGTTTGTGAAACTGGCATTTCGATTTAATGGGGACAGTAAAGAATTACACCTGAAATGATCAAACAATTCTGAAAACAGCCTCAGGCACAGTGCGTTGCAGTCACCTAATTCTAGGGGACTGTGTACAGAGGAAGATATAAGGTGCTACGTGCTATGATTTTTTGACATCTTTGAAAAGAAACATGGCAGCACTTGCTCTATACCAGAAAAATAAATAGCGTGCCCACACTGATTCAGACTAATGATGAAAATAAATGAGACATGAACATAGTGATAGCCCCCTTTATATCATCTCTCAGCTTCTGGCAAGCTTTGAATCAGGTACTCCATGAATAAGATGTCATATCTTTGTATTTAATAGCCTAAGATAGATTTTTTTTCATCATGAATTTGCTTGTTATCTGAATCTATGTACATTTTCATCATCGTATACTATCTAGTTACCTGTTGAATGAAGAAGTACATATTTTATTTTCAACCTGTTAGTTGTCCTGATGTCCTCTTTTTCTCATACTGTAAAAGCCGATCAGTAATCATACATTCTTCAGGTTATCGTCCTGCCTCTGATAGTTTTATAATCAATTATTGCATTTTCTACGTCATATTTTACTCGGCAAGAGCCCTTTTCCTTTTACTAGCTTCTTGTAGATAGTAGAGACATTTGTTACTCCAAAATTCTTAACATTCAGTACATTTTTGACTGCTTTCTACTGGAAGTGGAACATAGAAATGTGATAATTTTACAAGGCAGATGACCAAGAAGATAATTTATGATCATGTTTGTGCACCTTATTTGATGCGTTAGTCACAGTTCTGATGTGTTATCTAGGATTTATATTATGTTAGGTAGGAATTAATATGAGGAATTTACAAGAACAATATGAGGAAAGTTTTTGAATTAGTGCAAACAGCCCATATAAGTATGGATGTTACATTCTAATGTTTCCTTGCTGTGATCTATCAGTTTGTTACATGTTTGTGATTGGTCAGAGAACATTTTGCAATTTACTTTTCCAGGCAGGAACAGCACATACCTAAACTGAAATGTATTAATATGCCATTGAATAACTGCAGCTGCTAAGAAACCCAAGAAACCCAAGATTGTTTTAAAAGCTGTAGATAAAATTGGCCAAATTACTCTGATAGAGGCAATGTCTCTAATACTAAGACTGAGGTATAGTCAGAGATAAATGTTTTTATATAAGCTTGCCTAGAAACCCTGTTAAATTTGGAAGAATTTTTGTTAGGCATACCGATTTCTTATGCATTTAGTTTTATTGGATATCTATATATTTATGAAGCTTTTTTTTAAAGGTTATTTTTCCCCTGAAGAATTTATCTTGAAATTTTTCTCAAGCATAAGGGTGGTGTAGGTTCTCTGGGAGATTTACGTTTTACCTTCAGCCTGAGTCAGAGCATCTGCCATTTGGCAAAAACAAGCACCTGTCTTATAGCTCTTACTGTTCTGAAGCTAAGCTCTTATAGATGGTGTTAAGAAGAGGATTTTACACTTTTTTTTGTGTGTGTGTGTCTGTTTTTTTTCCTCTGATTTGTGCAATTTTTATGATATTCAAAATTTCTATCCAAGAAGAAGGAAAAATAATTTTATATTTATTTTATCCCAAATTTGTAACAGCTTCAAAATGGCCTTATTTTTGATGCTGATATCCTGTCCAAACCAAATTAAAAATAAAAATGAATGCTCCATTTAAAGGAGGTGCTACAAAATCTGTTACAGAACTATTCACAATGTAGGAATCATAGAATCATAGAATATCCAAAGTTGGAAGGGACCCATAAGGGTCATTGAGTCCAACTCCTGGCACCACACAGGCCTACTCAAAAATTCAGACCATATGACTAAGTGCACAGTCCAAACACTTCCTAAACTCCGACAGGCTTGGTGCCGTGACTATATCCCTAGGCTGTTCCAGTGCGCGACAACCCTCTCAGTGAAGAATGAGAGGAATGTAGGAACGTGGAGGTCAAAATGAAAGTCAAGTATACAGTTTTCTATTTTATCTTCTTCTGAGCATCCTAAACAGAAGTCTGTGTGAGACTGGTAAACAGAGAAAAAAATGTGTCTCTTATATATACTATTGCTGGAGTGTGAAACAAAAGGATCAGAAAACTTAACTCCTGCTACTCAGTTAGCTGACACAATAAACAGTGATGTTGTAGTTGGACAGAGAAATCAGTATTTTGAAAAATCTAAATGGATTTTAAAACTGTACAACCTCCTTGAAAATTTTCTGTAAGTGAAGGACAGCTGTTGTGAAGTAAAGGCTTCTTCAGAGTGCATGAAGATAAACCACTTCAGAGGAATGAGGCAAACCATGAAAATGATGAATGGAGCATTTAAGGTCATGCACCTTATATAAAGGGTATACAATGTCACTATTTTCCCATAAATAAATATCAGAATTCAGAATCTTCTTGTAAAGGAGAAAAAATGTACTAAAAGTAGTCAGCATTGAATTGACTAGATTATCCTGTTGGATAATCATAGAGATGATACCAAACCATGTGTACCAGGCAAGTGAATAAGAAATTCTTCCATAAAATGAAGGCTCTCCAGCACAAGAGAAAGTTTTTAAATATCTAGCTCACAGAGCCAGATCTTTCAGATGATAGAGCACGAAATTATCTCAGTGGGAAGGAAAAAAAGACTGTTCTCTATTTCCTGAGGTAAAATCCTTAAATTTCCATTAATATTTGGGCTCTTAAACTGAGCTCCCCTAAATTACGAAGGCTTCAACTTAAATTTATGTAATTTATTTCATATGAATGTATTCCTGGTTGCCACATTTCTGAAGGCTGTATTAGAGATTTTAATGTTTAAACACTTTCCACATAATTAATGTGCATACCCACACAAACACACATATATTAACAAATCTATTTCCTTTATCATGGCCTCATTTTTTTTTCTTTTGGAGAATACTAAGACTTGCAGCATAGTTCATTGGAGGAAAGAGTAATAATTTGAATGCTGAAGGACATCAGCTTGTAAAGAGTTCTAATTGATTAAACATTATATTTTTATTGTACCATTATAAAACACATAGTAGGTGTTTTTATAATTAACCACAAGAAGAATTAAGCATTCTACATAATCTGAAAAATATTCAGTTCACTAATATTTTGTACAGAGCTATACAAAAGGAAGGAAGGAAGGAAGGAAGGAAGGAAGGAAGGAAGGAAGGAAGGAAGGAAAAGAAGGAAAAGAAAGAAAGAAAGAAAGAAAGAAAGAAAGAAAGAAAGAAAGAAAGAAAGAAAGAAAGAAAGAAAGAAAGAAAGAAAGAAAGAGAAAAAAGAAAGAAAGAAAGAAAGAAAGAAAAAGAAAGAAAGAGAAAGAAAGAGAAAGAAAGAAAGAAAGAAAGAAAGAAAGAAAGAAAGAAAGAAAGAAAGAAAGAAAAAGAGAAAAAGAGAAAGAAAGAGAAAGAGAGAAAGAAAGAAAGAAAGAAAGAAAGAAAGAAAGAAAGAAAGAAAGAAAGAAAGAAAGAGAAAGAAAGAAAGAAAAAGAAAGAAAGAAAGAGAGAAAGAAAGAAAGAGAGAGAAAGAAAGAAAGAAAAAAATATTACTGGACAGGGAAGAAACAGAGATAAGTTAAAATTATCTCATGGATGCTTTTCCTTGATTTACTTTTCCTAGATAAGATGTATTTAGATAAGTTAAATAATTTATATTATTTGTTGTCAGCCTTGTTAGCATAGAATTCTAATGACACTGATTTTAACAATAAAAGGGTATGATTCTTATGATGATAAGAGGTTACTGAAAAGAGGAAATAACTATATGTAAAGAAGAAAAAATCTATTTGACAAAACTTATTGGTATCTGTTTTTCCAATTCCTTTACTTCCTCTTCCTTTTGTTTCAGGGTGTGAGGTAAGGAAGGATACTCTTTAAAAGTCTCTCTTTTTAAAACATGAATTCTCAGAGAATTCACGATATCTGTGCTTTATAACTCTAAGTAGACAAATCAGCCTGGAGAATTTCCTATAGATAGGGCAATTTTATATTTCTTATCAAATTTTGAGCATACCTGTATGTCTCATTGTCTGTATTCTTATTTAAGAAAAGATTCTTCTATTGACAGTGTCAGTGATTGCACCTCAGTTTGTTTCTCTAACTTAAATATATCTTTTGATCTGAAAGTTTTTTTGATAGGAATAGAGACAAAATGTTTGATAATTTGCAAACTGCTTGGGTCACAGAAATTCCTTCCAGTAATCCCTTCAGTGCTATTCACACCTATGGCAGTACATGAGTAATAGCACACTGAACAACAACAAAAAAATTGCTTAGTCTAAATTGTAATTAAATTCTTCTGTCTGAAATTTGGTAGTCCTCAATAAGCAACATCAGAACATGTCTGTCTAAGGGGAAATTTTCATGAGTGAATGCAATTATCCAGTTAGACTCTGTCTACCAAACCATTTAATAATAACTGACTTGTGGCCACTCACAAGCCTTAGTGGCCTCACAGGGTTGAGATATCCATTTGCATTAAATAGAAAGGATAAAACTCAACAATATGTTGCTTTCTTCTTCTCCCTTTGTAAGATCAGTACGGTCTGAGAGCAGAAGGTTTTTTGCTAAGTCATTGCAAAGAACAAAAAAATTATTATTATTATTATTATTTATTATTATTATTATTATTATTATTATTAATAATAATAATTTTTAATTTTATAGTTTTAAGTCAAGAGGGCCTTCCTCATAGTTCTTTTTTTTTTTTTTTTTAATCTAGGCAAGAAGAGGTTTTCAGAGGAAACAAGAATTGCATGAAATAGTCTTGCTATCTATCCTTGTTTCTTCACATATTTTAAATGGAACAAGAAGTTTTTATTATCTTTATTAATACTTTCTCCTAAGTTTAATTTCTGGACTAAGAGAAATTGAGCAGCAGAGACTAATTCCAGAGTTGTCATAGAGAGAAGCAGCACAGCCACTGTACTTCTCTGTGCAGAATGTGTTCTTATTCTTCCTCCAACTATAGTTGGGATACCTTTCAAGTGCTTTTTCTTTGCACGGGATACAATTGCAAGGGATACATTTCAGTGCTTTTTCTTTGCACCTTAAAAGGCATGAAAAGGGTCTGAGATGTTTTATTGTAGTGTGCTAGTTCTATACAGTAGACTGCTAGGTCTATGCAGTATCTAAGCATGATTGGCCTAAGCAAGTGTTGTGGTTTAGCCCGGCTGGCAGTCAAACACCACACAGCCGTTCGCTCACCCTCCCCCCTCCCTCTCCGGGATGGGGGAGAGAAACGGGAAAGTGAAGCCTGTGAGTTGAGATAAAGACAGTTTATTAAGACAGGGAAAAGAATAACAACAATAATAATAATAATAATAGTATTAATAGTAATAATGTGTACGAAATAAGTGATGTACAATGCAATTGCTCACCACCCGTTGACGGATGCCCAGCCTATCCCCGAGCAGCCGGCCCCCCCACCCCGGCTAGCCACCCCTATATATTGTTCAGCATGACGTCAGATGGTATGGAATACCCCTTTGGCCAGTTTGGGTCAGCTGTCCTGGGTCTGTCCCCTCCCAGCTTCTGCTGCATCCCTAGCCTGCTCGCTAGCAGGACAGAGAGAGGCTGAAAAGTCCTTGGCTTGGTGTAAGCACTGCTCTACAACAATTAAAACATCAGCATGTTATCAGCGCTCTTCTCATTCTAATCCAAAACATAGCACCCTGCCAGCTACTAGGAGGAAAATTAACTCTGTCCTAACTGAAACCAGGACAGCAAGTTTATCAGATAAACCACATTTTGTTTCTTACAAAATAAACATAAAAATATGAATAGGTATTCATAATTAGTATTCAGCGCTCCTCTGCTAAATGCAGTCTCTTTAGATTTTAATAAGACAATCTATTTTTTCCCCACCATCCCATTTCATTTGTCTCTCTACTTCTTTTTCTAATATGCTATCATATTTGTTCCAGTTTCTTTAGTCTCATTAGTACTACTGATTTCTGAGATTTACTGCCCTCTTCATCTCTGCTGCACTAGGCAATTTAGAAGTTACAACTTATTAACCATTACTGTTAGCAGTATCTAATTCATGAGAATCAAAATACTTTTTACTGCTTTTTGTCACCTTCCTTCTCCATTGTATCTGTCTTGACAGATAGAGAACTTTTCATATTTACTCTAACTCGTTATTGCCACTGCTGAAGACTTTCTTACTCTTAATGTATTCTTCTACAGAAGACGACAAGCTGGCATGTCATTTGCATGAAGTGCTTTCAAGATCTGCTCCTAAACATGACAGTCTGCCGAGCTGCTGTCACAGGTACAGTATAAATACCTCTTCCCATTAATGGCACAAACTGTGGAAGAAGGATGTAGAGGGGTGATGGGTCAGACTCTGGTGGTGAAGCTGCTTCCCTTACATTTCAACAAAGCAGATTGCTTTGGAAAAGCTATTGTCATAACTGGGTTCATAGGAGAAAAAAAAAAAAAATCAAAACAACCAAATATATTCCCAGATGTGCTGTCATCTCAGAGAACAATCAAATAGAAAATAGACTTGCTAGAAGAGACAACTTTCTAGGTATCAGGATGCATCTGAACTCAAGTACTTCTTGTGAGATGAGTAAAAGTTCTCTTTCGCAGCCTCCAAAGCCAGTTCTTCTGTCTGTGGTAACAGCTGCTCACTGAAAGTCACTTTTGGCTACAAGATCTACAAAAGAATAAACATCCATTGTATAGCAACAGACAGTACAACTAAATACATGATTCTTCCTCTTTCTGTCCTGATTGCTAGTCTGTAGCTGAATCAAGTATACTGTGTTGAGAATGGCATATATGGAATTTTTATCTAAGTATGAGCTGGCCTAGAGCTTTTCTCACATTATATTCTTCTGGTGAAGAAGGAGGACCTCAACGATTTTGTTGGGAAGAAGATGGTTTAATATGTTTGTACTTTAGTGCAAACTTTGTAATTTAGCTAGAAATTCCTATTTTGTTCTATGTACTAAATAATTTATTTTGAAAAACTTTATTCTCTATTTTCACAGTGATTGTTTATTTGCACTATGCTGTACTTAAATAATGACTGTTCATTATATGCAGCCATATTTTATTTAAAAAATAATAAAATTGCCTCTTGCATCTTCTTTTCTGATTTCAGTTTGAATTAATTATCTCATTTCACAAGAGGAGGATTTAATTTTTCTTGAACCCTTTTTTTCTTTATGCTAAAGTCATTTTGAGTAACTTGAGTTACATATAGCTCAGTTATAAATAGTCCTTCTGCTGCCCTGGGGGTTTGGTAATGCTGATAGTGTTTGATTGCAACTAGCAATTAAATATTGCTGCTTTGAGTTTTGGCTTCAACCTAGAAACAGTTTGAAATGCATAGCTCCATACATGCATTGCAGTTATCTGTTTCCATGATAATAGGAACATCAATTAAGAGTACCAAGGGCCACAACTGAAAGTATAGGCCAGTATGGATATCTGCCTTTTAGTCCATTGCAGACAGAAATAAGGTGACTGGATTACTTTTGTAATGAATCTACATAGATCAGCTTCTGTCTGTCTAAAAGCAATATGAAAGTTTGAAATCCTGCAGTTGATGCTGAATACATTTAGTCTGTGAATAGGATAAATGCTTGTTGCATGACATCCTCTGGTTATTTTCTTCCGCCCAACCTCAGTGAAAATGTACAGGGACCACAAAGGCAGATATACACACTTTCCTCCATGACACCCTCCTGCACCATGACTGTGCTGAACATGCAGGAGATGCAGGCTTGAAGTTTCTGTAGTGGTTTGGCTTTTTCTTAACAACAAATAAAAAAGATTACTGAGGCTACCTCTCATAATCACGTAGGCAAAGCAAACACAGCTGCTTCTTGCCTTTCTCTCCTGAGGAATTTTGCACAGGAATCTGTTGCTAAAATTAATATATTTAATATGAATTTTATATAAATATTGAAGTAGCACACAGACAAACTATGTTTTCTAAATAATGAAAAGGTAATTTTCCACAAATATTGAATGGTGAAGTGTAACAAAATAGATAAATTTTACTAAGTCTCCTTTATGTTGTTAATCAGTGATTGTAATGCTTTGGGAATAATTGATAGTTTTTTTATTTATTTATTTTTTGTTTTTTTCCTGTGAACTGTTAAAAGGAATTCCTGAGTTGTGTATTTGGTTTGAATTTTCTTCCAACTTGATTCAAAGAGCAGGAACTTATTTCATGTTATTCATACAAACATCTTAGCAGACTGAAGTTGAATAATCACCTAGGATGAGCTTTTTAGAGAAAATGCTTGGGAAAAAAAATGTGACAACATAAAGAGTCTTCTGAACCCCATTTAATACCAGACTTCTGCTTTCATTTGGACACTAGAGAGGCTGTTAGAGAAACAGCAAGTCTTCTGAGTTCTCTCTCTGATATTCTCAGAAGACAGCCCACACAGGCAATAAATAAGTTTCTTTTTCCATTTCCATGATTATTTACCTGTTGCTGCTTCACTTATTGTACAACTCAATGCAAACATTCAAGCAAAAGTTGGGAGTATAAATAATTATAAGATAGTGGTTTCATGGCTTGTCAGAAGACCCTAAAAGAAATTAAACAATCCACAATGAACAAATTAACAGCACATAAAGAAAAAGAGTCAAAAGGTAGCAATAAAATTGTTTGCTTTTTGTTGTTGTTTTTCTTTAAGCTCCTAGTTATCATCTAACTACTTCTGACTCAGACGGTCTAAGCTGCACTGGGACATAAGAAGCATTTTAAGTAAAACTTCAAGAGAATTTGTTAGTTTGAAAAAGTTGTGCCTAAACTGAATGTGTCTATAAAGGGAAAAAAAAAAAAAAAAAGTATAAGCTATAGGGGAATAGGACTTCATTCAAAATTCTCCCGTGCACTTGCTTTTAATGAAGCTCAAAGAAATGTTAGTGCTATAAGTCTAAGATGGTGATTATAAAATGTTGAATTTTCAAGGTATGCTATGTGGAAAAAAAAATACAACTATATTCAGAATACTAGAATGTGAAGCTTTATTCAGAATGTTATTTATGTACCAGTTAAAAGGTACATAAAATAAATCAAGAAAAGCCAGAGAAGAGAGGGGAGGAAAAGACCCTAACTGACTATTGTTATGTACTATCACAGACTCATAACCCCTTATAGAGAAGAGGCATGTAAGAAGAACTCCAGCTCAGTAAGTAAAGAAAGAGACAGCTTCAGCTCTTTACTCCCAGTGTTTCTTTTAAGCATCTTCCCAAGAACATAGCATTGGAGCACAGAGAAAATAAAAATCTTAACCAACTCTCTAGGACAAAATAGCTCCAGAAAGCTCCTGTTTTACCAAACTATGTAAGAAAATGAGGTAGTGAGGATTTTTTCTTACATATAATCTTACTGATTTCCCTTTAATTTTTCTTAATTTTTATTCTTTCACAGAATCACAGAATCACAGCTGAGGTTGGAAGAGCCCTCTGGAGGTCATCTGGTCCAACCTTCCTGCCCAGGCATGGACTAAATAAGGTTTCCCAGGATCATGTCCAGGTGGATTTTGAAGATCTCCACGGATAGATTCCACAACTTTTTGGGCAACCTATGCCAATGCTCACTCACCTGAATAGTAAAGTGTTTCCTGATGTTCAGAGGGAGCCTCCTGTGTTTCTGGTTGTATCTATTGCCTCTTGTTCTGTCACTGGGCACCACTGAAAAGAGCCTGGCTCCATGTTGCCTGAAACATCCCTTCAGGCATTTATATATGTTGATGAGATATTCCCTGAGCCTTCTGTTCTTCAGGCTGAAGAGTCCCAGCTCTCTCAGCCTTTCCTTATCAGAGAGATGCTCCTATGCTCCCTAGCCATCACTGTGGCCCTTTGCTGGAATCCACCCAGTATGTCTTGTACTTGGGAGCCCTGAACTGGACCCAGCACTCCAGGTGTGGCCTTATCAGTGCTGAGTAGAGGGAAAGGAAATTCCCTCTCAGCCTGCTGGAAATACTTTGCCTAATGCAGCCCAGGATACCATTGGCCTTCTTTGCTGCAAAGACACATTTCTGGCTCAATATCACAGAACTTTGTGCTACCTTAACTTTCATAACTAAATGCTAATTCGCTTCCATTAATCAAATCTTTTCCTACAACAAAGTAATGAATAACGCTTCACAAAATAACAAGAAAATTAGTTCAAGTAATGATATTTTTAGTGCAAGTTTTAATATTTTGTGAACATACAGTATTTCAGGATCTTGATCAGAATGCTAATGTGGATCATTGACACCAGTTTGGAAAATGAAGGAAAAAAAAAATGATGATGCACTAGACTACCTACTATAGGGGTCAGTCTGCTTTTCTGTGAATTTAATCAAATAGTCTGTCTACTCTAAATGAGAATTGATGCAAAATGTATGGGCACAAGATTTGTTTGGATGAATCTTTAGGTAGCATGACTGTGTGACTCATGGTTTCCCTATCTGCTGTCCTTGTGAGGCTCATTAGTAAAGAAGTATGCAAACCTTAAGGTCTGTTTAGAGTAAAACAAGGGAAAACTTGATTCCTCACTTGAATAATCCAGAGTTTATGCAACTCTGTTTGTTATTGGCATTTCTTTGATTGGTTCACTGATTAATGAAGTGAAAAAACATTTCTTTATGCTGCACAAGGAGGACATCAACTAACATTTCATACCATCTTAATCTGTAAGTCGTGGAGAATGCATGAAGTAATATATTCTTCTGGGGGGAGCAGAGAGACCTAATTCAGTTGATAAACTGCCAAGCTCTAGAAAGGGATATGTCCAATCATCCTCAATTGTTTCTCAATGACCAGAAAGTGATGAAATGGAAACTACCAAAAGTAAGCCTTTTAAAAAACAGTAATTATTAGAAACTGTTTGTCTTACTTGTCTTGGTTCACTTGCTAGATGATAATATAATTGTATCTCAGTACTGATAGGACTGAGAAAGCTTTTGGAAGTGAAAGATGTCCAGAAACTTAATTTTACATGTATTCTTATTTAAGTAATTGCAATCATTTAGGTCTCATGTAGTTTCCATAGTTCTCAAAGATGAAGGGAAAAAAAAAAAAAAAAAGAAAAAAAAAGTATGAAGGTGCAGGCATAAAATAACTAGATTTTTGAACTGCAGATGGCAGGTGGCTCAGAAATAGTTCAAATTTGGTATGACAGTAGTTCTTCTTAATCTTTTATTATAAATAGGATTATTCTGAAAAAGATTAAGCATTGATAATTTACTTGTATTTCTAGTCCAACTGCTTACTTGCTCAAAACATTTTTGGAATCACAGTTGATAATTTTTTTTTTTTAGAAAATGTATTTAGAAATAAGATAATAAACCTGCACTATGACTACACCAAAACAGAGACCCTAAAGCTTCTCAAAAGCCAGATTTGCTAGCATCCATCTCAGACACTTTTACTACCCAAGCTTGTGCAATAGTATTCAAAATTTCATGTGCACCTTGTAGTCTTAGTGTAAGCCCTTCTAGGTATGATGCAAAGTGTAGAATTTGAACCTTCTGTCACTGCTACACAAGTCCCTATACTTGCCAACTGGAGAGATTCTACCAGAGTGTTGGAATTTAAGTTCCTTGCCCTCTAGGACTCTTAGGCTTATTATTTTTTAATGCTGTGATTTCTTTACACCTCAGGGTCCTGAAACTGGCAGTAGCAGAGTAGCAGCTCAGACTGCCCCCTTTAGATATGTTTGTGTAGGAAAAAAAAAAAAAAAAAAGTAGGGATGCCTATACTATGCATTGCCTGGAGACATTCAGCGCAATGCATGCACATCATTTCGCAGGCATCCCAAGATGACAGCTTGTAGAACAGGTGTGATGGCAACTCATTCCTTTGTAGATCATGTCCTAGGAGGACACCACGGATAGAATGACCTTCAAAGTACAGGCAGGTGTTGGTGGGCATGAAAACGAATGGGAAGGGAGTGAAGAAAATGCTGGCAGAGGGTAGAGAAGCTGCATTATGCATTCTGTGAGAGAGATGTTGTGTTACTGGCATTTATCTGAGAGGTCTTTCGTGCCAGCTTTGAACAAGAACAAATGGAGAATTTCCTGATATTGAAGGTGTTCCCATGGACAAAAGAGAATACCCTTTAAGGAAAGCCAGCAGAATATAATTATTGTTTGCTCTGTAGCTAATGTATGTCATGTCACTCTCAGATAAGATCACAGTATGCTAGTCATGCTTTTTGGATGATTAAAGGCATGCTTCCACTGGTTACGCAAGGATCTGGACTACCTGCTGCTGTAGAAATGCACCCTTACCCCCTCATGTTGAGTAGATGAATATTGAATTTCCTGTGAACAAAACATTTTTATAGAAATTTGGCTGACAATGATCCTTGACCTTGCAGGCTAACCTATTTCTGTCTTCAGAATTCATATTTTTAGATATCCCCAAACAGTCCCCCCCAATATATAAACAGTCCGTTTTGCCCTGAAGACTGCCTGGAACTTCCCCATCTCCAGCTGATATGTCAGCCATGTTTTTTGTGTGTGTGTGTTTTTTTGTTTTTTTGTTTTTTTTCTGGAAAACTGTGATCTGGGTTCTAGAATGACTGGTATGGTAGGAATTGTATGTGTGTATGTTTTCCAATTTTATTGGTGGTGCTGATGTGTTTTTTGTTGTTGTTGTTGTTGTTTTGTTTTGTTTTGTTTTGTTTTTGCCAGGGAGGAAGGTGTAAATATAATAATTCCTGGAACCTGAGACTGATGTTATAGTAGCATATTGTTATGTGATCTTAATGAACTGTGTTTCAGTTACAGATATTGTTTCCAAAGACTGCATGTGAGGTCTTGGATTTTTAATCCCAATATCACTGTAAATTAATGTACAGCATCAATTTTGAAAGTATTGTATGCCTTTTCTACATATAAAGTGTATATACATGCAAATTCATACCTAGTTGTCATAAACACTCTGTACTGTACCCGCATCTACCTCTCTTCTTTGTGATGATACACCCTGCTATTTGCTGACAATATAAATTGTGACATGATTGGCTGGAATGCAAAAGTATTTCAGGACTAATGACAAATCAGTTTTCAAGTAGACAAAAGAGCTTATCTGGCGAAAGGCACACTTTTTACTGCAATGACTTTTTTCTTTGCAGCAACAACTATCCAGTCTCACACAGTATGCTCTCTGTGGGAATATTCCTTCTATCTATTCCAATCTTCTTTCTTTCTCTTCCTCCCAAAAAATGAAAAGAAAACATGATAGTCACCAGACCTGTATTTCTCTTCTTTGATGGAGAGACCAGCTGATGATTCTAGGGATAGTTGTGACTAGAGGAGAAATGTTGACCTCTGTGAATAGAATCCATCCCCTCTAGGCACTCATGCTCAGAAGACTTATGCTTCTACTCATGCTCCTACTTCTGTCTGGCTTCGCAGAAGTCACAGTTTCAAACCCATAGTTCAATAACTAGAATTTACTGTCCTTTTTTTCTTTTTCTTTTTCTTTTTTTTTTCTTTTTTTAAATTGGCAGCAAATTAATTTTCCCCAAGTCAAATCTGTTTTGCCCAAGATAACAATTTGTAAGTGATTTCCCTGTCTTTATGTGAACCTTTATCTTCACCCTATTTTCTCCTCTTGTCCTGTTGAGGACAGGTAGTAGGAGAGTGGTGGAGTGGAAACTAGTCCTTAGCCAATGTTGGCCTGCCACGGTGTTAAATTCAGGTTTATTCAAAATCTAATTGTATATGCTTCTAGTAGCATATGTATAGATCAATCTGATCAATCAGGTCTCTGTGCCCTCCTAAATGTAACATAAGTTAGATAAGTTGTTCTTGTAGCAGCAAAATCTTCCCTTGGCTTCCACATGACTGACACAATTCAAGTTATTTGCAAAGGGGCGAACTGGCGGGGGGGAGGGGGCTTTGGGAATGGTAACCACTCAGAATTAAATTGCCTGTCAACAAAGCACTTCATTCAGTGTAGGATAAGGAAATGCTTTGGAAAGATGGAAGTTAGCTATACATTTTGTTCCAGTGGTAGCTCTTGACTAGTGCCTTCTCATCAGTAAGTAGGTTTTTTGAAGAACACCTGTGTATTCCATGTGTGAACAGTATTCCAGGGAGGTCCTGGACATAATGTACAAGCACAGATCACAGCATGCATATTCAGCAAAACTCATACCTCTAAGTGTATTTTGTTTTTTAGAACACCAGGTTTAACAGAGAGATGCAATGAGTTTGAATACATTGTTAGATGCAGTTAGTTTGGAGGGTAGTAGTCTTCATTTGCTCTGAGAAATTAAGTTCTTTTATTGTCTGAACAGATGCTGCTAAAGCAGTTTGTAGTCCCTAATATTTGACTTCTACTAGATGTGGTGATTAAAAAAATTTGCTGAAGCTTATAATGGACTGTACTTTTGTTCAGGACTGTACTTACCATTGTATGTAAAATAAATAAATAAAGAAAGAAAGAATAAACAAACTCTAGCTTATTCCAGAAAACTATATTATGGTATTTGGTGAAAACACCACCTTCTGGGGAAAAAAAAAAAAAAAAAAAAAAAAGGACTAATTACTTTCTGTTTGATTTCAGTTCTACCACAGCTACCAAGTCATGCACTTTTCCTTGCTGTACCTAATAAAAAGACAACACTTCCCACTTCCTCAGGCTTTATTTTTTTGCGCTAATTTTTTTTGGAATAATAATTATTATTATTATTATAATGTAAGTTCCTACAGAATACATTTTTGAATTTGTAGTCTCATGAGGGATTTCTCTGCCTTTTCTTGGGGTGAACAGACATACACTGGGGCAATAAACTGTTTTATCATTATAGCTACATGGTTTCTAATCATACTAGGCTGTAAGAAGAGCTTGTTCACATATGCATGTGAAAGCAGTGCATATGTACATATGCACAGACACAAATTCATTCTTGTAACGGCCTTCTTTTTGTCATCATCCTAATAGGTCTCTTCTACATCTGCTGCACATCAAATTCTTCTTTCCTGAAGCCTGTGTGATTACAGAGTTCTCATTCTAACAATTTCTTTGAGCATCAAGACTACTTAAGTATTTTGCATATCAGCTTATTTATGTGGAAGGCATGCCTCAGAGAGAGATTCTGTAGCCTGAACCTATGAGAACAGGTAAGTCTTTAAAAAATCTCATTTCTGAGAATCATATTAAGTCCCAGGAAGTGGCAGAGTCCATAAAATCAAAATATCATAGAATCTTTCTCTTGCAGACAGCCATATAAAAATTCTGGCATTCCACCTCTTGGCTTTGCCTGAAAAACTTATGTTAATGTATAAGGCTATTGGAAAGTAAGTTATGCTCATGTCTATAATCACCCTTCTACTCTGGCTAATAATTCTAAACTTTTGTAAATCCGTTTCAATTTCTTCTCTTTTAATTTGCTTAATTTAATAGATAAATTAATTGCATAGTTTACTCCATCCTTTACACCACAACTGTTGAGAAAAGGGAGAAAAAAAGCTGTAATTTGCTACAGCATTCAATACTTATTTTCCAAGTACAGCCCAGGAATGTCAGCACTACTGGGATTGAGCTGAAAGGTTATTCAAAATGGGTTACCATGCCGACCTTTATTTGTGACTGGAGAAAATAAGTCAGTGAGAGTATATGATGTTTGGATTTTATTCCATCTTTCTTCTCACTCCATAATTGTGACCCATCCATTAGAAATTTCCTTGAAAGAATGATTATCTTATAATAAGCACTAATTAGCTATTGAACTGATTCTACCATATGGTGCAGCAGAACTTCCCCAGAACTGGCTTTAATGGAATGGTGCCATATGTCTGGGTTGAGTTCAGACAACAATCTGTCAGATTTTGTTATTTTAACCTCTTTGATAATTAAAGAGAATTTGGCATAGTCTGCTAAGATAATGGAACGTCCCAAATAACTGCTGGACCTTCAGTTTCTGTGAAATCAAGTGTCCTGAGAATTGTAAGCAGCAATTAAGTTTAATACTAGTAAAAAACAGACGTAACAGACTATTTTTTCTCTCATCCTTAAAACTGATCTTCTGATGTAAAGGACATTTAAGTTAAATATAATTTGCAGATTTCTGTGTTCTGGAACATTGGCTGAAAGTGTAAATTCTATCTACTTTTCTCTTCTTTATAAACAACAAGTACCTTATCACAGATTTTAGTAGTAGTTAACTTTTGGAGAAGAATACGGTAATTAAAAATAAATAAATAAATAAATAAATAATATATCAAATGCTTACCTATCAGCAAACAAAACTTGTAGAACAGACTTAGTTCGCACCTTGTTAATGTCTATTATATGATTTCTGATGTGGAAAATCTTTAAGTTCCTTCTTTCCTATTTCCATTGGAAGAAATGATACAGACCTAAATCTCAGTGAGATTCAGCTGAATTCTATTACTTCAGAATGAAAATAACAAGCTTGTATTTCTGGGAACAACTTTTCACCAGATTCATTGTGCAATACCCAACACAATATTAAGCTCTACATTATGCACACTAACTAAATAGAAACACAAACTTATGCAATTTAGCTTATTAAAGAAACTACTGAAGAAAAGAGAGAGTTTTTATATTAACAGAGTAGAGGTAGGGAATACTTCCACAGGAAAAAAAAAAAAAATAGAATAATAAACTGGAAATGACAATCCATTTATGATATTTTTCCTTCAAATTAAAAGCTGCCTCAGTAATATGTGTTTATGTTCTTGGAGAAGTCAGTGCACATTTTTTTAAAAATAATTTAATGAAAGGAATCTTTTGAAATAGTATTTGCAGATAAGAAGCTTGTTATTTAGTCTCTGGTCATCACCCTAATATTTTGAAGGTTCTAGTTTAGATGCATCTACCTATGTTCTCTCTTACCTAACCCCTCCAGGCTGAAGTAAATAGAGATTGTAACAATCAGTCTACTAAGAGTAGATTAATTTGTGATTATTTTCAACTAGATTTTTTCAGCTGAATTATTGTTTCATTCTAGAAAGTGTTTTTAATCATAATTAAGTTAGTTACTATATGTTTTCCAACACTGATTAGAGTACAAGTGCACAACTGAAATTCTATTTTTGTGTGTGTGTCAAATGTATATATATATAAACAAGCCAGAGGGCTGTAGCCATTCATTTTCAGGTTTTCATAAAACTCCATTAAACAGAGTATAAGCCTGCAGAATTGTCAGCGTCATAGTATAATTCTTCCAAGTGTAAATACTTCTAAGACTAAATAAGAAATATGAGATTTTTTCTAGTTAACAACTAGATAGTTTAATTTCTTCTCAATTCAGAAAATACTTGAAAGAATGGGAAATTCTTATTAATTATTATATGTAACTCGTAAAATGGTCAAAAGTTCATGGTGGTATGAGACTGTTCTCATAATGTGATAGCTATAAAGTTAAATTTGGTAAAATAGTGATTTCTGTCATATATATCAAATAGCTGACTACAACTTTCACTACCAGGTAAAAAAAAATAAATTAATTAAAAAAAAAAAAAAAAGGGTTATCTAGAAGAAATATTGTACACAAATAAAGTTCAAGAGTAATATGACTCTAGATTAATGAACATTAGATTAACGAAAATTATGTTGCCAATGTAGTTAAATTGAGATTTGAGTTTATTCTAAAGGATAGACAAGTTCAATATTATTTTGTTCAATTTCTCTAAAGTTGAATACCACCACCACCACCCCGGCACGTAAATAAACAAAATGGCATTTGCTACTTCTTGTATAAATTATTATGCTAGTCTATGGATATTCATTCTTCTCCCACACCTGCTTTTAGATAGCATTAGTACAAATAAACATGTTGCTTAAAAAGAAATAATAAAATAATAAAATAAATCAAAAAAACTGTGACAGTTCTTAAACTGGATACTGCTAAACCATTTAAGTCTACTGAAAACCAGCTTTGATCTTCATTATTTGAAAACATTCTAGTGTTCAATGAATGCCTTCAATGCTGGTTCATATTATGCAATACATTGTCAAGAGCTCTCACACTTGACTGCCTCAGTGAATACCTCTGTTTAACAAAGAGCATGAGAATTAATATGTTATCTGCATCTGATTTGAGAACTTTTAATATTGCCTCAAGTCTAATTTTGAGATATGAGATTGTTGCATCTGTTCAACAACTGACTGAATTTTTATAACTGAAACAGTGCCAAATCCAACTGTCTCAAAAATTATTTGTGACTGCACTTCATTTCTTTCTTGAATGTGTGGTGGTTCTTTTTTTCCGTTTGTTTGTTTGTTTTATTTGTTTGTTTGTTCGGTTGATTGGTCGGTTTAGTTTGGTTTTTGTTTGTTTGTTCAATGTATAGTTCCACATGTATAGTAACCACACTGGTAGATATTACCCACTATTGGCAAACACTTTTGAGATACAAGTCTGAATACCTGCCTAGAAAATTAGAGTTTATTTTAACCAGCCAGAATACAGATAATTCAAGAATAAGTGACCAGAGAAGAAAAGCACAAGTAGAGGGTGGGAGAGTTGGGGAGTGGTAAAAAGCATGTGTTATTTGAAGTAGTCTGAGGAATTCTAAAAAACTATTATGAAAGATAAGTTTTGGGATAAGCTAAATCTTATCAATGCTCTAACTAGTTCAGAATTACAAATTAATTCTCAGACTTATGAAGATGAAGAATGTTAAACTACTGGTTGACACAGGACATGCAGAAAGAAGGTAGCTCAGTAATGCTTACTTCTTGGTCTGGAGAACAAGTCTTATGAGGAGTGGCTGAGGGAGCTGGGATTGTTCAGCCTTGAGAAGAGGAGGCTCAGGGGTGACCTTATCGCTCTCTATAGGTACATTAAAGGAGGCTGTAGCGAGGTATGGGTTGGTCTATTCTCCCACGTGCCTGGTGACAGGACAAGGGGGAATGGGCTAAAGTTGTGCCAGGGGAAGTTTAGGTTGGATATTAGGAGGAACTTCTTTACTGAAAGGGTTGTTAGGCATTGGAATGGGCTGCCCAGGGAAGTGGTTGAGTCACCATCCCTGGAGGTCTTTAAAAGACATTTAGGTGTAGGGTTTAGTGATATGGTTTAGTGAAGGACTTGTTAGTGTTAAGTCAGAGGTTGGACTAGGTGATCTTGGAGGTCTCTTCCAACCCAGACGATTCTGTGATTCTGTGATTCTGTGATTCTTTTCTGAACAGAGATCAGCAAGAAGCTCCAACTAATGGTTTCATTTCAGACTCTGAAAACAGGTGCTAAAACCATAAGCAAGTTTGAAACTCAATACAGATGCACACCCATGTTCATGGCTTTGTTTCAATTCAGTTTAATATGAGGGAAATACCCACGCTAAGTTGTAATTAATGTTTTGGCTTATAGAGGTGTTTTTTTTTTGGTAATGAAATTAAAACAAAACTTGTTAGAACAGTGTGTTAAAAAAAATACTTGGTTTAATTCCATGGTGGTCAACTTGTGAAAACATGTAGAAACAATAAGAAACAATTCTCACCCCAGCTGTTTTATTCCCAAAATATGTGGCATGTTTTATTAAGTTTCACCGTAATCTTTGCTTCTGAAAGCTATGATTTATTAGTGAAAATTTTGATTTTAAGTAACTTCACATGAATTAAATACGAATTTACACTTTCTGTTGCCAATACTTATAATTTGATTGATTAACAATTGATTATTATTTTAACATTGTTTGTCATAAAGACAACTTTATTATCTCCAGTCAAAACATAAAGTGAACTCAGTTTATGACTACTGATTTTTAAAAGCCAGTTCAAGGAATCTGTTAAATATTTTCCCTAGTTTGTAAAAATGGACAGATTTAAGCACATACAAACATGAGAAAGCTGCGTTTTTGATAAGCACACTAACCTAGGTTTTAGTTTTGTGCTTCAATTTTGCCTCAAATTGCCACATTAATGTAAGTTAAATTAGTGAAAAGTCAGTTTAAAATGACTTTATGTCACCAATAGAACTAGAAAATGTTGTAACGTTGATATATATCTTTGTCATAGAAGCAAGTATTTAGACAACTAAATGAATAATAATTATGATGAAGTTGGCTGTGTAAGTAGATAGCCATTGAATTCACATGAAGTACAATCTTGTTTTGAACTTCTGAAAATTACTAATGTTCATGTATATTTCTTTTGAGAAAATGGCAAACAATTACCTCTGAAGACTAGGGACACAAGCAAAAAATGGCTATTAATTTTGAAATACAGGTGATAAATTCATACCCATTTATATCACTATTTTTGAAGGAACATTGCTAAATACATTTGTTTGAAATATATAATAAAAAATCTTTTTTTTTTCTTGGTCGATTGTCTTGATAACGTGACTTATTTATATGCAAATTAGAAGTGCTTTGGGACTGAGAGACTTCAGACTTCTAAAATTCAAATCAAAAGGTAAGATGAAGATAATATTGCTGACTATGCTAACCTAGAACTAGTAAGCTTTTCTAGGTTCAGGAGGAGGTTGAAAGTTCTACTCTTTGTGGCATACAATTGTTTCTGAGACAAAGAGAAATTGTTAGCTCTTCAGAGCTAACAATCTGTTTGTTTTTTGATCTATGTAGCTGCTGCCTATCTCATTAATTATTAGGAATCATTATACTTTTTGGACCCTCATAGAGAATCATGTGAGAAGAATCCTATGTAAACCACTCCTGCTTCTTTTGCACAAATATGACCAAAGAGACTAATTCTCATTTAGCACTTATGTTAAGTGCCACCTTTGAGATGTTTTGTTTCTCTTGAACTGCTTCGAATAGATTTTCTTAATTTTTTATTTATTTATTTATTTTGTACTGGAGAGAAATCACTTTATAGGCTGTTGTTCAATTAAACTAGATATAAAATCTTAAAGAATATAATGCACACAGATAAACATTTAATATATGCATGTTTTTCTCATACAACAAACATTCCTGTAAAAGTTAATTTTGTTTTGTTTACTTATTCAGAAAGAGCTATTCTGCTTCACATAAAAGTTCTCAAATAGACTCTCAGGTAACAGCAAGCACTATCTGGTTCAGTGAAAGCAATAAAATTAAGCATGCAAGAATCAAATCTAGTTGATTTTTGGTCACTAATGAACCTTAACATAAAACAATTTCCTCCTTATTCCCATGAGCACAATCCCTACATGAGAACAGCCTTTTCTTTTTTCTTTTTTCTTTCTTTTTCTTTTTTCTTTTCTTTTTTCCTTTTCTTTTCTTTTCTTTTCCTTTTCCTTTTCTTTTCTTTCGTTTTCTTTTCTTTTCTTTTATTTTCTTTTATTTTCTTTTCTTTTCTTTTCTTTTCTTTTCTTTTATTTTCTTTTTTCTTTTCTTTTATATATCTTCTCTTCTCTTCTCTTCTCTTCTCTTCTCTTCTCTTCTCTCTCTTCTCTTCTCTTCTCTTCTCTTCCTCTTCTCTCTCTCTCTCTCTTCCTTTCCTTTCCTTTCCTTTCCTTTCCTTTCCTTTCCTTTCCTTTCCTTTCCTTTCCTTTCCTTCCTTTCCTTTCCTTTCCTTTCTTTCCACACCTTTCCTTTCCTTTCCTTTCCTTTCCCTTCTCTTTTCTCTTCTCTTCTCTTCTCTTCTCTTCTCTTCTCTTCTCTTCTCTTCTCTTCTCTTCTCTTCTCTTCTCTTCTCTTCTCTTCTCTTCTCTTCTCTTCTTCTCTTCTCTTCTTTCCTTTCCTTTCCTTTCTCTTTTCCTTTTCCTTTCCTTTCCTTTCCTTTCCTTTCCTTTCCTTTCCTTTCCTTTCCTTTCCTTTCCTTTCCTTTCCTTTCCTTTCCTTTCCGGTTCTGCAATGTTGCATATATAATGAAAATAATGAAATGAACTCCATTAAGATTTCCCTACCTGCATCTCGATTAAATTTGATGCAAAATTCAAGAGACGAAAATCAGAGAAAAATCAGAAAAGTCTTAGCAAAGAGGACTCAAATATTCTAGTTTAGCAGAAACTAAAACAGAGTTTGTATAAAATGAGTCATAAAAAAGGACATGAAGAAAGCTAACACAGAAATATTTTTTTAATTAGCTCCGAAAGATTTTACTTTCTTTTTATTCAGTATTTATTATGCGATATTAGTGAAAGCTGGTTTTATTTAGGCTTATAAGGCTGATATTATGTTTATTTTATTTCAGTTAGGTAATATTATTTTTGGCTAATTCCATGTAGTATTTATGTTTATTTAAATTATGTGTATATATAATATATATATATTAATATATAATATATATTAATATATATAATATATATATTATGTATATTTAAATATTAACATAAATACTACATTGAATTAGCAAAAAATAATAGCAACTTGGCGAGTATGAGCTGTAGTGATTCATATTGTAGATTGACAAAAACTATTTATAAAACAGCACAGAGCATGCTCAGTAAACTACCATAGGTCAAATTCTGTAGTTCATATATATATCAACTCATTTTGATAGGTGAAGTTCAGAGTGAATCCATCTGTTGCCTTTCAAATACAGAAAAGAGCTCTTCTTCTAAATAGCATTCATCAGTTAGGCAATAAATCCTGATTTTTCTATCCTACTTTATGAAAAAAATATACTGTTACCATTTCCTATACCATTTGGGTGCCCTTTTAAATATTTGGATTTTAATACTATGTAGTGGTTCTTGGTTACCTATTTAATTCTGTGCAAGCATATTGTTCTGATATTAATATATTGTAGAATTATCATTTGTGCCATCTTCTACTATTCATACTTTTAGACTTTTAAATAACACTCCCAGCCCAGCCCTGAGAGGTCAGCTATACATTGTCAAAACTTTTATTAAATACTTAAAATCTCAGAAATCTCAGAATTTGGCTAGTTACAAAAATCAGTTTAAAACTACTTGATTAGCTATATTGATATTAGTTTAACTTGAAGTAAACACAGCTTCAACCAGTCTTAAAGACTAATTTTGATATTCTGTGTTTGTTACAGCTAAATTCTGAGATTGTAACCAGCAGCTTTAAATATTTCATCCAGAGCATACTTATGCATAAATTCCTGAAGGATTTTGGTTTCTTAAGATGTTCCCACAAGTCAAGAAAAATAGTTATAGAGTCTAGATAATGAAAACATCTACAGCTCACGTTTAGGTTGCTAATGTATTTTAAGTGTTTATTGCCCTCTAGACAAAAGACTATTGCCTCTGCCGATGTTTTTCATCTTCTAACATTATTGCTATTTATCCTGAGCTGGGTTTAATCTTCCTGCCATTTTTTTTTTTCACTGAGCATCTCAAAAAAGGCCAAAAAGGTTTTAAAGTGAAAAACCATGACTTTCTTAGAATCAAAACTAAAGTATCTAGGTTTTAAAATAGAAAAAAGTTTGAAGTGACTAGGTCAGGTGGAATACCAGTAAAATCAAGTTTATAAACAACTCCTCCAGCATTCCCTTGCATTCAGGCTGTCAGCTATCTCAGTGGCTTACTGAATTGCAGCAAATTCTGTATATATAAGCTACTTAACATGCACAGGTAACTGTCCTCTACTGGTTCCCAATTATTTCTTCTGTGACTTTCTGTCTCCTTACTTCTATTTGCCACCTCTCTGAGATGTTTCCAAACTTCCTTCCCTTATGCTTTCCCACACCTCTTAAAGAGAACAATCTCTCACTTCTAGAGGAGTCCTCTCAAATATTTACTATAGCCAACAAATCTAGAAACAAATAAAGCAAATAGTGTACATCACAATTCTGACAATCCATTCCCCACTAACTTGAACTTCAACCCAAAATGTGCCGTAGTTATGAACCTTTTCAAGGTGTCATAAAGTTTCTCTTCTAGGTCCACCTCTCTTGGACCATGCTCATCTGTTATACCTAGAATCATGTGTTCACTTCACAGTCACTACCTTATTATTCGAAGATTTAAGGGATAGAGCCAGGGCAGTGACAGGAAACAGGGAAACGGGCATGGAATGGGATGCTTGGAGCTCAGTTAAGAAGGTCTTGGGCCCAAAGGGGAAAGGAACACAGAGCACCACAAGCCCCAGAGAGGTCTTCTCAGTAGTCTGGGGTTGAGTAAAGTATTAGCACTGTGGGGAGATCAGAGCTAAGAGTAAGGCTAGTCACCTGGGGGGCGTTCACAGAAGAAAATCCTTGCATGAATGCAGAGCAGACTCCACAATGCTTGGCTCATGATAGCCTGACCCAAGGAGCAACATGAACATGGATGCTTTCTCAGGGACATGAGCAAGGGGGAATCACATGGCCGGCAGAGCAGGGACCTCACCAGCCTGGCCAAGCCCTGCCACACAGCCTAAGCAAAAGAAGGACAAGCCCAGAGATGACAGACAGATTCAATGTAGACTCAAGGCACATTTGTGGTGAGGAAGCAAGTCTGAGGTCCAGCTGAGAAGTCAACCTGAAGATCAGAATCAGATCAAGACAGTACCAGTCAGGTCCATGATGATAAGTCAGGGTTAAGGTCAAGACAATCCATTAGTCAAGATCAACAGGATCCATTACAAGGCCCAGGCACAACCGAACTAGAAACCAGCATTCCCACAACATAGCTCGGACAGGGACTGAATGTTAAGACTGTGCTTAAAGGGTGCACAGGGAACCCTGGGTTGGGTCATGCAGACAGGTCCCAGGTGAGAACGGTCATAGACCTTAGGGCTTGTTAGTGCTCTCAAAACCCTGACAAATTCTTTGTAAATCATGCAAGTGTTCAACATAGTTGTATAGCTTTTCAGATCTGCATTTTTAGATCAAAAGTTGTTTGTTTGTTGTTCTTCTTCTTTTTCCTGCTCATTTTAGAATCTGTGGGACATACTCTCTTTAAATGTCTGATTTTCTTTATTAATTACCTAAAGCAATCTAATGGCTTGCCAATTCACAGCTCAGTCTCTGCAGTACCTGTATTCCACTTCTATGCTATATAGCAGTGCTTCTGTGTGTTGTGCTAAATGAATTAATACTGTTCATTGAAAATGAATAAAAAGGTCCTACCTAATTCATAATGCCAGAATGAAGTCACTCACAACCCATTTGTGTCATTACATTTTTCAACTGAAATGGTCCAAAAATGAAAACATTTTAATGATGTTTCACTGTCCAGATCATGGTACTTTCATTGCCATAGGCAAACTGGAGTGTGGAAGCCCATATTCCAGCCACAGTCACTCTCAAGCACTTTTACAGATAATATAAAAATAAAAGCTATCATATCTTTTAGCTAATTCTAGAAAGAGGATATGACAAAGGAAATCTCAGCATTAAAAATGTTTTATAGGAAGCCAGATAAGGTTTATGCCCTACCAAGTTCTCACTGAGTTCTGAAAACAAAGTTCTGAGGAACATCAGGGATTATGTTGAGTGTAGTGGCGGACAATTTGTATGAAAAAATGCAAAAAACTAAAACGGTAAAGCTTTTTCTTATGATTAGTCAACATCTACTATGTTGACAATGCTCCAGAAGTGGTGTTTTGTTTTGTTTTGGACTGACAATTTATTCTGTGTTCTCTGATGCACTAGAGAATTCTTAGTTTCTTTTCAAAGGGTGTAAACTCCACGGGTTATAAAGAATTAGGTGAATGCCAGGTTATCATTGAGCCCCCTGGCTTTTTAGTGGAACAGTGATGTTACAGGTGCTCACGTAATGGATGAGAGGCAGAAGCTTTTTGTTGAAGTTTCCCTTATGTTGAGAGTGCGTTAGTCTTTCTGTACTTTGTAATGGTGTGGCTGACGATTAGTAAAGACTTACATTAATACAACTGAGACATGAAAAAGAGGCAAAAGGACAGTCTATATCACTGGTGAGACAAAAAGGATCTGGGTGGAAATCAGTAGTTACAAGAAAGAAGGATAATTATAAAAACCACTGTACTCCTAGTTAAAATGTCATTTCTTTAGTCCAGAGAGAAAAATTCTTATTTTATTCTTATCAGTTACATTTGGACATAAGCTTCTACCAAGACACATCTGCACAAATATATTGAAGAATACTTCCTTAACCTTTTCTTAGTAATAACAAGGGAAAACAACTATTCCCTAGCTTTGCACTTATAAGTGAAAAATAAAAAAATAAAATAAAATAAAATAAAATGTTCAAAGCAAACAGACACAAGCTGAATAAGGAAAATCAATTGCACATACATGGAATAATTTTTTACTTGCCATTAAATGATATTTATAAGTGTTTAAAGACTCAAACAGGATGATCAAAAACAGATGATAAAAATTATTTTGTTATTTATCAAATGTAGGAGTAGAAATGAAATATGAAAGTTATAGATTAGCCATATAGAGAGTCATCCCTGTTCAGCTGAGATATTGTTTCAATGAGAGAAAAAAAAAAAAAAAAAACTTTTAAACAAGAGAAGTTCTGAAGGGTTCTTTTCTATTTTCACCTCAACAACTTTTTGTCTATTTTTAATGGCTTCTTATTTTTGAAGTCCATGGTCACTTTACAGAACACACATGTACCTGCTTTTTCAAGGGGGAATTGATAGAATTAAGAAGCAGTGCCAGTGATAGCAAGTGAGTTATTAATTTTATTTAATGAAAAAACATATATGTTAACTTTCCTACTGAACTGTGCAACTGGAGAAAAGATGTTCACAATTCTTTGTACCTTTCAGATGTGGTGTAGGCCTCCAGGTATAAACAACTGACGGGCAATTTTATTTCTGATTAAAATTGGAAATCAGGTAGAGACTTTGTGACGCGGTTAGGGCTGAAAGTGGGAATCCAATGAAAGACAGAAATTTAGTTTTCTTTGCTCTTTTATTTTAAATTATAGTTTTTGTTTTATTGGGAATATTTTAACACAGGAAAAATATGCCATATTACTTTTTTTACGAAAATCTATACAATATCTACACTAGAAAAAAAAAGTCTTTGAAACTTTCGGTCACTGATTGCTTGTTTTTTGTTTTGTTTTGTTTTCTTCGGTTATTCTTTTTTGTCATTGTTTTGTTTTGCTTTTGTTGTGTTTTTCTTTCAGATAGTAGTGTATTTCTCTGGCATATGTTATGCTGGAAGAGGAGTGAAGAAAAGTTTAATTGGAAGTTTATTATCCTAGGCAAAAAACATGTATCTTTGTATGCACATGCATGACATAATGGATATGGATAGTCTATAAACTTCTTAATGATTATTTACATAGTTAATTAAACAGCACACATTAATGAATATGTTATAAAACACTTACATTCTCAGCAAAATAATTCCAAAATCCATTAGTCTATAGTCAAAGTAGGGATATTTCCACCTTTGACATTTAGTTTATGCTTTTATGGCATAATTTCAAAAATATCTTAAACTTCCATGTTGCAAGGATTTTACCTCATTCTTTTTTCAGGCTTATTTCCCATTTTTGTGTCCTGCAACATTGTTCATGATCTTCTTTTTTTGCTAGGCTTAAGATATGCAGTTTTTCATTTCATATATTTTGTCCACGTGACTTTATTTATGGAATAGTTTCCATCTCCTTCACCCATCCTCTGTGTATTCTTTTGCTTTACTCCACCCTTTTACATTCTTTACTTCTGATACCTTCACTTCAGAGAACAATTCCCCACAGAATTAGACAATTCTGTATTTAGAAAATAAAACAAGCTTTGTATCTATGGCTGCTTGTAAGAGTTCATTATTTGGAGCACACAAAAATCACAAAATTAACACAACAGTGCTAAACAGGTGTGCTTATTCTAAATGACCTTAAAAATGAGTTAAAGTCTGGCTCAAATCCATGTAGTTTTAATTCTTTATTTAAATGACAGAAATCAGAATGCTTTAGAAGATGTATTTAAAAATATATTTGTAGAATTTACTGTCTTTTTAAAGAATTCAGGATTGTGAAGCAGAAAGGCATAAAGTTAATCTGAAAAAAAGTCTAAGTATAGTCTAAAATTACAAATCATCAGGGTGCTTATATACATTCATACAGAAATGGTATTGTCACAACTGCATTACAGAGGGAGAGAGGTTTGCTTCATGTTAGTCTTTAGAACAATGTAATTGAACTGAGAGTAGATTTGCATGGGGACATTAGAGAAAACTTTAGAGCATACCTCCACATACTCATATTTCATTAAATTTAGATTTTTTAAAACCTCAAAATGTGTGACACCTATTTATAGAGCAAAGATACTTTTCTTCAAGCATTAATTTTATTTCTAAATTTGAGAGGTCATTAATTTGCCTGTTTTGATTTAGTAGAGCAACACTTTCATTTTTCATTAATATTTTTGTTTCCCACAGTACAGAAAATTGAAAGGGCTTTAGGATTTCTTAATTTATCTCATTTATGATAGATTCACCTGTTTTCAAAATGAGAAACAGAGATGATTCTGTGCTTGAAAAATACATGAACCATGTGGTGAGTAAGCATAGGCTAATCACACAAACACACACACACCCTTCATGAAAACATCTTATTCTGACCTTTATTATTCACATTCACTGTATTTGTGAATGTTCAAGGTCAAGGGCCTTCTAGAGGAAAAGAATGTTGCTATTCAGCTTTTCTGTAAGGTTAATTTGCTTAATATCATATCACTTTTTTCTTCATACCCTTGACCATTCCCACTCTCTCTTTTTTACCCTAGTCCCTAAACCTTTCCTTCTCTTCCCTCCCTGCCAGGCATGGTACTTGTATTACACTGCATTGAAAATGCAACTGATTTTGACTAACAAAATATCATTTCCCCCTCCTTTACTTCTTTTATAAATCCCTACAGGTTTGAATTTATGAAAATCAAGGTCAGGTATAACTTTGATTTTTACAAGCTATTGGCATACTGACACCTTGAGGTCATCTCTTGTGTCATTGTCAAGAATTACTATGTTAACAATCTAACCTTAGTGCCTAGAAAGTATTTGAGTAAATCTGTTGGAATAGAATCTCAAACTTCCAAGTAGAAATTAAGACTGTTAGTCTCTAAACAACTAATCTGTACTTTAGGATTCCCTTGAGTGTAATATCTAACAGGTATTATTAACTTTGAGTCCTGTCACTGTTGGGAAACATTATTTCAACCTCACGATAAAAGCATGGCATAAAGATACCCATTTATTTTGTTAGATGTTTTTTTCTCCTTTGTAAACAGTAGGAGTCAGTCTCCTGATTCCACCCCTATCTCTAAGGAATTTTCTAGGTGTCAGTTTGGGGGCTTTCCACATTAGTCCCCAAGAAAATGGTATGTTCAGATATGAGGTGTCAACCTAAACTTTTTTCTTTTCTAGATGAGTGATGTCATACTCAACAATCCAAGAAATCCTCGCTGTGCAGTAGATAGTACTTCCACTGAAATCATTTGATAGATATTCCTTCCCTCAGGCCCTGTTTTCTAGAATTCTGATATCCATTGCTAAGTACTTTTGCCACAAATCACTCTTAGACTCTGCTTGAACGCCCAATGGAATTCAATCTTATCCTACTTTCATTGTAGGCATTATGAATTCTTTTCATTTTGCTATAAGAAGGAGGACCTGAAGACAACTGCTGTTTTACTGAAACTTTGTCTGCTTATATCCAACTAATTCTCCTTGGTCTCTTGTTGAATCCATCAATACAAAATCCATCCCTGTGAAATCCATCCATACATTACTTGCCAGTTCAACACCTGCTTAGTCTTTTCATGTTCACATCAAATTCCCCTTTTATGATAATGCCAAATATTTTATATCTTTTACTTTCAATTCAGTTTTGGTGTAGCTGAAAACCTCAGTTTCTATTACCATTAGCCATTTCTCCTATTGTTGGTAAAAGTTTTCATCATCGTCCTTTGATGGATCATTTCCAAAGGAAAATTAGCACTTCTATCCTACATGCATAATTATATCAGATATTCAGCAGATTAGCTTGTGAACTGAGCAATTAATTTAACACATCTAGCTACCTAGCAAGCATATTTTAGGAGTTTTCATGTGACTCAGTGGAAAACAATTGGAAAAAAAAACTAAGGTGGGTAGGACAAAGAAGCCATCAGCACTTGAAATTCCTGCAATGGCAAGATGTAAATTGTATGATGTGAACCTACATGATCCATGCTTATAACAGTGTATCCTGCACTGTCTCAGGTCTGTCTTTCTATACGTGTGCTTTATCCAGTCCAGCTTCCAGTATGTGTTATTTGGATGATGGTCTTCACTCTATTTTAGATCTTTAGATTAACAAAAATATCTGAGAAACTCGTGAGGTAAATAAGTAATGTTAAACATAATTATACAGTTTCCTATTTAACTAGTGAAGCTACAGTGACACATCTGTTGGAAAGAAAAATTATATATTTTTAGAATATCAATTCTACGATTACTTTGGTTTAGTAAGTTATAAGAAAAGGTAAATCAAAATAATAAACACAATAATATTAACAGCTGATGTTATTTTGGTACCACTGCAAAGGTGTTTGTTAAAAGCCAACACAATTCAATATTCTAATATGCATTATCCATGTAAGAGTTAAAATGTGAGAAGAAAATAAAAGTGTGAGGTTGATACAGTAAAAAAGACATCTTTGAGGAAGTTGTTTGATATGCTTCTCTAAAGGTAGTTGTGTTGCCTGCACACTGCAGAGTGGATACTACACTTAAAAATAAATAGCTGATATTGAGAATATGAAATACTCTTGATCTGATGATTGGTGTACACACTATGAAGGAGACCAGCCTTTCTCCTCATAACAGTAGGATGCAGAGGAGGTGTGATATGTCTGACTCAGTGTAGTTAACCATAAGATTAACCAGTTCATATCTCTGAACTGGTACTAGGATACAGATATGAAAATGTAATATACCATTTCTTGCCTTTTTTTTTCCTACCCTTCGATTTATTCTTCTAGGATTAATACAAATTAGTGCTCCATTTCAGAAAAAAAAAAAAAAAAAGTGCTTTTCCTTTTTCCTTTTCCTTTATTCTTCTTTTGTTATAAGGTTAGCTTAGTCTGATTTTCTTAAAAATATATTCTACTTTTTTTCACTGAAGAGTTTCTTTTTTTTTTAATTCTCGTTGTTTGTGCAAAAGTGTGTAATCTTGAATTTAAGGCCTGGGGTTGAAAAAAAATCTGTTTTCCAGGTACTTTGAGAAAGCTCTTTCTAACACATATATGAAAGAAGAAATAATCAGATTCTTCTGTTCTGAAAACATTCTGAGTTTTTAGGAAACTGTTTGAAATGCTACATTTTACTTGACTTAGGTTTGAATATGATTCTGCCGTTCAAAAAGCTGTCTAATTAGGGCACATAGCAGCAGTTTTAATGGTATAAAACCTGGGCTTATTTTTTGTTATTTTAAGTCTCTAATTATTTGTACAGACCATTTTACACTTGGAAATCAAAGCCTAGTCAGAGAAAAT
This sequence comes from Cygnus olor, assembly GCF_009769625.2. Taxonomy (NCBI): domain Eukaryota; kingdom Metazoa; phylum Chordata; class Aves; order Anseriformes; family Anatidae; genus Cygnus; species Cygnus olor. The sequence continues at coordinate 83,345,445 of NC_049170.1, read as the reverse complement.
AAACGGACTCAGATGATTTCAGAAATGACTGAGCAGGTTTTCTTCCTCTAATGTATGAGAAATTACAAAATTACAAACAAAATTATAAAATGAAAGGTAAGTAATAGCTGTGAGTTAAAATGTCAGTGCAAAACTGGGCTATCCTTCCAGGAAACACAATGTAGTTACACCTACTATTTTTCACTATTCAGTTGCTAACTTACTGGTATATTTTTCATATTGTGTGAGAAAACTATTGCTTTCTATTTCTAGAGAAACAACTAACTTCCTGCCTTTTTTTTTTTTCTTTACCTAGCAACACGTTTATTTTTTGTTCTTTTTCTTTTTTTCCACACAGATTCCATTTGAGACAAGGGAATTCTATCCAGGAATGCACATTTAGTACTCTTAGGAAAATGAAACCGTCTACAACTTGAAAAAAAATAATCTCCACAATTTTTCAAGGCAGGACTTTTCGAGAATAAATTTTATGCCACAAAAGCATCTTTTGCTGTACGCTGGCTTAGAGCACAGTATAGACTAAAAAGAAACTCAATTCCTTCTGATTCAGTGAGTTTTTATGATGCAGCTGTAATTTTATGAAGAAAATGTTACTGTTTAATTTATTACAGTTGGTGGGGGACAGGGTTTTGTGTGTTTTTGGGGGAATGCAGGGGAATTTGTTCTGAAGAACCACATCTGATTTTTCTGTCTGGAGAAGAGAGAATTTAAATGAATATATTTGTTAATGTTGGAAAAAATTCCTGCAGAATATCTAGAAGGGAAACTTTCCTTTCTCTGACTTTTGTCAATGTCTGAATAATTCTCTCATTGTATGCTTAGTTAAAAATAAAATGTACAGAGATGATTTAGCCCTCCTTGTTGATATATGTTTTCTGTCTTAACAACAACCTAGTTCCCAATAGAGTAAATCGGAAGAATCAAGAGCATGTAACTTCCATTGAAATCCATATTTAGATGCTAGAGATCTTGCCTCTCTTCCTCAGGAGCCACAGATCATAAATATTTATGGCTCACTTAAGAGAACGGGAAAAAGGGGGTGAGCTAAAATATCAATATACTGAGAAAGTTGCCCAACTTAGAAAAGAAGCCTTGAAACTAGAAGCAGCAAACTTGCAAACTGATTGTTAATACATTTCAATTTCCAACTGTAAAACAGCAGGAAAAATGTTAGTAGTATCTTTCCCAAGTCAGAGCTTAGAAGACACAAGCACTGTCTTGCAAGACTCCCTTTAAAGATTTTAATCTGAAGTAAGTATTGTGGAGAATAGTCAGATGGCAACAAGTTTTGGTGTTTAGTTTCTGGTGGTTCCAAGTTTGATTTGAAACAGAATCTACCCCCCACCCCAAAAGAAAAAAAAAAAAAAAAGTTCCTTTGCTATAAACAAAAATTAGTGTGAGGACATCTCATTGGAATCTCATTGGATTAGTAGGGGGGATGAATATCTTGCAGCTTCTTTGTGTTGGTCTGCCTCGTGGAGACAGGATTCAGTATTTTAACCTTAGTACACTAATTCTACAAATCTTTCCTTGGAGGCAAACCATACTACTGCACCATCTAACCTACCTGACATTTCAATTTTTTGTGGTCTTCCAGTGGGCCAAGGGAATTGCTCTCCTTTTCTAATACCATAGGCCAGATGAAGACGTCGTTTCTTGCAGCTCTAGGAGATGATTACCTAACATCACCACCACAGTGCATACTGATCACATGGCTTGCCTTTGGTAAATGCAAAATAATGTATACCTATAATCAACTCTTTCAAGAAGGTTGTTTCAGAATTTGAAGAAAAGAATTTGGACTGGGCAAAGACTTATGGGAACACAGAAGGGCTTAAAAATTATCATTTTTTCTAAACAAAGATGATAAAACTAATTAAAGAGAAATGGGGACACAAGGTCAGTGTGATACTCTCCAAGCTGAATTTTTAAGTGAGCCAATTGACAGGTTGTACCTGGAAAAAGCTTTGTGAATACACATGCATACTCACACTCAGAGTAACTGAGAATGGTTCTGTATTTCTCTCCCATGAGTTGCCATTGTTGAATCTGGGGGAACTGCACCATTTACTCTAAACAGTGTCAGTCTCAGGCCTTGAGCAGTGGCTTGACACCAATGTGTAGTTGTTCCACCTTGGACAATTTCCAACATGGTGTTGGATGTCCAAGTACCAGTGTTCATTTCTGTTACTGGGTGGTTTTATAGACAGATGTCAACAAGGCTGCCAGTCAAATCAGTCCATGACAATATCACAGTACCTTTCCTTAATTTTCAGGCATTGTTCTCTTGCCACTTGGTGGTGGTCTAGGATAATCACACTCAGTTTTTGCTTGTGTTGCCCTTTCAGACCTTTTATATTCAGGTTTTTGTGTATATTATCTTCTCTGCCACATTTCTCATTACACTCTGTTATTAAACTCTTGAACAGGGCATGATGGCATGACAGGAGTTCTCTTAACTATTGTATGCCTTCTGTGATTCTTGTAATATCGGATATTCCACAAGTCTTCTGTAGTTCCAATATTTAGAAAATGAGAAAATGATTCTACTATACATAAATAAATAAATATATCACAGTTAGCTTGGATAGATTCTTACAGAAAATGAGAAAATGCTTAATGTGATCTATCCTCTGGCATCACTCCTTGGTTTAACCTGTTGTGTTTGGTTGTTGTTGTTGTTGTTTTTGTTTTGTTTTGTTTTGTTTTAAGTCTATAAAGCTCAAAATCCTTTGAGACAACTGGATCCCTCTTAACACTTGCTGTTTATCCTTGAAAACAGAAACCCCAATCTGAATGGGTATATAAGGGAGAGATAATAGGGTGGTAGGATTTTTCAAAGGGAAACAAATTACTAGCTGCCCCTTGTTGAACAAAGGCAATTAGTTGAACAAGTGAACATTCATTTGCATTTCTGAGGAAAAATAAAAATTCAAATCAGGGGTAAAATAGGAGAAAGGGTCACCCTAATCAAGCAACAGTCTGGAATGCCTTGCCTGGAGGGTGAGTGGGCTATTTTCCCCACTAGAGATTTTGCTCTAATGACAAATTATGTATTAGGGATGCGCATATTGCTAATACTCAATTTGAAAGCAGCTCCAAGATAGAAGCAGCTTTGTGATGGCCAACAGCATTCATATTGCTTTGGTTAATGTGACAGTTATACAAAGCAATTGAACATTAGGAGCTCCCCTGTTCAATTTTAAACAAAGAATTTAAACAAGGAATTGTTGAAGAGGTGACAGATATTAGAAGCTCTGAAGCAGAATATCTCTTAACAGGAGGGATGGACATGTTCAAAGTCTGTACTCTATCACTGCTAGGTAAAAACTGAGTGTAATGCTAAAGAGGAAAAAGGTGGAAAAGCACAATTTTATTTATAGCATATGGCTTGAGAAGCCTTTTAAGGTAAGGGCTATGTCAAATCTGGTGATCTTTTTTAAAGGGCTGTTTTTACCCACTTCCTGCCCCTTTCCAATTTTTCTTTATTTTAAACCCTTGATTTCCCAGTGAAAGTGACTTGTAAGTGGTGCTTTCCTGTCAGATATAATGAGTAAATAGTTATTTAGTTACCCATGTAACATGGTAGATTCTTCAATTTTGCAAAGAGAAAACTAGACATTTTTCTTGACAAGAACATCCAAAAAGTATCGTAGATTATCATCAGTAATCTAAGCAACTATATGAAGTAATTAGTGTAGCTTGATTGCTGGTGATTGGTGAGACAGATAGTGATGAGTAAGATAATATAATGATGTAGAATGATGTGAATAATAATTAAAAAATAGAAATGTAAGAAAACAAATTTTTTACACAGCCACAGCAGTGTAGTACTCTGAGAATCAAGAACAAAAGTAGTCTCCTATCATTTATATCTCAACAGGTAATGACAAGATGGCAAGGATATCAGAGAAAGCTTCCTTAATATGAACCCTTAATAAATAAATAATTATGGAAAAAGTGGGATTTTTGTTTTTAATTCTTTGAAAAGGCAAATATAAAACTGGTCTTATCTCTCTAAATGGCATTGTCAAAATCATGGTGAAATTGTCTCTGTTCATTCTACTTGTTTTTTAAGAATAATAGAAAAGTCAAAAAAAGTTTGAAAATAACACTGAAAAGGCACAAAAGTTGTAAAACAATTCTTAAAAAAGAGGGTAGGAGGATGGTAAGTTCCCTAAATAAACAGATGGGAAAGACACCCAACAGAACCATGATAATTTCCGAGGGCTAGAAGTTGGAATTTAGATAACTACATCCTTTTTTATCTGTCCTGGTTACTCCTAATCTCTCCTTCTCCCACTGGCAGTTCATGCTTCATGTAGTATCGTCTCTCCATGGGACTCCTGGAACACTATTCTCAAAAAGGTTTCAGATGCTTGCACTATTTGTTCCTGTTCCTGTCTTTTCCAAGAACTAGAGACATTTATCTTTTTGCCATCACACAGGTTGGTTTGACACTGAATTTTATCTTAAAAGTGTAATGTTTGTTTTAGTGCAGCAGTGTAGTAGGACACATAACTCTTGTTTAATGTTCATCAGGTAATGATGCAGTGAAGTCAGTTGTCCAGCAACTTCAGTCTGAAAATTCAAACTATGGCTCTCCACTTCATATAATTTCTGCCTAGAAAGTATAATTAGCTATAACCATATGCTAAGCATGGAAGTTAGCTCTTGTTAATAGTTGTGGTGTATGATCAATTCATACTGTGTGTCTTTTAAAAGATGTTTTGAGACATTTTGAAGTCTATATGAACTCAGTGGATATTTTATGAACATTTTATGGACATTACACAGGGGTGATATTTAGACTAAGGAAATTATATCTGTGTATTAAGAAGGATAGTGATTAATGAAGATGCATTGGAAAGTGTGGGAACTGAACATGACATAAATGATATGGTCTATTTATCATATTATTTATATCATATTTACACAAAAAGCCCTAAAATGCAACAGTTCCATCTTGTACATTCCTTCTTTTAAACTAACAGTTTTTAGCTCTGAATTGTAGCATAATTAATTGAGATATGTAAGTCTTAGGTACACAAATCTCAGATATTTTTGAACTTGTAGATTAATATGGACACATGAAATTCTATCAAGTAATGAGGAATCAGAAAATGCAACTGACAGAGGATTTGTAAAAAGCAGTACTAAATGTTGTTATTAGTAAAGGAAAGGGCGATCCTTTTACATAACATTAAAAACTGTACTTCCAAATACTTGCATCTCAATGGCACAGTTAAGAGATCAGCCCAGAGAATATTGTATTTATGCTCTTATATAGACCATATTTGAGACAAATAAATGTGCTTACAAAAATCCCACCACAAGAGTTAGAAAACAAATGAGCTATATCTGTAACATATATTAAGTAATAATATCTATTTATAGATAGGGCCATAATCAAGCGACTAATTAACCAAGTAAAATTCATGTCTGTGTCAGTAAGCACTGAGGGTAGAGATGTAAAAGATGTAATCTCCCTGTAAGAGATTAGTAGTTTTGGTATGTCAAATAATATGGGAATCCTCAACTCACTTTCTGGTACACAATGAAAGATAGAAAAACATTTATTATGGCATTCATTATCTTTTGCTTGCCCACTATTGCCTGCAATTTAAGAAACTTCTAGTTTTAGTCTGAACTGTGTCTTTGCTGTGTTGCTAGTTTCAATGTAAGTACTGCTTTATGCATTAGATTTACAGATGATTACATATACAAAACACATAGAGAGAGCAGATTTGTTTTTCTGTCTTCACTTTCTCTGTTTCTCATAGTAGTAGTGTGTGAAATGACAGTAAGCACAATCTGCATAATTAAATCTACATTAGCTGTGCTTTGTTGTTGTTTGTTTTGTTTTGTTTTGTTGGTAAGAGATTTTTTGGGGAAAAAAAAAACACTTAAAATAGGGAAGTGAAACGGTATAAACACAGATTCTAGCATTATAAATAAAATCAGTATATTGATACTTTTGATGAAACCTCTCTTCTGAGTATGAAGAGTGTGTGGTCATCAGAGATGAACCCTTACAGTGGGTTTAAAAGTCCATCTCTTCCATTATCTTCTCCATCACAAACCTTACTGATTGTCAACCTATCAAATGTAAACAAATAGTAATATTTCCCAGAACATTAGTTTTTGAATCTTCAGAAAGCTTTAGGCAGAGCGCCGTTATTTGAAGAACCACCTTTCCTTTGTCTTATTTTAACTTGTCTTCTGGTAGTTTCATGTCCTCTAATTCTTGCATTAGAAGAGACAGAGAGCAATTGTTCTTCTCACTGCTCATGATTTTTATATTTTTTTAATATATTTTTATTTTTTTATATTTTTTATATTTTTTCGGTCATTTACTGTTCTAAACTGAATAATCTTTGCTTATCTAACTGTGCCTTTCACATAAGCCATTCTCTACTTATTTTTCCTTTTAAGTCTCTTTCTACTCTGTCATATTCTTTTTTTCAGCTGATAAGAAGAGGAGGAGAGAACTGCACGTTACAGTATATTACTTCAGCATGGATTTATACAGGAATAAAAATACTTGCTGTCTTGTTTTTGTTGTTTGTTTGCTCATTTTATCTTTCTTAATCCTCTGAGTGATCTAGCAGATGCTGTGGGTGTCTACTATTGACCACCCACCCACGGTGGTGGCATGGATGAGCTATTCTATAAGCAATTGAGGGAAATCTTGGGATTGGTCACCCTCACCTTTATGGGAGACTTCAACTTCTCAGACATAAACTAGGAATATCATACTGCCACAACAAGTCTGGGAAATTGCTAAAGCATGTTGAAGATAACTTCCTGTCACAAGTGTAGAGTGAAACAACTAGGGAAGGAACCCTTCTGGATGTGTTGATTGAGAATAGGGAAGGCTTGGTGTGAGAAGTGACAGTAGGCTGCTCTTTTGGCCAAAATTATCATAAAAATTTTTTGTGTAAGGAGAATCAAGGTCAGCAGAGTTTACACCACACACATTAAGAGAGCAGACTTTAAACTTCTCAGGGAGCTAGTCAGCAGTGTCCCCTGGGAATCTGCTCTACATGGTTTAGGGGTCCGTGAGAGCTGGTCACTTTTTAAGAATCGCCTTTTAAAACCCAAGAGCAGGCAATCCCTCTGCGACGCAAGTTAAGCAAGCTGTGCAGAAGACCAGCCTGGCTGAACATGGAACTCCCCCCAGAACTAGGGCAGCAAAAGAAAATATATAAACTCTGGAAGCAAGGTCTAGCTTCACAGGGAGAGTACAGAGCTGCAGTTTACACCTGCAGGAAAAAAAAAAAAGGAAAAAAAAAAGTCAAATCCCAGCATAAATTGACACTGGCCACTGTGGTGTCAGAAAACAGAACAGGCTTTTTCAAGTACGTCAACAGCAAGAGGCGGTCAAAGGAAGACATTGGACTGATATTTGGAGAAGAAGGTCACCTAAAAAGTAAGTAGCAGTAAAAGGCAAAGGCATTTAATGCCTTTTTTTTCTGCCTCAATATTTAACAGTAGTGACAGATCTTGGTCTGCCCAGACCTCAGAGTTGGAGGTCAATGACCGGTATATGTGTTCACACAGTGACTTTCCATCTGTGGTCACTGAAATTGTAAGGGAACATCTGTATCAGTTTAACCGACATTCATAAGTCCATGTGGCCAGATGGGAATCACCCTAGAGTGATGAAAGTATTAGTGGACATTACAGTTGGACCCCTCTCAACAATTTATCAAAGGTTACAGGAGTCTGGGGAGGTTCCTACTGACTGGAAGCTAGCCAACACTATTCCCATCCACAAAAAGGGCATGAGAGAAGACCAAGGAAACTACAGACCACTTATTCTAGCTTCAGTCCCTGGAAAAGTTATGGAGAAGGTTTTCCTCACGGATATGTCACAGATTAAATTATACACTTCACTCAGAGTGTAGCAGCAATATATTTATTGATACAATGTAGTGATCTAACAAACTTGAATTACAAATAAGATGGCAATTTAACAAGATTCAAGATGGCAAGGTACACTTGATCATTTACTGCATACAGGACAGGGTAAGTCAGATGCATTGAGGAGATCTGCCCATTTAGTCACAAGGTTCTGAGTGGACCCCTTTGCTTTCTCAACTTGAACTGAAGAGGTCAGGAGCCTAGCTGTGGCTGAATCCACCCCTAGTCCCAGACTCTGGTTTATGTATAAGGATTATATCAATGATTTAAAAAACAAACAAAACAACAACAAACAAAACCAATAAAAATTGCATTGGTTAAGAGCACCAGAAACTGACAAAGATTTCAGTAAGTTTATATTTGGAGATCTGAACAGATTTAATAATCAACCAAAGTCAACAAGATATGGTCAAAACCCTTTAGGAAAGTGGGATCCTTCAGGAAAAAATCATCCTGATCTTCATTAAAAATAAGTAACAGTTTTTGTTTGTTGTCTATTCTAGTAATTCTGCTTTGGCATAAGCAGTGGTGAAGCAAAGACCTAAAAATATTTCAGTAATGAAACATTTAATTCTGAATTTAAAATATTTAAATTTAGAATACTGCATAGAGTTCTCTTCCCTGTACACCAACATCATGAGTTTGAGTATATCTATCAGTGAATGGATAAACAGCTGTGATCTGGCAAAATGAAGGACCTCTTACAAATGTGACCTGTATGATGTACAAATGTACAAGTCCATTTCTAAGAGTAGAAGCCTGGACATAGCTTAGCTTCTCTAATGCCTTTGATTTGCACAGCAACTATCTTTTATTCATAGGCTGCTGTCTGTAAACTAGGTTATAATGATGTTAAAACTACCTAAATGCATTTGATAGTGGGCAAATCTTTAAGAATGCATGCTGAAGTCAACAAAGTACTTACCTGATAAAAAGGTGAGGTAGGGGCTATTAGTATGGTGACCTAAAGTTTAAACAGGGAAATCATATAATGTTACTTAATACTATCAACATTTTAAAAATAGTAATCCCATATTAGTATCACAAAAATGACTACAGCAGTAAGAATTTGAATATACTTGTGCTTTTTGAAGATTACTAATTACGGGTGTAGAAGTCCAGCCTTAAGGACAGTTTGTTAGGAAACTATGTATGGAAGCACTTCTGGTATGTGAAATACAACTGAAATCATTCTGTTATATGATATGAATATTCTGTTATATGTTATTATTCTGATGCTTTAAATTGGGAAACCCTCAATTTCATATGATAAAGCTCAAGATACATTTAACTGATCAGAGCATATACCTTTCCTGTTAGCTTTCTCTGAATCTCTAAAATTCAACATTGTTTTGTCATGTTCAGCCTTCTGCATTTGAAAATGAAATATTTCAACATAGATGGAAACTATGAAAATTATCCACATTACTCTCTGGCTGATAGCTGTGCCACACTTTGAAACAGCTGAATTCCCAGTGTGCCAGTTGTCACTCCAGTCAGCAACAGAGGCATTTATTTCTGTACTCAGGCTGTAGCACGTTTTAATGATTCTGAAATACAAGAAGACATGCAAAACTGATTTTGTATTCCATGCCCTTAAGCAAGCCTATTATCCATGTTGTGAAAACAGCAAGTTAGCATTTTTGTGGTAATTATTTGAGCTGATTATGTATTATGTTTCTACTCCAAGGCATTTTCTTCCAAAGCAGTTTATACAGTTACTAGTTGAGAAAAGGCAAAGCAGCACTCCAGAGGCATCTGCCTTAAGATAGCCTCATGCAAGTTTTTCCTTGACAGTGCTGACATGCTTTATCATTGAAAAAAAAAAAAAAATACACAATATATCTACTGTATAGCCTAGATAAGAGTGATATAAGACTGTCTCTGAGAGAATGATTTTTTTTTTAAAACACTAGACTGACTATTATAATTCTTATCCCTTATGTGTTTATGCTGTTTGGGACTATGACACTAGATTTAAAAGTACTGCTTTCATTAACTACTATGTTCCCAACAGTAAGGACCAATGCTTTAGTACTTCACATTTCTACACACTGTATGTTTTGATGAAATAAAAAGAATCCCAAGAGTGTCATTATCATAAAGAAATGCTTTTACAACTATTAGGAAGAGGTGAAACCTACAATAAATCTCATATATATCTCCTTTCAACTAGGCCACTTGTGAGACTTGATATATCTTTTTTTCATATTTGTCCAAGTGCAGAGTAAAGCCAAGAACAACAGTGCAGCTGGCCAGCTGAGAAGTGCAACAGCTGCACTGCTGAGAGAAAAAGGCTATAATCTCAGTGTCTGAGGTCACAAGCAAATTCTCCTGACTGGGACCTGGATCACAGGGATGGGTATGTCTAGTTTCCTTTCTCCTCCAAGGATGAGGAGGGCTTCTTCACTCTGCAGAAGGAACCAGCACCCATCACAGTTATTACAGAAGGACAAGAGGAAAATTGGGCTAGACTACTCCACATAAGTAGCCATCCCAGTTTTGTAGGTGGGGTAGCAGGACAGACCAACCAAGCTGCATATGCAGAGCCCAAGCAGCTGCAGCACACCACTACCCACCTAGGGGAGCACAATCAGTGAAAGAGAAAAAAAGTGATTGTGTGACTGGTGAGCAGAAAAAAGTGATTGTGGAAAAAAAAAAAAAAGTGTGACTGGTAAGCTGCTAGGATGGTGGATCCATAGGGATGGGACTAACCAAGGGTGAAGAGGACCAGTTAAGAACACTGACAGAAGCTAACAGAGGAGCTAATTTGTCATGAGGGAAACCTTTGGGATACACTGATGTTGGGAGCAAGAGAAAAGTACCCACAAAGGCAAGACCACAAAATCAGCAGGACCAAAACCAATACCACCGCTTCAAAGAGTATATGTGCCTACTGATAAAAAGAACAGGAGAAGTGGTACATGGCCTCAGCTTTAACCCCAGTGCAGGCTGTCAGTCAGTTGCATAATAAACATGAGAAAATTAGAGAGAAAAGCATACATAATCAGGAGGTAGTTTTTACAGTGCCCAACCCCTGGACCAATAGTAGAAGAGGCCATTCAAGTTATATGCCATGAGTGAAGCCTCAGTGGATTGTAAATAGGGGGGTCAATATACAATGCAATGGCAAAGGAGGGATCAGTGCAACAAGGACAGGAAAAAGAACTAAAGATAACCAAAAAGTTTACCTAATCAGGGTGAGACATCAGAGATAGCTCATGAGGAATACAAGAGGAGCGAATAGAAAAGTGGCATGAGTGCTCAACTGCCAAACTAGCAGCCCACACCCAGAAGTTAGATGATCTGATGGTTTCACACTGATAGACAGCTAAGCTCCACCATGCCACTCTCTCACTCCTTCTCAAAAAAATTGGGGGAGAAAATATGACAGAAAAAAAAGGCTAATGGGTTGAGATAAGGGCAAGGAGATAACTCACCAATTACCATCAAGGGCAAAACAGACTCAGCATAGGGAGATTAATGTAATTTCTTGCTAATTAGTAACAGACTAGAGCAACAGGAAACTAAAAACACCTTCACCCCACCCACCCTCTTCTACCTACTTCCCCCGACCTGTGTAGGGGAATAGGGGCTGCGGTCAGTCCCTAATGCTTCATCTCCACTGCTCCTTCATAGTTACTCTCTGGCCCTGCTCCACGTGGGGTCCCTCCCACGGGATGCCCTCCTTCCCAAACTGATCCTGCAGGGGCTTCCCACAGACAGCAGCTCTTGAAGAGCTGCTCCAACATGGGTCTGTACCACATGGTACATCTGTCAGGAGCAAACTGCTCCAGCACAGATGCCCCACGGAAAGCAGCTCCCCCCAGATCCCCTGCTCCTGCATGGGCTCCTCTCCACAGGCTGGAGCTCTAGCCCTAGGGCCTGCTCCTGTGGGGGTCTCCAAGGGCTTCAGCCTCCTCCAGGCCCCATCTACCTGCTCTACCGTGGTCTTCTCCACAGGCTGCAGCATGAAAATCTGCTCCGCCGCAGGACTCACGGGCTGCAGGGGGACAGCCTGCTCCACCATGGACCCCATGGTCTGTAGGGGGACAGCCTGCTCCACCATGGGCCTCTCTGCAAGCCACAGGGGAACTTCTGCTCCAGTGCCTCCTCCCCTCCTTCTATACTAGTCTTGGTGTCCTTGGTGTCTGCAGGCTGTTTCTCTTGCATTTTCTCATTCCCCTTTCTCTCCTAGCTGCTGTACAACAGCAGCTTTTTTCCTTTCTTAAATATGCTCTCACAGGTGCAACCAGAATCTCTCAATCACTCAGCTCTGGCCTGAAACAAAGCCTTCTGTTAATCATGTGAATGGACACATCACAAGCAGCCAGTCCTCAGGGCATATATATAGGAGTGGAATTGTAATAAGGACAGTGTAAACCATAAAAATTTGGCCCTCAAGATAAAGAGTGGAGTTTGTGAGAGATATACATTCAGTTTATAATGTTAACCCTATTGTTTGGACTATCAAGCATAGAGCTTACAATGAATGTAAGTTAAGATTTGAAAAGTACTTCATAAAACTAATTTGTATGAACAACTATTGTCAATTCATTCTCAAAACACAACAAGGATACCTAAGAAAACTATGAAAAAAATTATCTCATAATTAGTATTAGAAATGTAATTATTGTTAGGAGAAGATACAATGAAACAGTATTCAAAATTCATAAGGAAAAATACTGAATATTACAGCTTAAAATCAGGAAAGGGGTCAAAACTTACATTACCTATGCCATTAGTTGTTGATCTTCATATTTAGAACAGCTGACCTTGAAAACAATTGCAAATGTATTTTTTATTCTCTAGTACAGTTTTTGTATGTTATATTATCTCCTGATAGACATTTTAAAAATAAATTGTGTTAGCAAAGTCCAGGTTTTGCTAGATTGCCTGGAGGAAAAAAGGTTTTGAAGAAATATGTCCAATTAATGATAAAAATCCCAGTTTCTAAAATATGATCAGAATATACCATGTTCTGGTCTAAGGAACATCAATGAATGAAGTTTCTAATGAAACTGATTCTTGTGACATGTAAAAACCGTATTTTTTTTTTCTTAAATTACTTATTTGTGGGGAAACGTGCACATTTTTTTCTTGCTTTATTTTTAAGTTAATAGTATAGGTGATTGTCATTGCCCATGATGAGAAAAGACTGAAAAGTAAACTTAAGAAGTGAGAAGTGTATTGCATGTGCAACGTTGTTTTAACAAATTAAATGCTTGTTTATAGGGTAATTATAAGCAAATGGGCTTGATGTATGCAATTGCATTTCTTAAATCAATATATGCTATATAATAATGTAGCTAGACAAGACTTTTGAAGATAACTACTGATTCAGCCTATGCTACTGTTTGTACTATTATATGTTTTTCTTTAAGAGGATTTGCATTCAAAATGTATTTGATCATTGCTTTATGAAAATTGAACTATTTTCTTTATCTTAATTTGGACATCTATGACTTGGGGTACCTAAAAATTGCAGATTGCTTCAGAGCACTTGAATATAAAAGAAAGTTATCAAATAAACAACAAAATAAGTTATTAGCCTTTAACTTGGACAAAGAAGATCTACTGCTGAAAAAGATCCAATGATGTGGGTGAGTAAATTTTAAAATAAAATTTTAAAAGCTCCCTTTACCAAGAGTGTTGTGACAATGGGGAAGTAGAAAGGATATGTAATAGTGTGTAGTATGATTCATTTCAGCTGATTCCTTACTGGTTAGCCCGCAAACAGTAATGAACTGTAAGGTACCTGAAGTGGAAGAGAGAGTTTGTGCTGTGAAGGACTGTGGAGCATTAGGATTCCGAGATGACTTAAGCCAAGGACAACATATGTGAAAGATCAACTTATATGTTACACATATGAATGCAGTTCAGTATAGCAGACCCTACATGAAATGAAGGTTATACAAGTGAATAAACATGGGAAGTTTATGAAAGAGAATACTTTGGATTATGCATGTGGATTATTTTACATTAATTAAAAGATGAAGCCAAATTTCCTTTCCTGTGGAAACCAGAAATGCATTGTTCACGTTCTCAGGGCATCTCTATGTAATGATGTATATGTACATTAAAATGTGTCTTGAAGAGAGACTTGAAGCCAATCAGTAGTCGTGGTCCTAAATGAAAAGGAGTACAAAAGCATCAAAAACACTTCTATACTGTAGTATACTTAGCTTGTTAGATGCATAGCTGTTCTGTTGTTGTTCTGTAATTAATTGTGCATTATATCTCCTTTTGAGAGAAGAGTGTGTTTAGAAGTAAATCGAGTGAAACATTTTTGCCTAAAACTACAGATTCTGTATTTCTAATATGTTACTCCATATTTGAATAGTAGCAATAACTGTAACCTGTTCAACTATTATGACACTACCCGTTCTAAAAAAAAAAAAAAAAACACCACTACCACCAGACAAACAAGGAAAAAAAAAGTTAAGGGACAAAAAGGAACTGATAAAAAGAAGCAATGGAAAAATTTTATCCCAGTATCTAGATTTCTTTTCTGATTGAAAATATCTTTCTTTAAATTTTTCTAATCACATTTTTATTAATGTTTAAAAGATACCTCTATTTTTAACAACAACAAAAATTGCACATTAATTCAACCCCAAATTATTTGGGGACTAGTATAGTAAAAGGAAGCATAGCATAAGGCTAATTTCCTGAAAACCTTTCTATGCAATGAGAGAAAGGGTTCAAACTTCTACTTGGAGCAATCTGACTTTCTGTACCCCTCTGTCTTTGATGATGGGTTGGGAGACAATTTGTTTCTATGAATGTTTCCTCATTGTTTTAATTATAACTGTGAAAAAAAAGCTACCAAACCACTAGCTATTCCCCTAGTTGTTTAGGAAACAAAATTGTGATTATAGAAGATCTGATGCTGATTTGGAATAAGCCCTTTTTTTTCTTTTTTTCTTTTTTTTTTTTGTCTCTAAAGTAATCAAAACATAGGTCTCTTTTTCTCCTTTATTGTCAAAAGTATTCAGATCCAAAAATCATGCTTTCCATTTGAAATTTTGCGTTATCGTCGCTTTTCTCATGAAGAGGTAAAAGTGCAAAATTCTCCACAACTCCTCTTACTTCTGCTTGGCTTTCTTATCTTTCTGTTTAAGATTTTCCTGTAGTACTTATGAAATCTATTTCCTGTAGCTCCAATTATGTAGTACCTTTGTTTTTTTCAGAAGTAAGGGTAAGCAAAAAAAAAAATCTTTCAAAAACCTCCTCACATCAAAACTAATAGCATCAGCATTGACCTTCACTGAAAAAGTCATTCTAGTAAGGATAGAACATTTAATGAAGTAAGGTTTAATTATAAATGAATAAAAATTTAGAAGAAACCTAATTAGTACTATCTTCATTAGACTGTAGTCAATCTGTGCAATGCTAAATCCTGTAACAACTATCCTGTTATCTTAAGGAACATCTGCTTAAGGAACATTGACATCACATCTTCAAAAACTCTGCTTGTTGTTGTTGTTGTTTTCTCCCCTAAGACACCTCAATGAGAAAAGTTACTAAACATCTAGTTCAGAATACAAAAATGAAACATTTATTTGGTTTCTTCTGCTTATAATGACTGTATTAGGTATTCTTCATTTAGTTCCTAGTGAACAGGTAGTTCTCCTATGAAAAAGAACCAAAATAAAAATCACTAGAGCAAAATACTTATAACCTGTATCTGGCTACAGATAATTTACAGTCACTCTATAGTTTTCTCTAGAACAAGTTCAATATTATTATAAAGCTTACGAAAATATTTTAAAAATCAAATTATCTTTGTCTAACAGGGAAAATATGAAAACAAACCAAGAAACTTCTTATAATAGCAAGATAGCTATATAATGATTCTTTGAATTTAATGCATTACACTTGCAGACAGTTGTTGCATAGAGCAAGAATGGACTTAGCAAATGAACAGAGAAAAGGAACACCTCTCTCAGTAAATAAAAATGAGTAGAAGTTTGAACAGAGAGATCAGTACCATGTAGAGGCATGTTTGAGTAGAAGCAAAAAGGCCGGAAAGAATAGAGAGCCCAAATACGTGAAAGGAAGAAGTGGATACAGCAAGATGTTGACTCAAATGTGTTTGCCTTCTCTACAAGAGACTAATGAAACAACTGAAATAGAAGGTTGGGTAATTATTTTTAGCAGTTGCTACTGTACAACAAGAACACAAAGTGTGGTGACTAAGGCATTTCCATGTCTTTATTTCATGTGTGTGATGACTTTGACATTGCCAGGTAAAATCAGCAGGCTGGCATTTTGCTGCCTGTGTAAAATAACTTTAAAATGAAAATCTGAGTTTACCACAAGACTCCATTTTTAGAAGTTATTTTATTCTTTCAAGAAATAAATGGCTGATACTTCACTTGTTTCATTACTTTTCATAGCGTGAAGGTTTTAATTAAGTACGGTATTGCAGCAATCAAGGAGGGCACTAAAACAACACAGACACATAGAAGCTAATAAGGTTTTATGTCACTTAATCCAGAAGACAGCCTAACATTTCACTGCTTTGCCAAGCAGCATAAATGTAGCTTTCTTTTATTTGAAAATTGTTGTGGTTTAGCCCGGCTGGCAGCTAAACACCACACAGCCGTTCGCTCACCCTCCCCCCTCCCTCTCTGGGATGGGGGAGAGAAACGGGAAAGTGAAGCCTGTGAGTGGAGATAAAGACAGTTTATTAAGACAGGAAAATAATAATAACAATAACAATAATAATAATAATAATAATGTGTACGAAACAAGTGATGCACAATGCAATTGCTCACCACCCGTTGACCGATGCCCAGCCTATCCCCGAGCAGCCGGCCCCCCCACCCCGGCTAGCCACCCCTATATATTGTTCAGCATGACGTCAGATGGTATGGAATACCCCTTTGGCCAGTTTGGGTCAGCTGCCCTGGGTTTGTCCCCTCCCAGCTCCTGCTGCACCCCTAGCCTGCTCGCTAGCAGGACAGAGCGAGAAGCTGAAAAGTCCTTGGCTTGGTGTAAGCACTGCTCTACAACAATTAAAACATCAGCATGTTATCAGAGCTCTTCTCATCCTAATCCAAAACATAGCACCCTACCAGCTACTAGGAGGAAAATTAACTCTGTCCTAACTGAAACCAGGACAGATATCCACCCCTTATTCCATACCATTTATGTCATGCTCAGGTTACACTCTTTCCAATACCTTCTAATTAATCACCATTTTCATCTATGATATATAGCAATCACGGTAGTGATGACATACAGTATTATATGATAATTAACATACTACAATTCAACTCATGGGCTATTCTCACCCAGTATTAGGTCCCCTTGAGGTACACACCGGACCTCCCCATTCTTTTGCATTACCCACCAAGTGCATCCAGGTCCCTGAGCAAAAGCAATCCCACGAATGGGTTTGCCTTTTCCTGAGGCAGGAGTAGCCCAGACTGTCTTACCCAGCATGTTTCTTACATGCACTACAGGAACTTTATCCCCTTCTACAGTGCGTAACAGGTTTGATTGGGCAGGTCCAGCTCGGTTGGCAGATCCTCTGGTATTGACTAACCAGGTGGCCTTTTCCGAATGTGTATCCCAATTTTTGAATGTCCCAGCACCCATTGCTTTCAGTGTAGTCTTTAACAGTCCATTGTATCGTTCAACTTTCCCGGAGGCTGGTGCATGATAGGGGATGTGATACACCCACTCAATACCATGTTCTTTGGCCCAAGTGTCTATAAGGTTGTTTCGGAAATGAGTCCCATTGTCTGACTCAATTATTTCTGGGGTACCATGTCACCATAGGACTTGCTTTTCAAGGCCCAGGATAGTGTTCCGGGCGGTGGCATGGGGCACAGGATATGTTTCCAGCCATCCGGTGGTTGCTTCCACCATTGTAAGTACGTGGCGCTTGCCGTTGTGGGTTTGAGGGAGTGTGATGTAATCAATCTGCCAGGCCTCTCCATATTTGTATTTCAGCCATCGTCCTCCATACCAAAGAGGCTTTGACCGTTTGGCTTGCTTGATTGCAGCACATGTTTCACAATCATGAATAACCTGTGCTATAGTGTCCATGGTCAGGTCCACCCCTCGGTCACGAGCCCATCTGTATGTTGCATCTCTACCTTGATGGCCTGAGGTGTCATGGGCCCATCGGGCTATAAATAATTCACCTTTATGTTGCCAGTCCAGGTCCACCTGAGCCACTTCAATCTTAGCAGCCTGAACCACCTGCTGGTTGTTTTGATGTTCTTCAGTAGCCCGATTCTTGGGCACATGAGCATCTACATGGCGTACCTTTACAACCAGGTTCTCTACCCAGGCAGCAATATCTTGCCACAATGCAGCAGCCCAGATGGGTTTGCCCCTGCGCTCCCAGTTGTTGTGCTTCCATTGCTGTAACCACCCCCACAGGGCATTTGCTACCATCCATGAATCAGTATAGAGATAGAGAACTGGCCACTTTTCTCGTTCAGCAATATCTAAGGCCAGCTGAATGGCTTTCACTTCTGCAAACTGACTCGATTCACCTTCTCCCTCAGCAGCTTCTGCAACTCGTCGTGTAGGACTCCATACAGCAGCTTTCCATCTCCGATGCTTTCCCACAATACGACAGGACCCATCAGTGAACAGGGCATATTTCTTCTCATTTTCTGGTAGCTTGTTGTACAGTGGGGCTTCTTCAGCACGGACCACCTCCTCCTCTGATGATATCCCAAAGTACTTGCCTTCTGGCCAGTCCATAATCACTTCCAAGATTCCTGGGCGACTGGGGTTTCCTATTCGAGCCCGCTGAGTAATCAGTGCAACCCACTTGCTCCATGTAGCATCAGTTGCATGATGTGTAGAGGTGTCCTTTGAACATCCAACCTAGTACCGGCAGTCGGGGTGCCAGGAGGAGCTGCGCTTCAGTACCGACCACTTCCGAAGCAGATCGAACTCCTTCATATGCTGCCAATATCTCCTTTTCGGTTGGAGTATAGCGGGCCTCAGATCCTCTGTATCCCCGACTCCAAAACCCCAGGGGTCGACCTCGAGTTTCCCCAGGTTCTTTCTGCCAGAGGCTCCAGGTGGGACCATTCTCCCCGGCTGCGGTGTAGAGCACATTCTTTACATCTGGTCCTGTTTGGACTGGCCCAAGGGCTACTGCATGAACTATTTCCTGCTTAATTTGTTCAAAGGCTTGTCGTTGCTCAGGGCCCCATTCAAAAGCATTCTTCTTATGGGTTACTTGGTAGAGCGGGTTTACAATCCGACTGTAATTTGGAATATGCATTCTCCAAAACCCCACGACACCTAGGAAAGTTTGTGTTTCATTTTTGCTAGTTGGTGGAGACATAGCTGTTATTTTGTTGATCACATCCATTGGGATTTGACGACATCCATCTTGCCATTTTATTCCTAAAAACTGGATCTCTCGTGCAGGTCCTTTAACTTTATTTTGTTTTATGGCAAAACTGGCCTTCAGAAGGATTTGGACTATTTTCTTCCCTTTCTCAAAAACTTCCTCTGCAGTGTCACCCCACACAATGATGTCATCGATGTACTGCAGGTGTTCAGGAGCTTCCCCCTGCTCCAGCACAGACTGGATCAGTCCATGGCAAATGGTAGGGCTATGTTTCCACCCCGGGGCAGCCGATTCCAAGTATATTGGACTCCCCTCCAAGTGAAAGCAAACTGTGGCCTGCACTCTGCTGCTAGAGGGATGGAGAAAAATGCATTAGCAATATCAATTGTGGCATACCACTTGGCTGCCTTTGATTCCAGTTCATACTGGAGTTCTAGCATGTCCGGCACTGCAGCACTCAGTGGTGGCGTGACTTCGTTCAGGCCACGATAGTCCACTGTTAGTCTCCACTCACCAGTAGACTTTCGCACTGGCCATATGGGACTATTAAAAGGTGAATGAGTCTTGCTGATCACTCCTTGGCTCTCCAGTTGACGAATTAGCTCGTGGATGGGAATCAGGGAGTCTCGGTTGGTGCGATATTGCCGCCGGTGCACAGTTGTGGTAGCGATTGGCACTTGCTGTTCTTCAACCCTCAGCAACCCCACAACAGAAGGGTCCTCTGAGAGACCGGGCAAGGTAGACAACTGTTTAATGTCCTCTGTCTCTAAGGCAGCTATGCCAAAAGCCCATCGGAACCCTTTTGGGTCCTTGAAATATCCTCTTCTAAGATAGTCTATGCCAAGGATGCACGGAGCGTCCGGGCCAGTCACAATACGGTGCTTTTGCCACTCATTTCCGGTTAGACTCACTTCAGCTTCCAATACAGTTAACTGCTGGGATCCCCCTGTCACGCCATAAATACAGATGGGCTCTGGCCCTTTACAGCTTGATGGCATTAGAGTACATTGTGCACCGGTGTCTACTAAAGACTTATACTTCTGTGCGTCAGACGTGCCAGGCCATCGAATCCACACAGTCCAATAAACTCGGTTGTCCCTTTCCTCCCCCTGGCTGGAGGCAGGGCCCCTCTAGTCCTGGTCAGATTCTTCGTTTCTGTGTTTAAAAGACTGCCTGCTAGAAGTTGGAGCAGCAAACTATTCAGAGAACCCCTTTTTCCCGATTGTTTTCTTTTGCAACTCACGTACCCGTGCCTCTAGGGTTGCACTAGATTTTCCATCCCATTTTCTCATGTCCTCTCCATGGTCACGTAGGTAAAACCACAGGGTGGTGCGGGGTGTGTACCCACCATATTGTCTTCTTTGCACGGATGAACGTTTACCCCTAATAGCCGAGACACTGGTTTGTACAGGTGGGGAAGAAAATAAACTCTCTTTAAGTTGGTGGACCTCTTCAGAAAGTTTCTCCAAAGTATTCTCTTTTAGTTGGTGGCCACTGGTTCGTTCAGGTGGGGGGGAAGATAAATTCTCTTTAAGTTGGTGGAACTCTTCAGAGAGTTTCTCCACAGCCGAGACTCAGGCCTCTAGGGAAGAGGAGAGACTTTCTTCGTACTGCCGGAGTTGTTTAGCCACTTCATCCACTGTGGGTTCGTCACCATCTTTCCAGGTTATTATTGCCAATGAGCTGGCCCATGATGATGGTGCAGTCCGTATAAACTTCCGCCACAAGGGTCAAGTACACTGGACTTCATCTGGATCTGTGGATATTTGTGCGTCGTCTAGGTCCTTATAAATTACTTCCCGTACGGCTAATTCCCTCAGGTACTGAATTCCCTTCTCCATGGTGGTCCACTTGACTGGTAGACATACAAGTTCTTCCTTGAAGGGATACCTTTCCTTCACAGCTGACAGGAGACGCCTCCAGAGGCTGTGAGATCGTGCTCCATCTCCAATTGCTTTGTCAATGCTTGCGTCTCTAGCAAGGGATCCCAACCACTTGGCTTCCCTGCCCTCTAATTCCACACCATTGGCTCCAGTGTCCCAGCACCGGAGCAGCCACGTGACAAGCTGTTCACCTATACAGCGACCAAAATCTTTTCGCACATCTCATAGCTCACGCTGGTATAGGGTTCGGGTAGTTACTGTTGATTTTCTGACATCCTCACCCTCATCTTCATCCTCCTGCACACTTGATGGCCCAGCCTCGTCTTCTCCACACCCAGACTTAGCAGAAGACTTTCTGCGTACTAAACGACCTGAGTCTCTATACCATTTTTTCACCTTTTCTACAGGGGCAACTTGCACTGCTACAGCTCGCCTCTCCGACCCAGCCACAGGGTCTGCCACAGGGGTTGGAATACCCTCTGCAGGGGCAACTTGCACTGCTACAGTTCGTTTCTCCGACCCAGCCACAGGGTCTGCCACAGGGGTTGGAGTACCCTCTGCAGGGGCAACTTGCACTGCTACAGTTCGTTTCTCTGACCCAGCCACAGGAGTGGGAACGGCTGCGGGAGCTGGAATGGCTGCGGGAGCTGGAGCCGGGACGGCTGCGGGAGCTGGAACGGCTGCGGGAGCTGAAACGGCTGCGGGAGCTGGAGCCGGGACAGCTGCGGGAGCTGGAGCTGGAACGGCTGCGGGAGCTGGAGCCGGAACGGCTGCGGGAGCTGGAACTGGAACGGCTGCGGGAGCTGGAGCTGGAACGGCCGCAGGAGCCGGGACTGGAACGGCCGCAGGGTCTGTCACTAGGTTGATAGTAGCATCAATTGCAGCTCGATAGGCACAAGCCAGACCCCAGCACGCCACAGCGATTTGTGTCACTTTGGAACTGCCAGAGTCATGACACCTTTTTTTCAAGCATTCTACCAGTTTTTTTAGGATTTTGCAGTTGTTCAGGGGTGAATGTCCAAAACACTGGAGGTGCCCACTGCCCTAGAAACCTGCCCATATCCTCCCACACTCCCTGCCACTCGCAATTATCCCGCCTCAAGACAGATCTCCGGATGAGAGTCCTAAGTAGTTGTTTAACCTTAAACAAAACCTGAAGCGCATTCAGGAGACATAACAACAAGAACATGCTGGTCTGAGTATCCCAAGGATATTCAACATCTTGGAGAGCTACCGTAACTAGCTCGGGGGATAAGAGGGTGGTGAAGGAGGAAGGGAGAGTGAACAGGTAGGAAAAAATATCTTCCCCTGTCCCCTCCACAGATTGACTCCCTGATGAAAAAAGGCAATAGGTGTAATTGCTAATAGTTTCTGAGATATGGTTTCCGAAGTATAGAGTCGACAACAGTGCTGAGTACAAATACCAGGTTAGAGTCATGACCAGAAATCTCATCATTTCATAAGCCATCGTTACACCACACAGTACCATAACAATCTTAAACCAGGGCCCGGAAAGGATAAACAGCACGACAGGGAGCACATACAGAAAGTAACGTGCTATAAAACTCAATTTGGGAAACAGGCACAGCAGACTTGAGATTAAGGCAATCAACATTGTGACTAGCAACTATTAAGCAGGTCGAATACTTATACCAATTTTAGTTTAACACACTCTGGTCAAATCTGTCGATATCTCAACGCTTCCAGCCCCACGTTGGGCGCCAAAAGGACTGTTGTGGTTTAGCCCGGCTGGCAGCTAAACACCACACAGCCGTTCGCTCACCCTCCCCCCTCCCTCTCTGGGATGGGGGAGAGAAACGGGAAAGTGAAGCCTGTGAGTTGAGATAAAGACAGTTTATTAAGACAGGAAAATAATAATAACAATAATAATAACAATAACAATAATAATAATAATAATAATGTGTACGAAACAAGTGATGCACAATGCAATTGCTCACCACCCGTTGACCGATGCCCAGCCTATCCCCGAGCAGCCGGCCCCCCCACCCCGGCTAGCCACCCCTATATATTGTTCAGCATGACGTCAGATGGTATGGAATACCCCTTTGGCCAGTTTGGGTCAGCTGCCCTGGGTTTGTCCCCTCCCAGCTCCTGCTGCACCCCTAGCCTGCTCGCTAGCAGGACAGAGCGAGAAGCTGAAAAGTCCTTGGCTTGGTGTAAGCACTGCTCTACAACAATTAAAACATCAGCATGTTATCAGAGCTCTTCTCATCCTAATCCAAAACATAGCACCCTACCAGCTACTAGGAGGAAAATTAACTCTGTCCTAACTGAAACCAGGACAGTACTCTACTAATTGGGAGGGATAGAACTTGATCTCATATAACATAGGCTTCGTTGATTCCTTTGCACCGTAGTAATTACATACAGACTAGTTTGCAATTCAGCTCAGTATTTTGCAGTTTTGTTTGTACTAAGAGACAAAAGCATGGTACATGAAAACATTAATATGATTGGACCAGCTGGCAAAAGCAAGAATTCCTGAGCTCAGCATTCAGTTCTGTTATCTGATCTCATTTTTTCTCTTAGTTTAAATAGCAGATGTAGTAAATAATCTGATGTGATTAGGTAACAAGAACAAATAATGAGTGCTGAATTGCTAATCATGGAGGAACAAAACTGAAGTGCAGCTAAAGAGATGACATAACCCATCCTTTTGTCATATAAACTTTAGCCATTCTGCCATTCAAGAAGATGACACCAGATATACAAGATCATTAAGAAGTTTATACTTTTGAAGACGTGGGCATTTATGAAGTAAGGAAAGAAAAAAAATACTTGGAGGATATGTTATGTGGGTGACTTCTGTATCAGTAAGAAAAAAATGAAAGAAAGGATTTTGACTTTGAGATTTTCTCAAAACACAGAATTTGGGAAATAAATCATTTAAGATGACTTTAACTATAGGCTGTGAATGGTTGGGGGTTAACCACAGCTTGGTTAAACTATGACAAGACAGAAGGATGGAGATGAAAAAGAATTCTTAATATAGAATCACAGAATCACACAGAAGGGTTGAGGTTGGAAGGGACCTCTGGAGGTCATCTGGTCCAACCCTTCTGCTAAAGCAGAGATACTTAGGGTCAGTTGCTCAGGACAATGCCCAGATGGGTTTTGAAGAGGAGGCAAATTCCCAAAACCTCTCTGGGTAATCTGTGCCCACTCATGGAATGATAGCATAATAGAATATGAATAACTAACAATTAGTGAAGAGAAAAAAAAAAAAAAAAAAAAAAGGTGGGCAGATCAGCAACATGCAGGTCAATTTGCAAGTCACAACAAGGTCTCTAGTGGTACTTTTATGATAGTCCTGTAATCAGTAAACAAAAATATTAAAATTTATTCTCTTTCTTTTACCTTTAATGCCTTTAAGTCCATATAAAATATTGAATTATTTAAATCTTTAATATTTTTTATAAAATAGGTCTTTAGGAATAAACAAATGATGAATCTTCTGTGAGAGCTGTCAGTAATCCTGTGCAATTAAAGTTTTCTCTAATTTCTAAACCTAAATAGGGGAACAACAGTGTCCCTTATCTTCCTGGTCTTATTTCCACTTCTGTAGCCACATTTTAACTACATTTATTTTGGAATTTGAGTATGAAATATGTTCACTTTAAAATTTTCTAATTGCAGAATTAGGAAGGCAAGAAAAATTTTTATTATTTAAATGACACAGAACTTCAAGGAAAAATATACAGGATTCCTACACTACTTCTTTAAAAAGAAAGAAATTAACATCTTTAAGCCTCTAGATCTTGTTTTCTATTTCTTCCTCTTCAAAACAAAATGGGTGTTGTTAGGAAAATTAGCAGATAGATAGCAACTATCTGCTAAAACCTCACTTTTTCTGATTAAGAATAAGTTTTGATGGCAATTTTAAATGCCACATCAAGCTTAGTGTTTAGGAGGAAGGGGCTAC
This sequence comes from Cygnus olor, assembly GCF_009769625.2. Lineage (NCBI taxonomy): Eukaryota > Metazoa > Chordata > Aves > Anseriformes > Anatidae > Cygnus > Cygnus olor. The sequence goes on along the minus strand of NC_049170.1, from coordinate 83,320,358 downwards.
TATGGAAAGGCAGAAAAACTAGACACGTGTTCCAAGGACAGAGTGCATTACATAGTTTGATTCCACATGTGCTGCTTTTAAATTTATACTTGAAGAGGATATTTACATGTTGAGCTTAAAAAAACAAATGCAATTTCTTCCTAATGGTCAGATATATATAATATAACTTGCAGTGGGGAAAAAAAAAAAAAAGTTTTGATTTACAAAAAAATATTTAAACTACTTTTTTCTTTTGCATGATCTCTGCCACTAATAAAACCCAGACAATTGTAATTTTCCATTATGAAGCAGCGTATCATAATGAGAGTGCACCTGTAGAGGGAAACGATGGTGAGATCCTTGTATACACGTATGATGTTTTAAGAGTTTTACCCTGGACTAACTAGTACTAACCTGGTTCTATGGACTGAATGATCATTATTGGTCGAAATGCATTGGGTCTGGTTTTGGAGCTCATATCCTAGCTTAGTTGCAGCAATACAATATTCCATTTGAATTCTGTGTGATATGATATGAAGTATGATAAATAGACATGGTGAAGAGACTTTTAAAGTATGTTCCTGATCCAAATTAAATGTTGGTATGGATGTATCCAAAGTTGAATACATTTTAAATGAAAAGTGTAATAGATATAATGCATAAATTGATATAATGAAGAAGGTTATATTTTATTTACTTTTAATTTTTAAAAACAAGATTTTATACCATTTCTGTCTTTACCACTACTATACATATATAACTAGATAATCGTGAATATTTAATTCTACAGATATTTTCAGATTCCTGTAGTCAGAATTTGTTACTGAAATGTCCAATCAGGCTTCGTTTTCGAAGCTTTCAATTTAAAATGTTCATAGGTGGGATTGTTAAATTCAAGCTCAGTGACTCATGTTAGTAATGCAACTGACTGTTATGTAGTGTTGTAGTGATATAAATGTGCCAGACAAAGAAATATTCATATCAAATTCTCTCTGACAGCTCATCTTTGTAATATTTTATATATTGGTGTATCAAATAATGTCTTGAAAAATAGTAAAGAATTCCAGCATTTACAGTTCAATAATGACAGGTTTTTTTAGTTACATTCAGCAAACAATGGGCATTAGAAGGATCAATCCTACATATTCTTACAGCTTTTAGATAATCAGTGAGTTGGTGGTAATTCTCAATAATTTTTTGTTCTGTTTTCTTTTGTTTTCTTTTATTTTTAGTGGTGTAATGGTAACCATAAGCTGATAGACCATTTTCTTACAACTTCCCATCAAATATGTAAGATTTTTAGGAGCTGATTTTGATTTGTACAAGTGCATCCAGTGAGCTCTTCTGAGTAAATATGCTAAGCGGCCTATGGTATGTAAAGCATTTTCTAATTTTTAGTCTGTATTCTAGCTGCTTATTTGTATTCTGGTTGTGTGTACTCAACATTCATTATTACAGTTGTCTGACTACTTGTTTAGCATTGTTCCCATTCTCTGGACAATGCACTGTAACTACAGTCAAGAAGAGAATGTATTATCAAATTTCTGGAAAAAAAACATACTGTAAAATTAGTTCTTGATATTGCTTCCTTTACTTATTGTTCTGAATTACATAATTCTCATTTAGGACACCAGTTTGAGGAGCATTAAAGGTGCTTATCTTTTTTATACTGGAACATTTTTTTGAACAGAACTTTCTCTTTTCCTATAGGAGATGCAAGTAGATCAACTCACAAGTTAAGACAGACTTCTGTTCAAAAGTAGAAGACATCTGTTAGACACCGAAGTTTGTTGGAAGATTTTGTATTTTGTATAACTCACAAAATTAAGAAGTACAACTGCAAACAGGCATCCCAAACGTGTTCTGTTAAAAAGAGGAATGGTGAACTGCCATCCTTAAGCTGCATATGAATTTGTAGACTGCTAGTTCACAAAATCATCTGGCAGAACATCTGCCTCAGCTCAATTTATTCACTTTATTTTCAGTGCTTTAAGGCCTTTCTTTGAAATGTAAATTCTTCTTCAGAAAAGAAATAAGATCTTGTAAAATTTCAAGACAAAAAGAAACATGACAAATATGTATAGCAAATAAAACAGACATAGAATCTGACAAGTTTGGAGCTCCACAAAATATGATTATAGTTCTGTGACTGATTTCAGAAAATTCTACAATGAAACTTAGTGCAGATAGTCTCCAGGTTATGATGGTATTTACTCAGTTTACAGAAGGCAGCAGGTAAAGTAGTGGCTGGTTCTGCACTATTATAGTAATCTATGACAATTTAGTATGATGTATTTATATGTATTTATATCAGCACCATCTTCATAGAATCCATATGACACAACCTTAGAAATACAAATAAACAAAATCTTACTCCCAGAGACAAAGACCCATAGACAAAGCTACTGAAATATTGTAATACCTTGATAGGGGAAAAAGCAAAAAATGGAGAATACCAAAGTTGAGACATCATTTATAACAAATTTTACACTATACAGGACTATTCCTTATGCTGACATATTGACTTAGTAATTTTGAAATCCTTTTCAACTTAATTATGTCTGGGAGAAAATGTAAAAGACATACAAAAATAATTTGATATTACTTCAAATGAGAAACAGGATTAGTTGTCTTAGAGGTCAATCAGTAACTGATGTGAGATAAATATATCTATTAATTTTTTAGCCAATGTAGTGACAACTAGCCTTTGCCCAGCAAGTAGTCCTGTTCTTAAAGATGGCTGTTGCTTGAGAACTGAATAGCTTATGTTTGAATTTATTGTTAAATTAAATAAATTAATTAAATGTAATACTAAATGTAAAACTTAGTGTAATTTTGAAGGGCTTCATTGGACTTGCACTAGCCGCTAATTTTTGATTCAACAAATCCTGTAGAGCTGATGTTATGAATTGACTGACTGTTCTAGTTCGAACATTGGTATGTACAGCTCATGAGATACTGGTGCCAAAGTCTTTGGATCAATCAGGTGAGAGCAGATGGAAAATTTCCCCTTGGTCCAAAAACATTGCTTTTATCTCCAATAATCTATGTAAAACAGATCTTAAAATTTTCATTTTACTCTGCCTTTTAAATATTAGGCTAAGTTATAATCTATCGAATTGTTAAAAAGTGTGTGATGTGTACATGTTCTGCTTGCTTTTGAAACAAATAATAATAATAATAACAATAATAATAAAACTATTTATTTGATTATTCACAGGGTGGCTTAGGAAAATAATTCATCAAGATGATGGACGTGGTTACTGAAGATGTCCTTATAAATACCTGCCTTAGAACAGTAGTGTAGGGAATGTGACATTGTGAGCATCAACTTCACAAAAGGCATACACCATAAAAGCATGCCTATGCCTAAACTGATTGCAATTAGTGTTACATGGGAGCATACAGTGATCCAGTTCTGCATCTGCATGTGTCAGGGATGGGGAGGCCAGGGGACATGTTTTTTGTGTTTATGGTATAGTGTAATATATAATAACTACAAAACTGAATATATGACTTTCAGCTTTCTTTAGATACATACACATACTTGTCTGCACTGCGTAGGTTCTTTCTTATGTATTAGACCTACACATGATGCTCTTGGCCATTCTGGAAAATTCATGCCTTATTATATTCAACTTCTTTCCAGTAAGTAGTTCTCAAGACAATAATGATGCTTCCTTTTTCCTATAATGTGTTTTTGCATAAATACAGTGAAATTATTTTTCATCCCTGCAGCAACAACAGCTGCTGTGTGATCTTTCAAGCCTACATGTCTTTGAAGAATATAGCCATAGCTGAGAAATTGTCTCTGGTGAGATTCAGAACAGAGGTATTGTTTTTCCCATGGTATTTGTATTAGTGTGGATATTTTTATCTTCATTGAAATGAGTTGGGAATAGTCACCAAACCATGAACCTGAAAAGGCTCTTTATGGTTCTTTAATCACAGACATTTCTGACTAATAAGTAACTCAGCTAAAGAAGGCATAATTACCAATTTGAACAATTCTGTAACAAATACTTTCTTAATTTTTTTAATGTCTTTGTTAGTCTAGAACAGTTTCATGGACATAATTTCACTTTTCTTGTTTTTCTTCTAATGAGAGGAAGTCTTGTAAAGTTGCATGCTTACATTCCCATTATTTGGGCAGCAAATATAAAGCCAGAAGAATGTATAATGTGACAATAAAATATGTGAAAATAAAGAATACACAAATTAGAGGACATGGAGTAAAAATAAGTAAGAAACAAACCATTGTGAAGTTAATTGGACTAAAAATGAATTGCCAGGAAAAGAACATGGATTAATACTTATCTATAGGTATGTTTCATTGAAAGCAAGTATGTATACTGAGAAAATACTATACACATAAAAAAGGAGATAAACCAAAATGAAAGTAATTTTAGTTTGGCTAAAACTTCTGATGTAGTTAGCACTGTTACAGAGAAATATTCTTACTTTAGAGCAGAAGTTTTACAGTGATAGTGCTACCAAACTGTTAATTCCTTTTGAATAAAATACACTTTTTCTTCAGTTTCCAAGACTTTTGCATAGGAGTTTACTTCAATGAAAAATAAAACGAAGTTTCTGAAAAGGAAATGTTTCAATAATCTCTATTCTTGATAATAAAAGAAGTCAAGCGCACTACAGAGTACAGACATGAAATGACAGTTTTAAGTAGTACAATATGTTATATGGCCCCAAATCAAATCTCTGATAGGTACAATTACACAACACCCAAAAGGAACAAAGAATGTGGAAGGTTATTATCTGCAACTAAAGTCCCACATTAGGAAACTGAAGAATAGTGCTTAAAAAGTTCTCACAAAGTCCTCACAAAGAAGTTGGTCCTCACAAAGAAGTTGAAATATTTTGGTGTAACTGGAGATCATTTAAAGGGAAGATGAAGCCTTGATTTGAAGAACTCTTATATGACTCATGATATTATTCTGAAAAAGACAGACTGAAAGTCAAAAAGAAAGGATTATTTCTTAGAACTGGAAATTACAGCTGAGAAAATTACAATGATGCACAGCAAAATTGGTAATAAATGAAGCATTGGCATATTGCTGTCAATATTCAATATTTCTTTTTTTGCTTGCTTTGTTTTGTTTTGTTTTGTTTTGTTTTGGAATCAAGCACATTTGGAAATCAGCAAGAATTTGGATAAAATCTTGTAGTTAATGCTTTGTTGTTTGCCCTTCCAATATCTGCATATTGAAGTCTTAGAGATCTATTTTATAATCAATACATTTAAATTGTCATACAGGCTGTCCCAAGAGGTATTTCTTTGAGTGACATCTTTGTCCTTTGTGCTACTTACATTGGGATACAACCCCTTTTATGCCCTCTTTATTTTTTTTTTTTTTTTGTACTTCCCTCTCCAAATTTCTCCTTCCTAGCCCACATCCAAAAGGAGTATGTCAGGTGAATTTTCTTTAAGATTCCCCATTTCAGATACAGAAATGGAAAAAGATGAAACATCTCTTGTAATGATGTAAAAATTTTATAGTATGTCTCACAGATGTACATTTATTTATATATATCTTTCAATAAAATACTTTTTCCTCCTGTGGATTCAGTGATACTTTATTGTCTGAACCTCTTCTGCACATAAGGACTGCTATTTGATCTTAGTACAACACTAAGGGTTGGTGGGGCTGTACGTTTTCCACTGCCTCGTTTTCCAGACCATCAGTACAGTTATGGTGACAACCCCTTTAGGGCACAGACAGTATACTATTACCAACCTGTGATAATGTTGCATTTCATTTCAGCCAGGCTTCTTGTTGCTCTTAGTACAGCTGCAAAGTGAAGTTTAGGCAAGTCAGTTCTTCTAGGTCCTATTACTGCATAGTTCTTTACTAATTTGTATATAACACCACTGTAAAGAACATGTTAGACTTACACTGGAGTAGATTCTGCCACAAATATTAACATAAGAAATTTGTGTTAACATGGACAAAAGCATGACTAGTGCTGCTAGGCAGCCTATCGCTTTTTTCTTGGCATCATAAGTCAGGGACTGAATATTCAGAAGTCGTTTTATTACCTTATATATTAGCTTATATATAAGTTGCTTTTCTTAAGGAAACCACTCCTTCAGATGCTCTGAGTAAATGGATTTCAAAATGAAAGTTATGCGTATGGACATCAAGATTTGGTGTAGTTCTGAGGCAAATAAGTTCCGTATTGCCAGCTACCTTTGCAAACTTAGAAGAACCTTAAAATGCATTCAACAGGTAATTTAAAAATAAATAGATCATTTCATAGTGTATTCAAAAAGATATGGTGAGAAGTACAAAAATCTTCTCTACTGATGGAAACAATATGTTGGTCAATGAAGACAACATTATTTGTAATGCATTCATTATTATTTGAATGTATTATTATTATAATTGAATGAACAGCACTGAATAATTCTTTAAACTGTCCATCATTTACCAATTTCAATACTGCTAGCATTGGCTTCTCACTAGGTTGTAAATTACTTAAGAATACTAGAGCAAACAGAAATAATGCTAGTAAGAATCATAAACTATTACTTTCCAAGTTTTCTGATGCTATCAACGAGGTAAGACATGACAAAGGAGCTGTGCGGGCCAGTAAAGAAGCAAATACAATTTGTGAGGCAGTGCACTCAAGACATAAAGTGTTATAGCATATATCACTGTGTGATAGGCAGCAAATGTTTATGTCATGAACCCAAAAAAATGAAGATGTAGAAGTGCAAACACAGATCTAGCCAAAATTTTCAGATATGAGTTGAATTCTAGCAGTAGGATTGAAAAAAATAATAATAATAATAATCACACAAGGCATTATTGTTCTCTGTTTAGTGGTTTTCACAAGTTCCCTTCAAGTCTGCTATTAATTTGGGTTGTTAATGTAAATTATCCTGCCCTATCTCATCTCCCAAGCCAAACTGAAAATATCTGACCAAAGCTTTTTTAAGGATTTACTTTGATCTTTTCAAAGTTAGTGTTAGAGTATCAATGGACTAAACATCTTCCAACAATTATATATGAAGAAGAAAATTTTGTAAGGAAAGCTTTAACTGATACCTTTAAATTCCAAATGTCATCATCACAGACACTGATGTTTATTTATTTATTTTTCTTGAATGTATGCACCTAATGTACATACCTTTATATACAGCACATTTATATAAATACTTGTATATATGTAATCATTTCAATGAGTTGCATAAAACTACTTATACTAAGTGTGGTTGCCTGTTTATACAAGATATTTTTTTTTCCAGTGGTTGCTGTAAAGTTCTAAAATTCATGATGCATCATATACTTATTTCTAAATTAAAGGCCTAATAAAAGCTTAAGGCATTTAGATTATTGAGACTACAGCTATATTAGCTTGTATTACAGCATGCTAGGAGCAGACCTGTACAGTGCAAGAGTTGATAGAGGACTCAGTGTTTCCACTGTGCACATTTGGGTGGGGTTGGGAGAAAAGGGTGTTAATTTTGGCATAGTTCTGGTCTCACACCCAGGACTAAGTGATAGAAGATCATTATGTGGGTTCCATATTTTTCAATTTATTTGCATCTGTAAGAAATACCGTTTGTATACTTAGCAGCTACTTTAATATAAATCCAAAAATGCAAAGATGGGACAATTAGGAGTTTCATTTCAAAAGCATTCATAATGAAAATTTGCAGCACTAATGTACACATGCCCTGTTTCAACCTCAGAATATGAATTCTGAGCCACCAATTTCAGAATTCTCAGCCCACCAGACAAACTGGAACTGTGTAGGGGATTAAAAAGTATATCTACTCTGAGAATACAAGATATCCCAATCAGTTCCTCTAAACGCCATGCATGGAACTAGACATCTTGTGCAGAACTTCTGGAAAACAGCTATCTTCTGTCTTCACATGCCCCTTCTAAATGGATTAATGAATGCCACAGACAGCTAAAACCAGAGAGTCTTTTGCCATTGTGCCTGTAAGTTGTAACCAAGTTCCAACCTCTCATCCTGCACAAAGATGCTTATTCAGCTCCGTATTGAAATATATATATATTTTTTTTTTGAATAAATTATTATCTTCATGAAAAGAAATCGGTTTTGAGACAATATGGATGGTTACTGCTGAATCTTACACTTCCTGGTTCATTATTTCTGCAATAGCTATTTTGTTGCTTGCTGCAATATTATTTTCTTCAACACTTGATCAAAAGAGGATCTTTTATAATTTTAGCCATTATTAAATTGGTTCGTAATGAGAACCAGGGCCCTGCTTGTAATTCTCCTGCCTAGCATATGATTTTCACTTTCAGTGTGCTTCACATATGTTTAATTAGTACAGGCACTTTATTTGTTCAGATTCAAAAGTTGAATGAAATTTTGTCATATTACACTTAATGTGATGACAGAAGGCAACAAGAACAAAGCGCACACACACACACACAAAGCCAGCTTCCTTGAGTCTCTTGCTATATCATATTGAATTTTAAAGATCATGTTTCACACCACTTTTTTACCATTTACATTTATAGTACATGGTACCTAATTTGGGTGTTTCATGCCACTTTTATGTGTCCGTGACATATGCTTTCAAGTGTAACTATCTCAATGATATATTAAAGTTTCCAAATAAATAGGATATCTGATTTATCAGTGGGCAAGTATAACTTTTCTGCTTCTTCATGTAAACGTAAAGAGATATTTAAAACCAATCATCATTCTAACTATTTCTTTCAGCGAATACTGTCCTAATAAATTAAAATTTAAAGGAGCAGTCATGCAAGTTTTATTTCAATGCATTTGATTTTCTGCACTTAAATAATGATTAACTCACTTCCAGTTATATTCTGCTTAGTGAAGATACATTGGAAAAACAACCTGTGTTCAAAGAACTGTTGGCATGGTAATTTATTCTCATTTAAAATCTAAATTGTAGCTCATTAGGGATCCCATATTCTGGGGGGAGTGCCCATCATTGGTTTTGTTAATGATTTTCTAATGCTGTAATTCTGCATGAGTACATGCATTAATTTACACATAAAACTACCAGTATGATTAAACTAGATTTGCTCTAATGTCACAACCTCTAGAACTAAATTTAGATGAAGATAGAAAAATCCTTTCTTTAATATGTAAAAGATGAAATTCTTAAATAACACTAGCCTTGAACTGAAATACTTTTCCTCAAAATCTGGAAGACAAAAGCTAATTCATCTATTACTTTTTACTTTGAAAGCTTCCTGTGGCTAATATAACAGGCAACATATAAATTGCTGCAAAGCACACATTTTCAACTTTAGATTTCAATAATGATTTTACCTAGGTGAATTTTGGTTTTGTTTGTTTGTTTAAAAATATATGAAACTTTCGTTACTGGTTACTGGCTATTTAGGGCAGCTCTGACTGTATTTTTATCTCATTTTATGACTCAGAATTCAAATTGGTAAAAATCAGTATAACTCATTTCAGCTAAGGATGCTTCATATATTTAAGTTAACCTTTTTTTTTTTTGCATAAATGACAATCATTTGGAACTATTGGTGGTATGTCAAAATGCTAATGAAGAAAAGATGACTTAGACATTGTAAAATAATCAGGAGAGCCTGTTCCTGTGGCATTTTTGTTTAAAGAACAAGGAAACAGAATTAAACATTTCACCATTACCCTATTGCTTTGACACTTTTTCATTCTTGTACAAAGAGGTTGTGAATTCCTAATAATTCTGATTTGTTTTATTTGAAGCCTGATTTACTGCTTTTCTTTTAGAGTTTTAAGTTAAAATCAGAGAGTTATGGGTGTTCAGTCATTACTGTTCTATAGTAGGATTTTGTTTGGTTTCACGTCACACAAAGGTAAAAGGTGCACTATTTTATCTTAAGGTTTGTCTAATATACCACCTGACTTACAAGAAAAAGTATACTGTTTGTCATAAGAGTTAATAATAGAAATTTATGTTACTATTTTAAATAAGATTATTCTTATGTGCACCTCTCAAATCATCTTTATTGATGTACAGCTCCTAAAGCAGAATATTAGTTCAAAAATGTTGTATGCAGTCTTCGATAATGCGGTTTTGAAAAGTACAGATTAGTAGAATATTCTGTAGGGTGGCTGCCCCCTTCAAATATGCTACATGCATACCTTTTGGCACAGGACTAAAGAGCAGCATAAATTAAATGTATTCTAACATGGCTTAGCTAATTTAGTTGGAGATCTCTGTATAGGACTCCAATGTGCAAAAAGCATCTTTTAAACTAATGAGCTATGCACTGATCTGCAAGCCAAGAACTGAACTACTTGTTCTTTCCTGTTCTCCAGTAACATTTTGACCTGATTCTGTTCTTTAATTACCGACATTGTTAAGGGATAGATAGAGGCCATCCAATACTAGAGTTAGTATTTTAAACAAGAAGGATGTAGAAGTGTCCAGTGATTGTCAAGTAAATTGAGGGAAATTAAAATTAAACTAAAGCATGGTTTTTCAGTTGTGAGGGTAATTTACCATCAGAACAATATTTCCTCTAAATGAAGATTAGATACATTTCTAAAACATATTATGTTTTTAATTATAAATTGCTGTGCTAGCTGACGAATATGCTGCATGAAATCTCTAGCTTTATGGAGGTTTTAAATCTCAGGTTTTTTTGACCATAAAATCATCTTTGTATGGCTATTGAATTTTGCTAATACTATAGTGACAGGTTTTAAGATTTGCCAAAAGGGGAAAACTGTAACCTTATATAACCCTCTATATGACTTACTCATAAATGATCTTTTGGAAGTAAGATTGCTATGAACATATTTAATGACAAAATACATTCAGTAATACAATGAATGAAGGTCTCCTCATGTGTGTAATCAAAAGACAGATCTAACCCTTTGTGCACTGAAAATTTCTTTCAGTCAAAACTGAATGCAAAATCTAATGTTTCAGAACACCGCTAACATTAACAAGGATCCTTTTGTTTGATATTCACCTGAATTAATGGTTAAAGTTAAAATAACTGATACTGAATCACAAAATACAACCAGCAAAGTATCCTTGCTAACAATCTATTATTTGTTGTTGTTGTTGTTGTGTGTTTTTGTTTGTTTTCCAATTCTGTTCTGCCTGGTACAAGAATAATAATGCTGCAGTGAATTCTCAACCACAAAAACTCAACTTTGTGTTTTACTTTATTAAAAAGGTTTCACTAAAGCAAAGTGTGCCTGCCTTTGGAGCATTGGACATGACAAAATCTTTCAGACTTTTTCAAAGGTGCAAATCTCTGAATTATCTGCTTATTTTTAATCCGTTTGAAAGAAAATTCGTTTGAACCTGTTCTTTTTCTCCTGAATGATAATCATGTACCTGGCACATGCTGTCTCTGACATATGCACTCACAACTGTTTTAAAATACTCAATCCCTTAGATAGGATTCCTTTTATACATAAAGAGGTATAATTTGTGTAAATGTAATTTAATAAGCATCCCAATTATAATTTACAAATTTTGAAATACACTAAATTTTGTTTCTGTTTCAATTAAGTGGTTGTCTAATTATTCTATAAACAGAATTAGTTAACAGAGAGGGAACTGAAAATGTAAACAGGAATTAAATCATTCACTAAGCTGTTCAGCAAAGTGAAAGGCACTGCGTGGTCTCTTTTTCTATTTCAATAAACATGTTCCTGTTTATGTCCTGATTCAGCAGTGTACTTCTATGTCTGAGCAATTCTCAGGGCCCTGACGGCCAGCCCCGCCTCTCCCTGCCTAACTGGGGCTCCCCAGCCCTGCTCAGGCTCAGGCCCCAAAGGCAGCCCAGGAGCCATCAGCTCCTACCCCGGTAACACCACAGCAGGGCTGGACACCAGCTTCCTCAGCCCTGGCTGAATATGGCCCCTGCCCAGATGGACCCACCCACAGGCCCAGGGCTTGGACTGGCCTCAGCCTGGTCCCTGGGTGGCTACCTAGGGCCCAGGGCTGGGGCTGCCCTTGTGGCCCTACTCCTGCAGGGTGGTGGGATGGGCCCTGTCCTGATGGGCTAACGGGAGTGGTTCCGATCTGTGTGCGCCCTGACTGCGGCTTTGAGGTGCCCATCTGTGGTAACCTAACTACAGCTTTAAGCATGGCTTGTTATTATCCAGCACTTCATGGATGGAATTAGCCAGTATCCTCTTCTGTAGAAGGCTCTTTTAGTAACAAGTTCAGAGTCTTTGCACTCTAGAAGGATATTGACATGTTGTAATGGAGTAAAGACTCACTGACCCTGCAATTCTCACCTGTGGAGCAGTAATACAAAGAATATGAACACTACAAATTACAATCAGCAGCAGCCGTCCCAAATATAGCACAACAAAGACAGGAGGAAATGACCTGGAACATATCAGCAAGGGGTGGCAGACAAGTGAAGGGCAGACCAGCAAGGGGAAAGGCACAATTCAGTTGCCTAGAATATTGTAGAAAGCCCAGGATTTACTCCAAGTTCTTGTAAAACTTGATAGCTGTCTTATGGTGATGAAATTCAGGAAAGGCAAACCTTGCGAGTGTGGCTGTGGACATTCTCTGACACAGCTTATGTATCGGATCTAGCTTAACTCCCATCCACTCAGAAAAGGTCTGAAAGACTTTTGTGTCTGCCTGTATAACACACTCTGTGGCTCACTTGAATATCTATCTCTCTCTCTCTCTCTAAAAAAAAAAAAAAAAAAACCTTCATGTCAATATAAATTTCTTTTTAAATAGAGAAAAAGCTAGGCAAAATGTTGTAATAAATTAAAATGGTCTCATAATCATCTTAGCTTTTGTACCCTTTAGCCTTTCAGGGTGATTCCTTGTCTCCAGGCCTGGCTTTGAGGCTGTATGGAGCTCTACACAACCTCACTGCTGCATCTCTGACTTTCTTTTTCTTCTATAACCCATATCTTCTGATTCTGTCTGTCTTGGAATAAACTCAGATTGACAGGAAGACTCAGATCTCTGCTCATTTCCAGAGGGGTGTACCAGCTCAGCCACTCCCTGTTTGGGGGATAGGAGAAAAAAAAATAAAAGAAGGTTACAGATCTATGACACACCTGCATACTTTCATCCAGTTTCCTGTTCAGTTACTGTAATTTTACACAGAACATTCGAATTAAAAAATCTGCAGTTTATAGTGCATTTTTTCCCAGTACACATCATCTCACTCACCACATTCTCTCTTGTTCGTCAGGATGAGGAATGGTGCCCATCTGCATCAGCTGCTATTTTTTCATTGCTGGTTTCAGCCAACTGGAGGGAATCCCTTGCATGATTATACCATATGGTAATAACATATTTATCCAGGCGATTTTCTTCACTCCTTAGGCTAACTTGCTTCTTGAATTTCATTGCCTGGTAATCACATAGACTTGCAGGAAAAGCAAAATGCTTTATCCAAATGCAGCTCACATAAATATAAAGTGCTTTCTTAGACTGAATGATTCAGGAGTAGCTGTCTAGTAATATTATCATGCTGCAGGTGTTTTCACTGAAAATATTGCTTAAGAGAAAAAGGGAGAGAGACTTAATGTGAAAGGGTACAGTCCTGGGAGAAAATGTGCTGAAGAACTTCTGTTAATTATTTTGGCTTTGGAATCACAGAATCACAGAATCATCTAGGTTGGAAGAGACCTCCAATATCACATAGTCCAACCTCTGACCTAACACTAACAAGTCCTCCACTAAACCATATCACTAAGCTCTACATCTAAATGTCTTTTAAAGGCCTCCAGGGATGATGACTCAACCACTTCCCTGGGCAGCCCACTCCACTGCCTAAAAACCCTTTCAGTAAAGAAGTTCTTCCTAACATTCAACCTAAACCTCCCCTGCCGCAACTTTAGCCCATTCCCCCTCTTCCTGTCACCAGGCACATGGGAGAATAGACCAACCCCCACCTCGCTACAGCCTCCTTTAAGGTACCTGTAGAGTATAGCCAAAGAAACTGTGATACTGTCATTGTAAGAGAATAATTATCTATAAAAATTGTGTACAATATTAAGTCTTGATTCCACAGGTACATATGAATCTTCGGTTTAAGATCAGTTGAAAAGATAATGAATTTTATTTTTTTTTTTTTGCTAGTGCACTGGTTTTTGCCTTTTTTTAATGTTTTACCATTAACTGTTATACTTTGCTGTATTCCATATCTGCAAAGATACTTAGTACATTAATTAATGAAAGCCTTAGAGTTATAAACCCACCAGCAGTGTTTATATACCATTTATAGAGAAAGCTATTTAATCCATATATAAACTTTAAATAAAATGGATGTTCAAATCTTTAAGATTCTTCTGAAAATACAGGCTCAACCTATAAAAAATTAGTCTATTTTATTGTTTGTTTGGTTTTTTTCAAGCAAATCGTATTCTGAATATAGCTTTCCTTTAAAATATTCTTTCAAAAACCTCAGATACATGTAACATTTTACATTTATTCTTTGATCTAACTGTTGTCTTTGCATCTTTTATTGTACAGTTGTAATAGTACTTTTCAGATTCTTCACTTCCAATAATTTATTCCTGTAATTTTGCCACCGTTTTTTTTTTTTAAACCTGCAGAGTGAATAGTTTCCACATATTTCTATATATGATTTGTAATATTGTCTTCTTGGATATAGAAATATTGATTGGTAGAGCTTATAGAAAATATAATTATTAAATGCAAAGGTGGAGAAAATCAATAACAAAGAAGAGGTAGACTCCAGATAGGAAACTCAGCAGTTAAGTATAGAATGAGAAATGACACACCGCATTATGTTAAAGTAGGCCTATTGAAGTAAATTGGATTATTTGCCTGGGTAAATTGAAAAACAATATTTGGTTCTTTTATGTATAAAATGCTTTGTTCTAATTGGAACAAAAAATCTATCTACTGACAGAGATGAAGCAAGAGGAAGTGAATGCTTGACCTCTTCCATTTGTGATCTGCATGTTATATGAAAGGACTGCACAACACACCAGCAGTATATAACACCTGTAAAGTGGGGCTTTCTGTTGAAGAAGGATCTCTAAACCTGCCATGAAATCATATTTGGAAAAAATTATTAAATATGTATTTCTTAACGTTGCTGATTGTCAATTAATAAATATGTTTGATTTCTTCAAGATGTTTAAAACAAAACAAAACAAAAAAAAAAACTTTCACTTTCAAGTTGATTGAAAAACACACCCAAGTGTATGTTTAGTTGCTTTGGTGAGTGGAAGACTTTGATATAAACAAGATATCATAAACATAAATGTGACTAGATCAAGGTCCTTGTTCTTTGCCTATTCAGATTAAAGGCAAAAGTACAGTAGAAAAAGAATTTGCACCCAATACCAAACTATGTACAGCATTGTTCCTTACAGTTTTGTGAGACATTGTGGACTTTTGGAAAGAACTTTGCCAGTTTGAACACTTCTCAACAAATTCACCTTACTAAGAAAGTCCTTCTAACCTTCTTGTGTTTCTTGTCAAATTTTTTCCAATATTCAATGATGATCTATTCTGTTCTGCATTGCATAAAGTTCAAAGAATTGTGTCCTTTTCCTTTTTCCATGAAAACTTACTTATTGTTGCTACCCCTAATCCTGATTTCACCCCCCAGGCAGAACATCTGCCGATATTTTAGACATTACTAAATGCAGTTCATGTATTTTATAACTTTGTGGCTAAATTGAAGAGCTCTATGCTTAAAATATCTCTGAAAGCAAAAGCTAATGTTTAAGATTTTGTAGATTGGTTAAGAACTGCTGTCTGTAGAAAAATGGACAAACAGCCTTTATTCATGCTTGAGATAAAATCAGCAGTTTTCAAAATTAAATACAAGCTAAGAACTAGCTGGTCAAAGTTTAGATAGAAACATACCAGTTAGACCATCTAGGAAATTAAGTAGTTATTACCCCTGAAGCAGAGAGCCTGTTAATATTGAGAAAAGGGTTGATGAGAAGGAAAAGGAGACAGAAATAATGGTTCTTAAATAGCTAGTATAGAGGAAATAAAGACATGTGACCAGCCAGAAGAATAAGGTATTGGAGAAAGACATAATGCAGTTCAAGACCAGTATTGCACTTGAGGCAGTAGTTGAGGCATTCAGTATGGTCTCCAACCTTTACTCTGGGAGATATTTGTGCTGCCCTCCCTTGAGAATCTGGATGGAATGATCAGCTGTATCATGATCTGTTCTGCTAAACGTGGCTGCTCTCTGGAAGATGGCAACTTTTGTCCTTTATTGATTGTCAGTGTAGGTTCATTCTTGTGAACAGTCATTTTTTTTTAGTTTTACCTACATGGGTAATCATGAGGAAATTACACGCACAGCGTGAAGCATATTATGTTCCTGAAAAGTGCAAGTGTAAATTCAGGAACATTGAGAGTTCTGCTGTAAAAGTATTGCAGCTGCATGGAGATAATGGTAAAAGATTTGCATGATTTACATTTTGTGGTTAGGCATGTGTCAGTGCAACAATTAGTGTAATTTGTACCATAGAGAATTTACTTCTGATGATGGGTTTAGCTAGGTTTGAATGGGGGTAGGGTGACACTTTTCAAAGGCTGAGAAGAGTGGTTTCAGAAAAACTTTTTTTTTTTTTTTTTTTAAATTAAGGTCCCCAGTCCAGGATACAGGTGCTTTCAGTTACAGCATCGACACAAAATTATGTGAAAAAGAATAATCAGCAAAGATTGTCTTTTCATGTAGAGGTAACAGTTTATGTGGTGTTCAAGTGGCTGGTTGAAAACTATGATCTGTTTCTTTAGAGGACTGCTTTTATTGAGTAATAGTCCTCTTGAGATGATTGAAGACAGCATCCCAAGTACTATTTAAACCTTAGAGCAAATGAAATGAAAATGAATGGTATGGTCATATTACAGCCTTTGGGGTGTGTTTTGGATAGTAGACTTTTTATATAAAATATACACATTAATTGATCAATATTCTGTGGGTTTGTTTATAAGATTATTTTTGATGTTGGCAATGGTGTATAGCAAATTTATGCTGATGTAAGACTATTCCAAAGACAATCTGAAGAGGTCATGATTGCCAAATTCATGGCACCACTTGAAAAGAAATCCATGCTTTCAGTCAAAATAATGAAGTCATCTACACTTATGAAGTATAGCATGAGCTTGGTAGTACAGCTGCTAAGAAATTTGTCTTTAGGGCGGTTGTAAAATATTGCTATATCATTGAGCCATTTTAGCATCCATAGATTTTCCCATAAACAATCCTGTAGTCTGAGGGAAGTGCTGGTTTAAGAAATCAGTTGTGAGTGGAAATGGAACGCACAGTGTTGGCAACATCATTAAATGTACTCTGAACACTGATCATTTTTTTAAACTACTCAAAACAGGATGTGTGTCATCACTGTGTTTCACATTAGCATGCAAGCTCATATCTTCTAGGTCAGCCAGCAATGGACTACTGTGTGGCAACATTTTATCCTGTAGTCTCCAGAGGAAGTTTGCTATGTTCATCTTTTGGATATCAAGGTTTAAGGGATTGTTTTATGAAACTTATCAATCCATAGGTGAGGATTTCCTGGCTGGGCATCATAACAGTCCTTTGCTTATGGATCTCTGGAAAAAAAAAAAAAAACTTATGTGAAGGCAAAAAAATAATAAAAATTGTAGATAGGCGGGTAAGGCAATACAGTTTCCTTTGTAACTGATTTTGAACTCCAGGTGAAAGGACAATGTAGAACCTTCCATGAGTTTCTTACCTTAAGTGGTGTCAGTTATTTCTTGGCCTTACTGGTAAAAATCTTTGGATATTAGAATTACTTTAGCTCTTCTTTTTTTTTCTACTGGCTTTACCACCATTTGGTGCTTGGATCTCAGTGATTTGTACTGCTTCCTTCACGAAAGAGATTGCTACAGTTGGACATATTTTTTTTCTGTTTTGTTGTTGATGTTTCTTTGTTTTCATGGACTATTGACTAGAATTTATTTTCTGGAATGGACCAGCGTGGTCTAAAGTAAGACTTCATCCACTGCCAGGTGCCTCAACTGTTTATATTTTGTTATTAATCTCACCGAGGTTCAAAAGAATGAGTGGTATTGGAAAGGCTTTATATTCATTATATCCAATGGAAAAACACATTGTATTGCTATCTAAGATTTTGAAGATACTTTTAAATAGTCTTTCTTTTTATTGTGTAATACCAGTATATTGTGACTTTCTTGTCTGCATCTGGACAGTGATTATGATGTCTATTTAGTTAGGTTTATATCCTAGATCTCTAAGTATTTTGCATCCACCTCTTCTCTGCCCTTTTTGCCACTTTCTGCACCTCTATGTTCACGGAAGTTGCACTTTCAAAGTCTTGTTTTCACATGAAAGAGAGATTTTCTGGAGGGGCATTTTCTGAAAGCCCTCCAACTTAATAATTTGTGTATTTCAAAATAGTTTATCAGGCCATCTAAAAATAAATTCCCTCATAGATGAGAAACTAAGTCCTAATTGAAATAAATAATGACCTATTTTTTTGTCTAGAGTAGATTTTTTCCCAGCATTCCCTAACTGGGAAAAATATTTCCTTCTTAGTTTTTCTTCACCAACAGAACCAAAGTTCTTGGAATCTTTTGATAGACTTTTATATAATTTTTTGTAGAAGTTCCAATATAAATTTAAGAAAAGAGTTTCCATTCTTCTTCTAGCATTATTTTACAGGATTGTCACTGTTCACTGCTGCTAGACTTACTTTGTAGGCCTCAACTTCCGAAGAGATTTAATGGTCAACAAAATGCATTTATCCCAGATTAAACTTTTATTTTTTATTTTCAGTCCTCCAAACCGTAGTTAATCAACTCACGGGTGATCGTTGTGACAGAATGACAGCACAAAACTTCACTCAAATTAAATGCCAGTTGTTAATTATTTTAAAATGCCATGCTACCAAAGTATCACTTAAAGTAACCATTCAACATATGCAGAAAATACTTATGGAAAATCTTTGATACATGCACATGTTCACAGATGTAGTATCTGAGATATTTCTGGAACTTATTATACCTTACCTTGCTGGTAACCTTTCATAGCTATAATAAGGAACTTAAACGCATAGTAATTTTACTCTGAAATATATATATTTTAACTGTTTGAAAGATAGACTAAATAAACAAAATTCCAAATTTTGAAGTCCTCTAGAATGGTAACTTCCATTATTACATGTCTGTAAATATTATATTACACTTTTAAGACTACATTGCATGATGAATGTTTCTGATTTGTCTTAACAGTCTCTCTGATTTTCAGTAATCATGCCAAACTAAGTGAGTTTATTCAGACTGAAGCTGATTAGCATTATATAGCATCCATTTTTACATAACATTCCCTGAACTTTGTTGGAGGTACTTATATGTGGTGTTTCATATGGGAAAAAATATAAATTAAAAAACAAATAGGTACTGCTGAAGTGACAATTTTAGAAAGCAGTTTTGTTGTTGTTTGTTTGTTTGTTTTTTAATCGACATTTCAGTAAAAAGAAGAAAACAAAGCAAACATAACTGGCATCGACTGCATTAATGCTACCTCAGTTTTTCCTTAAATGTAAGGAAATAATTATACTATAGCTACCAGTAGAAGGAAAAAAAAAAAATATATATATATATATATACATATACATATATATATATGGAGTTCCAGGTCAGATTTAAAGTAAGACATCTGGATTTAACAAAGCAAGGAAAACCATGCAGTATGGAGGAAATCTTTTGGATACTAAAATCTCTTAATCTCTTCATTAACCAGGTGAATACTGGTCAGTGTGAATACTGATTCATACTATTTAATTTCACAGTTTTGGAGGGATACAACTTTGATCTACTGTATTTGGTGTCTATTTTGTAAAAAGTTTACTCTGCATTCATATCTTACTGTAGCATTTATTATACCTCAAGCACTTATTCTCATATATGATGTATCAGACAAAATGTAAAATCATTTTCTCAAAAGAATAGCTGTGACATAAACACTTTCCAAAATATGGCTGAATTTTCCTACTTTGTGCAGATAGACTATTATCATGGACTATTTTAGTAACAATGGATGGATATCTTTTCATTAAAAATAGCTTGTGGCAATATCAAAAGCTTTTGACCAAATTAAAGCAAATACGTCTGTGGCAATGTCTAATGCTTTATATGTTGGATTGCATTTCAAGAGGTTTTGTTCTGAACTCCATTCCTAGGAGTTTATATAAGGCATCTTGTTTAATTAGTTTATACATTTTTCCTCCTAAATGAGCATAGCTGTGCATGCTTTTTTTTGGTATTAATCAGTGGACAAATTATCTGATACATAACAGGTGTTCACATAGTACTCTAGGGACCCGGTAAGAAAATCAATAAATAAGCAGTTAAATGTAATTTGTTAGTCTACAGAAGCTGTTCATCATATATGGGAGTTTAATATATTATATATATATATATATATTTTATGGTTCAATTGCTCAGTTGCTATTTGAGGTATGATAGTAATTGAATAAGACTGTTGTAAAGCATAATTAAGGTGACATGAATTAGACTTCTAATGTATTATTATTTGAACAAGATGCAGTGGCTGCATACATTCTATCTTCAGCAAAAAATGAAGATATCTGATTTTATTAATGTCCATAGGTTACCAGAATCTGAAAGAATTTGTCATAAAATCTACATGTATCTATAGCAGGAATCGATTTTGGCCAATAACTCAGATTCTATTCTGGACTGTAATCTCAGCTATGCAGAAGAAGATTATTATTTATCTCAAAGATCCTAATTTTGATTAATTACCTTAAATTGTATTCTACAAGGTAATGATATTTTAAAATACATTATTTCAGAAAGCATTGTTTTCTCCTGTCATATTAAATTTTGATCTCTTTGCAATGATTTTGATAGCTTAGTTATGTTTAGATATAGGTAAAAGTTTGATTCACAGTTCATGAAGTTGGATGTCATTATGTCTATGCATATGGATAATTTACCAACGTAGAGAGAAATAATTTGACTTTTGTTAATACATCATATCTGATGAACTTGATTTCCCAACAATGCTTGTACTATGTTCAAAGAAAATAACCAAGTACTACAGTTTAAGTAAGATTTACAATAGAAAATTTATATGAGAGAATCTAGTACTGTAACTAGACAATTTTGTTTCATTTCACTGGGCACAAATAAGCTAAAGCATGCGCAACTCACACTTGTAGGCCTGTTCTTTCTGTCAAACCCCTTAACTCTTCAAGAAAATAAGTGTGTATGTGGAGCTGCCGGTTTTAACCTACTCCTCCTTTTGCTCCCATTCATGTGATGATTCACAGTCTTGGAAAAAAAAAAAGACCATATAAAAAGTAAATTATGTCTTAGGCTATTCTTCTAAAATGAAATATAAGGCCTAATGTTTCAAAGCAAAACAAATAAAAATTCCCTCCATTCTTTAATAAACTATTGCCAACCTCAACATTGTACCTGTACTCAACACCGAGTCAGTAAAGCTGAAGTCAGTATAGCATCTGTGCTGTCACCATCAGTTACTGTTATCCTCATGACAGGTGTTATCAAGGAAATGCAATCTGTCATATTCATGCTGTATGGTTTCTGCAGCCTAGATTAAGAGTAAGCATTAGAAAAGGCTAATTAGAGTCATAGATACTTCCTTGAGGACAGGCACAGAGGAATCACTTGGATCATAGCCTTTCCCGTGGAGAGGGACCTTTGCTCATGCTGTCATTTATGTTCCATTCTGCGTCTTCTGTAAGTGAGTTAAGGGCAATTAGTGAAATGCCTGTGATGGAGGGATTAAGAATCCTTCAAAGGCGAGAATGCTTTTAGAAAGAAAAACTTGTCAAAACTGATTTTTGCTATTCATAAATAAATTTCACTTCAGGTAATATCAGTAGTTTAGGAAAAAAAGTTAATCTGAATGAGAAATCAAAACAGATCAGTGACTGTGAAATAAAACCCTGCCTTCAACTATTCATTCATTGTTTTAGAAAATTACTGTATAATGTAGGCAATGAAAAAAAAAAAAAAGCACATAAATACTCTATTTTAAGAGCTCTGATTATTGTAGGAGTATTCTTTATTACCATTGAGTTTGAGAAAGTACCATGTAGATTGAGAGAAATCAGTATATTCTGCCTGATGCTCTTGTATATACATTAATAGAAAACTACCAGAGAAGTCATTAGGAATTGTTGAGAGAGAGAAAGATAGACTTGCTAGCTGGAAATGTATGCTTTTTTCTACATGGAAGTTAGTATAAGAAAAATGTAACTGAGTTGATTATTTGAAAGGAAGAATTAATTTACTTATTCCAGTGATAGTTTTTCTACTCTTCCTATTCCATAAAGCTGTTAGATTTTAAATGTCATTCATTCTTCAATTGTAGAAATGTAATGTCATTTTAGATGTAGTCTTGGAAACCAGAAGCCTGATATAATATTTGTTTGAACTCAGGTGACTGAAACATCAAATTCTTTTTCATTGTGAGCTAGATCATGAGAAACAATTTAATGCATTATAATATTTACTATATCCTGAGAAAATTTATTTTGGGCAGAAAGAGTACTCTGAAGTTTCAAAGTAAATCGTATGCACTCTGAAGCATAGTACTTCAGAAGTTAAAGTAATCTACAGGCTTTGGTGGAAAAGGAGACTCGGGAATAAGGACTCCTCCAATTTTCTTAATACGGATGATTCAAAAATTAAATCTTTGACTTTATACTTGCCTATAGGAAATAAGAATTTTGAAGAATGTTTTTATATACCTCAAACATATTTGAAAGATATATTGCCACTGTAAATAACATACTTTTGAATGATTATTCACTTACATCTTCCATGCTTTCGATAGGAGTATTTTGGCTAACTGCATCCCTGTTCCTCAGAAATGTACTTCAGATGCTTCTCATTCTGTGCTACAAAATGGAGCAGGCCCAATCATGACTTTGTTTGTTTGGGTTGCTATAATGCAAGATCAAATTTTTTGAAACCTCAGTCTGTATGTAGCATGACTGTTAGTCATGCACATAATCACATGCGCTATAACATCACCTAATCTTTGGCATAGCTCTTATTACTGGTGTTCAATGATAAATAATATTTAAAAAAAAAAAAAGGAAAAGAAAAAATAATATAAATAGGATACAGAAGAACTAATAGGATGCTAGAAAATTTGCAGTTTAGCTTACAAAAAGATAGATTGGGTTGATTAATAAAATTAAGGCCGTTAATAGATAATATTAATAGATGTTAATAGATAATAATTCTATTGCAATGGGGAAGGAAAATTAACATATTACCAAAACCCTGGTTGTGAACACTTTCCAAATTATTAAATTTTTCATGACTGTCCTTTCAAGCATTTTCAGGTATGGTGTTGATAAATGGGGTTGTAAATATTGTTTGCAAGAGCACAAAAGTCCTCTACTCTTAACTTCTGCCAGTATGTATAAAAAGAAGCCAAACACAATGGAAGTCAGGGAACCACACAGAATGCATAAAATGTTGATATTGTTTGCTTTCTTAATGTTATTAATCTAGAATCTGAACAAAGTTTGTGCAAGAAGCAGAAAATTCATATGTGTAAAGCTTTTTTCTAATGCAAGAAATAGAGCTTTCTTGAAGTTTGGGTTTAATGACAATCTCAGTTTTAACATCTGAAAGCAGTATTTCTGGAATAATTCAGTGTAGAAACATCTGACAAATTGAGGGAACAATATGTCTTGCATGACTGTATAGTTTATAAAATCATTGAACTATTGCTCGAATTTTCCATCATATAGTCATCTTTGGAGTTACAGTCCATTCTTTCAAGGGGCATTCGTGCAAAAACATAAGAAAAAATATATCAAATGATGATAGACCACTGAAATGAAAAATGTATCTGAGAGGCTTCTTACATAAAACATCTAATATGGAAGAAATTGGCATGTGAAATTATTGGCTGGCAACTTTTATTTTCACTTTAATGTCTACTGGAAATGTAATATACAAATTACTTCACTAAATCCCAACTAAGTATCAGTTATATTTTTCATTCTAATTAAGACTAATAAATGACAGGACCTATTCTGCTGGGCATAAAAATGTAAAAGTAAAGTATTTGGATTCAGCCATGGGAAGATTCACCTCAGAATAAATAAGGCAGAGACAAGATGAGGAAGGGGAACTCATAAAAGAAATATTATTTCTTACATGTTTGGGAGTTAAGAGTTAGTAATGAAGAGCTAGCTAAAAAACCAACAACAAACAAACAAACAAACAACAACAAACAACTAAAGGAAAGTAAAGAGAAAAGCTCTACAGATCTCCATAGCGATCATTGGAAAAATTAGCTACTAGCACATAACAGAAACAAGTGTTAGAGAGACAGAAAGTATGAATGAATGAATGTTGTTATGGTTTTCACCCCCCGGTCAGCTGAGCTCCACCACAACTGCTCTCTCAGTCCCTCTCCTTAAAGGAAGAGGGGGAGAAAAATGTGATGGAAAAGGGCTCAAGGGCTTAGATAAGGACAGGGAGATCGTTGCCCAGTTGCCATCACAGGCAAAACAGACAGCGTAGTAAGAATAATATAATTTATTGCCTCTCAGTAGCAAACTAGAGCAGTGAGAAACTAAATGCAAATTAAAAACACCTTCCCCCATCCATCCTCTTCTACCTATTCCCCCCGAGCAGTGCAGCGGAATGGGGAGTGGGGTCTGTGATCAGCCCCTAATGCTTCATCTCCGCCTCTCCTTCACAGTCACTCTCTGCCCCTGCTCCAGCGTGGGATCCTTCCCACAGGATGCTGTCCTTCCTGAACTCATCCTGCATGGGCTGGATAAGTTATTCAAGAACAGCTCCAATATGGGTCTGTACCACGGGGTCCATCCTTCAGGAGTAAAATTCTCCAACATAGGTCCTCCATGAGAAGCAGCTCCCACCAGACCTCCTGCTCTACTGTGGGCTCTTCTTCATGGGCCACAACCTCTTTTAGGCCAGATCCACCTGCTCCACCATGGGCTCCTCCACAGGCTGCAGCATGGAGATCTGCTTTGCTGCAGTACCCCATGGGCTGCAGAGGAAGAGCCTGCTCCACCATGGACCTCTGCACAGGCTGCAGGGGAATTTCTGCTCTGGCCTTCTGCTCTGGAGCACCACCAGCTCTCCTTCTTCACTGACCTTGGTGTCTTCAGGGCTGATTCTCTCTACATTTTCTCACTCTTCTCTCCAGCTGTTGCTGTGCAGCTGTTTTTTCCCTTTCTTAACTACATTCTGACAGACGCACAACCAACATTGCTCATTGGCTCATATCTTCTTTTTACTCCTGCTGGAAGTCACTTCTGGATTCTTCCTTACTGCATGTCTCTTTTCAGACTTCCCACCAAAGTATGAAGAAGCATGCTCTGGACTTCAGTCCCCCTCTCTAAATTATATGGGAGGTGTCACCTCTGTATTCATTACTGATGCTGGACAGTTGAGAAATATGAGACATCAGACCTATCAAAGTGGGTAAGAGTTCAAGATGGACTATTAATAAGTGGAGAAAGTAGAAAATAAAACAGGAAACTAGCTGACAGACTAGGTTAGGAAACTAAGAAACAGTTATTAGAGAGTGAAGGCTAATTGTTTGTATCAAAAACAATAACATCTAGTATTGCTGTATCAGAATGTAGCCATTTGGAGTTGTGTTTAGTGATATCCCAGAAATTTTTGTTAGAATCATTTAAATAACTCCCTGTAATTCATAGGGAAAAAAAAAAAATTAAACTGAGTCTGAACTTAATTATAATGAAACTGGTGTCTATGTGCATTCCCACGTACCACAGGTGTGTCTAGTCAATTCTGTTCTCATTCACTGATAAGGAGCTCAAATTCTTGTTTTCATTTAGTGTTTTTACTTTTTTTTTTTCTTTTCCATGGCACATTTCAGAGAATTAAATAAATGACTGGAAGGAATGTAAACAAATGCATTTATTTTGAACATATAATTAGAAAGGAACAAGATGTTGGAATCAGGTGTTTATGCATATTACGACATCCCATCTATTTTGTCATTCTTATTAGATGCCAAGAAGCAATGACACAAGGTCACCTCAGAGGCTTGTGGAAAGGATGAATGCTAGAGGTAAAGAAAGTAGAGCTGGAGGAAAACAAAGTTAAGGTAAGGAAGGCAAGGAAGGCAGAGTGGCATAGAAAGAGACACAACATGAAGGATAATGCAAACAAAAACTGATTTAAAAACAATCACCACAGGAAGAGTGGCTGAATGACAGTGAAACAAAGTTAACTGGATAAATAGAAAAATGATCATATAATGCAGAGTGGTTCTGATTAGATTGGTGTTGATGAATGGAAAAATAAAAACGTGATGCATGCACAGGAACAAGTTTGTGTTTTCATTTTATACTGAAGTTATATATGCTTAATTCTTTCATACCCTTAGGGGTCTGCTTTCATAAACAGAAATTAAGAGAGACTCTTCAAGAAGGTAAGGAATGGAAGTGGCTGATACACTGAAGTTGGCACATATGTGACCAAACGAAGTTCACGAATACAGAGAAGATTAAGTTGAAAACCTTTCTCATTATCAAATGAACAGGATGAACTGCTTATATGAATCTCCTCTTTTTAAATAGCAGAACCTTCACAGGTGCTTAAAATGACCACCAAATTCAAAGAAGATATTGGAAATAAAGAACTGCTTAAAAATGCATGTCTATGATAAATTAAGATGCTTTACAAATTATTATGAATAATACCAAGCTTTTAAGGAAGCAGTTTTAGACAGGAATCTAGAAATTATGCATTTGCAGACAGAAGTGACACATTTATGCAGTTAGGTTATTTCAGAATGAAATAATGTGTTAACATGAGTAACTTACCTCTAAAGAAACACTATTAATTTTTTTACTTTTTTATTTTTTTTCCTCTAGGTCACTCTATTGCATGTTAAAGATCTCTTTTAATTGTGGAGTCAACTTTGTTACTTAATACCAGAAGAAGAAAAAAAAAAAAAAAGAAAAAAGAGCTTTTTCCTGTAATCGATTTCTGTGACAAATTATCTATTCGACAGGATGATGAAAGAAGAAGTGTCACAAGCTTATTGTGACAGTGAGTTCCATCATCAGCTGTGACATCAGCAGTTGTGGTGGGAGACGTATCACAGCAATAAATGTGAAAGACCTTGTCTCATTGTTAATGGTGCTGCTGGAGGCAAAGTGCATGCACAGTGAGGCAAAGAGCAAAATATGGGATCCTGTGCTAATGGTTGGGAGTGTGGGAAAGTTGGGTGCTGCTGTTAGCTGGAGGAGCCTGCCTGTAGATCATCATGAAAGTTCTGTCCTTAAGTGAGAACTTTTCCTTTGGGCAAACACAATTTTACTAAATCCAAACGTATTTTCTTCAGGGTGACTTAGCAGTATAACAAAAAGCCATGTATAAACTCTGCTTACAGATCTATACAGGGGGTTGCTGACAATCCTAAACTTGTATAGTCATCTGAAGCTCAGCTCACCCAAACTTCTACTGGGAGCTTGATTCACTCACCTATGTACATAAATCCATGGAACAGACAGATTGTTCTCTTTGTGCCATACACAGAGATTCCTGTCCTTTTCTCTGTACTTATATTCCTTTGCTCTTGAAAGAATTTTATATGTCACCTTTTCTCTGGAGATTTCTCCAGTGGTTATGTCTTGGCAGGCCCTTTGAAAGAAGACAGCAACCCTAATTCATTTGGATATTGAAATGACACTAAGAGGGTTTTTTTTATTTATTTTTTTAGTGCCTTTTTATTGCCACCAATACAAAGGTCTGTTAAAACCCACAGAACTATCAAAAACTACTGCAGCGACTACTATTCAGGAAAATACACACAAACTAAATGTATGTCAAGAAACCTACTAACCCAAACAAATGAATTTAAGCATGGTCACTATTATGGCTTTCATCAGGGACATAAATAAAACCAAAATATAGTTTGGAATAAGCAAGCACTCAAATTATACAATGGAATGTATGTATGATAAGATAAATATAAACAGCACTGGAATACATTTTTATTAGGCTTTAATAGATGGTGAGAATTCAGATCCAACATTTACTAAAAAATGTTTGTTTTTCTTTTATGTCCTGAAAACATACAATTCATAGTAAAACCAATGTTGGACTCTGTTATATTTATGGTAGCAACTGAAATATAAATATAGCACTGCCCACACAATGTCTGGCAAAGCATAATGCACTTTCTGTATATGCCGTGAAGGTTAATCCTATGGGTGTGAAAGAGCCCATAATATTGTGTTGATTTGTTTGGCTGTAAATCCAGTGGCAGCACTTATTTGGAAGAAAAATATTCTGCAGAGCAAGTCACAAACTGCATAGATTTTATCTGTGATGTGCTTGACATTTGAAAATAGCTCTGCAGCTGTTGCCAGAAAACATTTATTTTCCTTGTAAATACTATTTGTTAATAAATATGTAGGTAGGACCTATAGTGCTGGTTAACTGCCCTATGCTTTGCTTTTCAGTAATACCACAGGATCTAAACTGATTAGCCTGTAATCTGATCCTTTCCTGGGAAAAAATAAAGTAGGTTATTCAATGGTCTGGGGAAATAAAACTTCAGCCATGAAGGAAAATAAATTTTCTTCAGTCATGCCCTACTGAGACTGACTGGTTTCTTAACATCCTGAAAAACAGAACATGTAAATTGCCTTCTTTCTTGGATGATTAACAAACTGATAATACTGGATGCAGATTAAGTTTGCTCTTCTAAAAAGCATGTAGAGACGTGGAGGAGCCTGGAGTCTTCTGAAATGTCAGCTCTGTCATCCCTCACTTACCGGAGAAAGAAAGCAAGGAAGTTTGGGACTGGACGCCTAAGAGTTGTGATGAGAAGGAAAACACTGGGGAAAAGGATACTGGGGATATAATAGACTTTTTCTTTTGTAAATATTTTATCTAAGGTAGAAACCAGACCTCTGAGTAATTGGAGGCACTGCTTCAGACATGAATTTGTATACACTCTTGTAAAAGCACATAAGATTTTGTTTTCATTGTCATTGTTTTTGTCATTTAGAACAGATGAAAAGGCTATATAAAAGATTCTATGTTGCCTCTCTTTTCCACCACCTTTTTTAAAGTACTTCGACATCTTTGATGCTACCTATCTGACCACTTTGGAAAGAGAGTCATGACTCCTACCTTAGGTTTGTACAATCTATAAAAGATATCTTCCTCAGAGATGCAGCAAGAGAATTCTTCTGATGATACAGAGGAAAGCACTCTCACAATGCACTGGATTAAGATTTCATTACAAATTACAGTAGCTTGCTATATATTTAAAATTATATATTTTCCTCAGGAGAACTTAATTGCATGTTATTCTGGATTACTCTGACTTAAGATACATTTAAGAAATTGAAATTAGAACTAAGACATAGTATTTAATAATTCCTCTATTTATACGTATAAGAGTTTTTACCCATCAATTTAACAGAAAAGTTAGTATAGATGTAAATAAAGACAGTTTCAATTATTTCTTTCATCTGCAATATCATGAACATTGTACATCTTCACTGTAAAACAGACTAATCATAGAATCAAAGAATGGCCTGGGTTGAAAAGGACCTTAACGATCAGTTAGTTTCAACCCCCCTGCTGTGAGCAGGGTTGCCAGCCACTACAGCAGGCTGCCCAGAGCTGCATCCAGCCTGGCCTTGAATGCCTCCTGGGGTGGGCAACCTGTTCCAGTGCCTCCCACCCTCTGAGTGAAAAACTTCCTCCTAATTTTGAACCTAAATCTCCCCTGTCTTAGTTTAAAATCATTCCTCCTTGTTCTATCGCTGTCAACACATGTAAACAGGCGTTCCCCCTCCTGGAGCCTGAAGGCACTCCCTTCAAGTACTGGAAGGCCGCAATGAGGTCTCCCCAGAGCCTTCTCTTCTCCAAGCCAAACAAGCCCAGTTCCCTCAACCTTTCTTCATAGGAGAGGTGCTCCAGCCCTCTGATTATCTTAGTGCCCCTCCTCTGGATCCATTCCAAAGAGCTCCACATCCTTCTTGTGCTGGGGACCCCAGGCCTGCATGCAGTATCCCAGGTGGGGTCTCATTCTAATCTCTATGTCCCTCTATCTATTTACTTCTTTTTTTGGTCATAGTAGAGGAAGATCCGGATGAAGAAACGGAAAAAAAGATTGTTTTCGTCAAACTTTCACAAATCAAGAAATGTACTTGACAAAAACTTGACCTTCATACACACTGCATAGCACTAGTTAATGGTAATAGACTGTTAACAATGAATTATAGGTATTGTTCAAGCAGTTCTTATTTTCAGGAAAAAATGCATCAGAGGGCAGTCACAGACATCTTATTTTTTTGTGTTGAGGCAAAATCTCTTGTATCACTTATTATAAAACGGAGGTCCAAAAATCAAAAAACATAAATCAGCAAATGTCAAAGATGTTTAAATTAGACTACTGTTTACCAGATAAAGTGATTTTGTGATCAGATTTTATTTTTGGCAGCCTGACATTACTGAAGAATAAAAGTTCACTTATGGCTCAACCTTTCAGTGTTTAATTCTTACTAAGGATTTTAACATTGAGCATATCATTCTGCTAGAGTGTATGTAGGCATGTAAGAATACTATGCTTTGTGTGCTATTATGAAAGATGATATCATAGAATCATAGAATAACCTGAGTTGGAAGGGACCCGCAAGGATCATCAAGTACAATTCCTGGCTCTACACAGGACCACTCAAAAATCAAACCATGTGTCTGAGAGCATTGTCCAAATGCTTCTGGAATTCTGACAAGCTTGCTGTGGTGACCAATTCCATGGGGAGCCTGTTCTAGTGTCCAGCCACCCTCTCAGTAAAGAACCTTTTCACAACATCCAGTCTGACCCTCCCGTGTCGCAGCTTCAAGCTGTTCCCTCGGATCATGTCACTGTCCCCAGAGAACAGAGCTCAGCACCTGGCCCTCCGCTCCCCTTGTGGGGAAGCTGCAGGCTGTCATGTGGCCTCCCCTCAGCCTCCTCTGCTCCGGGCTGAACAAACCAAGGGACCTCAGCCACTCCTCAGACATCTTCCACTCTAGACCCTTCACCATCTTTGTTGCCCTCCTTTGGATGCTCTCTAATAATTATATATCCTTCTTTTATTGTAGTGCCTAAAACTGCACACAGTGTTCGAGGCCAGGCTGCACCAGGGCAGAGTGGGGACAATTACTTCCCTCAACTAGCTAATAATGCTGTGCTTGCTGCACCCCAGGATATGGTTGGCCCTTTTGGCTGCCAAGGCACACTGCTATCTCATGTTCAATTTACAGACCAAAACCCCCAGATCCCTTTTTGCGGGACTGTTCTCCACCCTCTCATCTCCCAGTCTATACATATATAGGTTAGCCATTCCCCAGTGCAGAATCCAGCACTTGCTCTTGCTAAACTTCATGTTATTGATGATTGCCTAGCCCTGTAATTTGTCAAGATCTCTCTGTAAGGCCTCTCTACCCTCAAAGGAGTCAGGAGATCTTCCCAATTTAGTGTCATCCACAAACCTACTTAGTCCCACAAGTCCTGCATCCAAGTCATTTATGAAAACAATGAGAACTGGCCCTAAAACAGAGCCCTGAGGAACCCCACTAGTGACTGACCACCAGCCTGATGTAACTCCATTTTCTATAACCTTTTGAGCCCAACACCTCAGCCAATTGCTCACCCATTTTATTATGTATCTGATTAGCTGTATGCTGGACATTTTGTCCACAAGGATACTGTAAGAAAGAGTATCAAAAGATTTACTGAAACCCAAAAAGATTATATCAGCTTAACTAGGTGAGTGACCTTGTCATAAAAGGAAAATAAGTCATTATAGAGGACTTTCCCCCCATGAACTTATGCTGGCTGTGACCAATGACTGCATTGTTTTCCAAGTGTTTTTCAATAACTCCCAGTATAATCTTCTCCATAATTTTACCAAGCGCCGAGGAAGAAATTCTTAGGTGGGAAGCATGGCTACCTAGGAAGTACAGGCACACTAGGAAGTAAGAATTTTCAACCTTCTTTTTAGTTTCTTTGTGATTGCCAACTCCATTTTTCTTGCAGAAAGAATATGCAAGTACAAAATATTAGTTTCCCCAAAACACAGCCTTTTTACTTTATTGATATTAAAATGAGAATGTGGAACATTTGTCAGAGTAGTCATCTGCAGACTGTTATAATGTATTGCAGAATTACTATTAAAAACTATAAGGAGACATGCATGTCTCTTAATTCCTTTTCCGTTATATCTGTATTATCTGAAAAAAAATGAATTCCTTGATTGTTATTGAATTGCTGTAGTGGAAACCTTCAGTTTGCTCAAGTTTGGTAGATAAATTGCTTTACAGTAATATTCTGCTTTCATATAGCTATTGCCGTGGTTTCCCGTGACAAAATCTTTTTTGATTATTACTTACATTATCTCATTAAAAATATATCTTCTGGATATGGATTATAAGTGAAATAGTTATGTTTTTAAGCACACTTGATGATGAATAATTATGTCCTCTTTAAGAGAACTATGATAACTCCATCTGTCAGGAATTCAGATCACATGAAATGTACAGAAGCTTTTTAGACCAAAAAGAAAAAGTAGCAACAATAATTGGAGGAAGACAGTATTTCAAATAGAAAATTGAATTTCCAGGTGAATTTAGACTTCAAAGACATGCTTGAGTGCAGTAGGATATCATGATATTCCCCGCTTAGTCTGACTCACTGTAATGACGGTCTCTAAGTGTTTGCATGTATATATGAGATGTAGGGTTTCTGTTTGCCTTTTTTTTTTTTTTAAGCAAAACAAAATTATATCTCATCTCAAACTATGATAGGACTAGAAAACAGTACTATGAAGGAATGTTCTAGCTCTAGCCAGAGTTATTTATAAAAAACATAGTCAGTGCTGCTCTTCTAGGGATTTCTTAAAAGATGTAGGGAAATGCTTAAAACAAAGAGGAAACCACAAAATGTCCCCCTACAGCAAAAAAGAAGGGGAAAAAAAAAAAAAAAAAAAAGCTGTCAGATTTAACTACTTTGTGTGAATAGGTGATTCTCCATGTTGTTGGTAAGAATGACTTAAGTATGTAACAACAACAATTGTAAATGAATTAATATTAGCTCATTTCCATACTCAAAGCTAATGAAAGCAGTTGAAATACTTTAAATATAATACAATAAATGATGTATGTCTAAGTATAAAAATTTAACACCTTTGAAATGGCAATATGCTCAAGGCATTACAGTCCAAGTTATTCACAGCTACATATGAAACAACATAATTAACCTTGCTCTTTTTAACTTATTTCAACACACACACTTTTAGAAAAAGCCTTGATTCAAAATTTCCCATTAAAAAATAATAATGCCTAGGTTTTATGAAAGACTTTGCCCTTCAACAGAAAAATCTCAGGCTTAGTTCCTAACTAGTGTGCAGGCTGAAGGGTGTTTTGTTTGTTTCTTTTGTGTACACTGGAAACATCAACAGTTTAATTTAAAGCATTCTTTAAACACTGGTAGAGTGCTTAAAGTGAATGTAGCTATTTTCAAGTTGTTATCAGTATACGAGAAGGAATTTTGCTTTTCTAACCTCCCTGGGTAAAAAATTGGAACCACTGCATGTTTGTCGTCCCTGATAACTTCTGCTGCCCCATTTGAGCAAGTCTGAACTTTGTGGATGATAGACATTAATCACTAGCAGAGCATTTGAAAAAGTCATTGATGATAGTCATATCAACAATGTATCAAGTAGGTTTGGATTACAGTATGCTCCTGTACAAATGTATCGTTGCTCTTTTAAAACACCTTACATAAAGCCATCTTTCCTTGAAAGAGAGGTTTGTGTGCATTCGTTGCATAAAAAGCGAGTTGTTTTTTTTTTGGTTGGTTGGTTGGTTGGTTGATTGGTTGGTTGGTTGATTGGTTGGTTGGTTGGCTGGCTGGCTGGTGGTTGTTGTTTGTTTTATAAGAACTGGTCTCATAACATTTCAATTTTATAGAAAGATGTGGAATGCTTTATAATTAATTCATATTTTTACTGACTGTGATATCCCATGTTGAGGGTCAACAGATAGCAAACCACTTATTTCAACATCTAACTTGCTGTTTATTTATCTTCATTAAGTGACTTGGTGTTCAGTGACAAGCTAAGTGCCACCATTGTGATTTTTCTAATTAAAAACAAAAATAATTAATTGAAATTTAACATTTATTAGGAAATTGTTTAAAAATAAGTCCTTGTGATCCTTGGAAGTATGAAGAATTCAAGAAAGAATTTTGAGTTTCTGTGACATAGTATTAGCAACAGAATATGCATTTGAAAACATAGGACTATTCATCAAATAGAAAGTGCAGAGAATATTTTTGTCCATGGCATAGGGATTTGGTAGTAGTTAACCAAGCCTTACAGTGATGTCTCCCATAAAAATTCCCATGCAATTATATTTTATAGAATTAGTTTATCTGGACTAAGCAGTGAACACTGCTTAGACCCAGAAATCAAAAGGATGTGTCTTTTCTCAAGTTATGGTTGCTTTCCTAGATCCAAGAAGTGGTATTGAAGATTCATTAGGAAGATTTCCTTAGAAAAGTAGCATGTGAATGGCACATCCATTCTTATTCCCCTTGTCACTTTATCCAGAGATGAACTTATCTTCTGGAGATGCAAAAATGATTATGGTATCACAGTAAGTGTCTATCTTTTTTGTTTCTCCATGGCTCTCATATGGAATTTTAGTGTGAAGAGGAAAATCTTAGAATGCTTATCTAATATCCTTGCAGGGAATGCCAAACCCGGAGCTGTAGAAGAGGTCTTAAGATGAAGATAGCATAAAACCTATCTTGTCCTTCACTCCAAAAAGTCATGAAGGAAAAGAAATAATATCAATTTCTGTAAAGATTAAGCAGTTTTAGATGGCACCTTATGAACCCTTCCTGTTACTGTACATTTCTGGTATTGCCCACTATTCTTGATTGCCTAAGTTTCTCCTACAACATTTTTTTTTTTTGTCCCTTGCCCCCAGACCTTATTTTCTCAGTCAGTTTTGATCTTCATATAAATATTACTCCCTCCATTCACATCAAATTCTGATTTCCTAGTAAGGTAGGTTTTCTGCCACTTGTATATTAGAATATTTGATTGTATTATTCTTCTATCTAATAGATTAAAGTACATTTCTCCTACACAGTTCAAGTTACTTAGCTAAAGGTGCTTTATCCACTCTTTCTATATTAATATATGTGGGATTATATTCAACTCTTTAATAAGATGCCCTCATCATGGAACATTAGGGCACTTTAAAACCACAAAGAAGAAAACTGTAGCACTCAAAAAGAATGGTTAAACCCTCTTCATTGTGCTGTCAGGGAACTGAAACACCAGCACTTTGATATGTGGTGATGAACATTATGCCCTGATCTGAATGGTGTTAAAACCATTCTAATCACTACTCTAACACAGGATAATTTTGTTGGGGAAAAAAAAAAAAAAAAAAAAAGAAAAAAAAAAGAAGAGACATTGTACATGAAAGTGTGGGGAAAATCAAAGAAATTATGCCCCAGAAAATGTGTTAGGGTGAACTTCACCTTTCTCTTGGCCAGTGAAAAAAATTACTGAGCTGTGTAACATTTCAAAGTACGACTTAAACAAGACTTATATGATTTTTAACTATTTGTTTTGACCCGTGCTTGCACACACACTGTAAACCTATCTGTTCATTTTCACCTGCAAGAGGCATTTCAAGACTCTACATTCATGATGTAGTACGTACAGTAAGACACAGATGCATAATTGAAAGCGCTCATTCCTGAAATTATAGAATCATAGAGTCACTTAGGCTGGAAAATAGGTTAGAAAAGAAGATTTAAAAACATAGGTTCAAAACCTAAACACAGTGTAGGCAAAGTGAGTATAATCACTGTCTGATTTAGTATGATTTTTATCAGGATATGCCAATAAGATGGGCACATCATCTTTGCTGCAGGTGTGTTTCGTTAGCAGTTATGGGATGTAATCAGTACGATGTTTTTTCGTGCTCTATGTTTCTATATTAATTTCTTGTAGTATCTAGACCTGGAATGTAATTGCTCCAGTTCACTTTTCTGGAGCATCATTTCTTTTTCCCTTGTCTGTTTATATCAGTGCAGATGTTGAATACCTCTGTCAAGGAGCCAGATTTCCCACATAATTAATTCTTTCACAAGTAGAGTGCATTTTCTGTGTATATTACTGGTTTTCAGTTTTCAGAAAAGCTCAAAAATAATATTTAGGAAGTTAGATGAAAGAAGGACTCTTACTTTCACAGGTAATATAGACCACAGGTTATCATGGAATCAAATTTATCTGAGTAAGAATTGAATGCAGCTGATATTTTGCTTCCAATTACCAAAGTGCCATAGCTTTACATATAATTTTGCAGATGTGTAGTGAAATTCTTTGATAGCATATATTTTGACATAGCACCTATCCTCTCTAGTTTCAGGAGCTTGCAAGATAAAATTTTTAGTTAGATGTACTAATACATTTTTTTAAAGTGAATCCATGTGTATAGCCTAACAGCCTATATGCTTGTATCCTACTGTATGAGACAGGAAGCTTTTCCTTTTATGCTATAGTCCCTACCTATTGCTGCTCAGTGATTATCCTTAAGAATCAGAACAACCGTTTCCATTTCATTACTGCCCAAGCAGCCTGCTGAGTCAGAGCACAATACTGATTTTTCTGACTATTCTTCTCAAAAGCAAAAGTGAGAACTCAGCTTCTGGAAATCTGTACTCAAGCAAGGAACAATGAAAAAGCCTCACATTAAGAAAAATATTGGGATCATGGACACTATGGTTAGAGTTATTGACATACTCTGGGGTAGTATGCAACTACTTTAAATTATATATGCCACTAGCTTAGCAGTTGTGCAAAAAAAAAATGTATCTGTCTCATATATGCAGAAAAGATTCATAAGAGTAATAACATGTTAAGAGGGTGTGACATCTTGGCACCATTTCAGAAATTTAAATAAATTTCATCATAAACTTAAAATTACACTATTTTCAGCAGAGAATGGGAAAAAAAAAATCTTAACTGGGTAAATGGTCCGCCATTAGTGAAATAATAGATGGTAAGCTCTATTTGAAAAGCTTAATCAACTGAAGTCTTAAATGAAAATAGGTAAATAAATAAAACTAAGCACATCTGATGCAAACATAGCATTAATAATGATGAGAGAAAAAGTAAAACAGGATTTGTAAGACCCACTTGTAATATAAAAAAAAAAAAAAAAAAGGCAAGATACAAACAATACAGCCTGGTAAACACAGAGGCAGGTGCTTAGTAATCTAAGTGAGAATAACAATATTCATCCTGAAATAAAACATCACTTCCCATTTGAGGTACTACTCAGTAAAAGATAAGAGTAAACACATTCCACAAAACACTGGAAGCAAGGAAGAATGGATGGTTGATTTCATTGTTTTCTGTTGTGTTTTTTTTTTGTTGTTTTTTTTTTGTTGTTGTTGTTGTTGTTTTTAAAACGTATCATGTTAAACCACTAAAACCACTACTGAAAAGCTGTGGGAAACCCAGACTTTTTTTTTTTTAATTTCTCTGCGTAAGCAGTTTTGAGCATATACTGGCCAGACTCCTGGCTATAGTCTCAAAAGAAGTGCCTCATTGTACTTTCTTTTTTTTTATCCCCCCCCCCCCCCCCCCCCCCCCCCCTTGGTTGAAGCTGTTTGAAGCTGTTATATCTTTCAGAAGTAAAAGAAAAAAGAAAAAAAAACTTTCTTCATGCACACTTTTTCACACACACTTCTTGTGTTCTTCACAAACACACTGGGGTTATGAACCTATAGAGCATTAGATTGTTAGAGTACTCTTGTGCTATATTATGCCACGTTTTTTTGTTGTTTCATCAATTGAAAAGCTCTGTGTATCACGTACCTACCTTCTACTTAGGTGAGATACAGCATACAAACCTGGATAGTGTGCAATTATTATTTTAATGGATTTAGAATGGAAATGAAATGTGTCTGTAGGCTTCTGGAGGAAAAGAAAAACCTGAGAAAAAGGGATTAACTAACTAGTTAATTAAGAAAATATTTATTTGTTTCAAAACAAAATGTCAACCTTTTATTGAAATAAATGATTCCAATGGTAAGATGCTCTCTATTTTTAAAATGGTTTCAGACCAAATAAAGTTAAATTATAAAAAATAAACATCTGTTGGAATTGAGGGAAACTGGAAATTCAGGCTCAGTGCCTGCATTTATCTGTTAAAAGGAAAAAAAAAAAACGTGCTAAAAGGCTTTTTTATCATTCAAAATAATCTCGGGAGCAAATCAGCACTTCTGCTGCACGTTTTAAAACAAAATATAATCAGGAAATTACCTACATCTCTTGCATGGAACTTTGATTTGGAATTTATCTTTTCTGAATACTTGGGTACATTTGAGATACCTAAAACAGTAATTTATAGCTTAGAAACTGTTTCTATAAATAGCAAAATATTTTATTAAAAAACAAATTCACATATAGATCTTATTTTTGCTTAGTAAAGTTAGGAATATGCAACAATACTTGGAACTGCTCTTCAAGCTAGTATACTAACTTGCAGCTCATATTTGAAAACAGGTCAAGTCTCTCTGAGAACTTTTTGTTTTCCTTTAAAAAAAAAAAATCCATAAAACCAAATTGTTTTCTGACATTCTTAAGATAAAATAGCCATTTCTATTCCAAATTGCTGTGCAAATTTATAATAAAGAGCAGATATATATTATTTTGTAAATAAACATTTTTTTCTCTATTCTTATATTTGGGGAAAAAAAAGTATTCCAAAAAATAAACACTGTTGAGCACCTTGGTGGATGCTGTTCTTCAGGATATTTTCCATTTGTTGTTATATTTACCAAAATATTGTACAAAATGTTGTTCAATATTATTGTACTTAGATTCATCTGATCACAGTTTTAAAGTCTGATCTCATCTGGCAAGGAATTCCATATGACCTCAAAGGAAACATTTTCTAGGTGCAGGTACATTAGGAAAATATTTAATTATGCGTTTTAGATTATTCATTCTCTGATAATAAATCTGATTTACTCAGTTCTAGAATTAGCAAATGCTACTATTATTACACAAGAAATATGGTGACTACATTTCTACTTTGGGCCTAGACAGTGCCCAAAGTAGAAAAAAATATTGAGATTTATTGAAAAAAAAATCAATATCTCATTTTGTTTCTCCTTAATATCTCTTTCCAAGTATAAGTAATCATAAGAATATGATCAGTAAACAAAGAATTTGTCTTGCTCCACATATCTATACATCAGGTTGAGGGACGCTGAGAAACATTAGAACAGAAGTCTTCATGATTGAAATACCTTTAATTCCTGGGGCGGGGGGGGAAATCTGTTCTGTGAACTTTGCATAGGTGTGCAGTTTACTAGCAGTCATAAATAACGCACCTGTTGACACTGTAACAAGGGTCTGTGTGTAGGAATATTTTCTCTCCAAGCATCTGTTTGTGAGAAAAGATGATAATATTTGGATGCTGTTTTTTTTTTTTCAATATAAAATTTAGTTAAGGTCCTACCATGGGACTCCTTCCTATCAAAGGGCTGCAATTGCCACTGGGGGCTAATTTAGATCTAGTTTGAAGTCTGAGTGACTTTGGTTTGTGGCTCCTGAAGAGCTAATTAGAGAACACCAGAGTTATTCTCCTCTCTTATTTAGATAACAATTTGACATGTTTATAAATTCATGAGCAGAAATTGCTCTCCAAATATGCACAATATCCTATTTTTCATTCAGCACTGTTTCTATTTTCCAGTGCCCTGTCTGACTTTGCTCATAGGTTGGAAAGTAGTGTGATGCATCATTTATGTTGTCTTCCACTTTTATTGACTGATGGCTCCCTTTTCTGTCAATCATTTCATTGCAATCTGTCAAAAAGAATGTGAAAAAATTTAGTTACTGATATGACTGAAGTGCATTCACCTGTAAACAAGTGCTTGAGACAGAAATGAGAAAGAATGGTTATCTAGGGTCATTTCAGTTATGGTGAAGACATAAATGGAAGTTAGATGCTAGTATCTGATTGACAAAGTACTGACAATTCCTTTTTTGTTTGGAAGAGAGAAGAGCATTATCAATAATTATTAAGAGGTTGGTTTTCTTTTGAAAGAGATTCAGTTTCATTGCGTGTGATTCACAGTTCTATGCAAAAGGTACTCCTGAAAGGTAGTCATTTGACCTTATCATAATTGCCTATCTCTTCCTCAAATCCAGATATGCTATACCAAAACACCAACTAACCCATAGTGGATAAATGTTAGCAAGCAGCAAGCTCAAGGCTGCTCCTCAAGGAAAGAATCCAGAGCTGACAGTGACCACAATACATTGTACTCACTGACAAGCAGCACCTCAGCTAGGTGAGCTAGATGAGCATCAACAGGCTCCATCAACAGTCCCAGATAAGGGAAGCGATCCAGGGTCCATCCAGGGATTTTAGTTAGGAGCAGCAGGAGACTCTACTGGAGGAGAGGCTACAATGTGGGTCCAACGTTCATCAAAGAGGCAGAGCCAGAAACAGGATTGGAGGCAGGCACACCTATGATGTAACTCAGGCCAGGTCTGGAAGCCTAGACCCAAGCTTCAAGTTAGGCTAGTCAGGGTCTCAGGGACATTCAGAGTCCTGAGAACAAAAGCGTGATGTCAAAGCAAAGTTTCATCAGACTTCTCCCTGTGGTACGCTGTAAAGCTATACTGAGCTATCTGACCTGTTTTGTGCAAGGTTGTATTATATTGCTATGAAAGCACAATGCTTAGGTCTATGAAGGCATATCTTAGGATAGAATTTCAGTTGTATGTTTTTAACTATCTGTTTAGCACTGCATTGTGATTTAAACTTTTGTGTCTGTTCATATACCTTATACTATTATACCTTTACTAACTATGGAGTGTAATAGGTCATGTATTTCATCAAGTGAGGTTTGTCACTGAAAAAGATTGGTAGAATTATCGGGGGTAAAGCACATGGATCACTTAATAGCTTACATTGGAAAGGACCCCTGGGGGGGGGGGGTCATCCATCTGCTCAAACAAATCTAATTAGGTCAGGTTGCCCAGGAGCATCTCAAGTAGTGTCTTAAAAATCTCCAAGGATGGAGATTCAACATTCTGGGCAGCGGTTGCAGTATATGTTCTTAACAGTAAATAAATAAAACTAATACCTATTTGGAATTTCCCACACAAGATGTTCCATGTTGTGTCCATTGCTTCTCATCTTATCCTTGTGCATCTCTGAGAAGAACCTAGCTCTGTCTTCTCTATCCTAATTCTGTATCCTAATTGCAGACAACACTTATGCTTCCCCTCTTCTCTTCCCTAGACTGTACAAATGCAGTTCTGTTGGCCTCTTCCATGTGCTCTGTCTTTTTGGTCATCTTGGTGGCCTTCCACTGGAGTTATTCCAGTATGTTAATATCTTCCTCATACTGGGAAGTCCAAAACCATACAGAGTACAAAAATGCAATTTGACAAGTGCTGAAGAGAAAGCAAGAATCAATTCCCTGCTAACCATGTTTCTACTAATATAGTGAAGGATGCAGTTGACCTTTTTTTGCAGCAAGGGCTCACACTTTATGTGTGAGGGGTCACCAGGACCCCTCCTCTCTTATTCTCTACAGAGCTATGTCCTAGAAGCACATATGGAAGCCTTTCTTGTTGCCATTGATATCTCTTGCCAAATTCAACTTCAGGTGGGCTATATCCACTGAGTCACATTGACATCCAGTATCTGTAGAGCATAACTGGCAGATAAGGGAATGATGATACAGAAAGCTACTGAATAGAAGAGAAGATAGTATTTTCTTCCCACCAAGTCATCTATATGAAGACTCAAGAGTGGGTTATCAAAACATAGGCTTTTAATTTCAACAATGACAAAGGTTTGTAAATGAAAGGTAGATGTTATTGAGCTGATTCTAACTTGTCTGCCTGTTTGCTCATCCTTAACGTAAGTCATGAGGTATAGTTGTGAATGCTGTTATACAAGAGGTATCACAGAGAGATTTTCAGAACCCATTGAAAAAGCCAGCAGCCTGCCCTGGAGTCTTGAGGCACTGAAGTCCAAGAGTTCAGCTGTCATTGAAGGTTTTTTGTTTTGCCCTTCCCTGAAGATAAAGAAAAGTAGGTAAAAGAACAAGGTCAAGCTGTTGGTATTATTTTTGGTGACTTGCAATTGAATATATTACAAAGAATCAGCTGTTCCAGCTTAATGTGAGATTTCTTATGGAAGTGGCAGGTTGGAATGACATAAACATACAGGTTCCTACAATGCAAAACTGGCTAGGCTTATGTATCCTGGGCAATGACTCCTGGTGGTGAATGCAGTGCTGGAAAACTGATGTTATTTTCAGGTTACCATAGGCCTCATTTTTCCCTTTGCTCCTACTGAGAGTATTCAGTTCACCTGGTTTTATAACTTATTCATCTGTATTTTCATAACTAATCATCATCTCTTTCTACTTTTTAATGGCAATCATACCACTATAGAAGTCACTCCATTAAGCAACCCTGCTAATTAATTTTCCCTGTAGACTCTCTGGGCTCTCACATTGAAATCACATCTGCCATCAACTATGCTAAGATGCCAACTGAATAGAGGGAGA
Source organism: Cygnus olor (assembly GCF_009769625.2). Lineage (NCBI taxonomy): Eukaryota > Metazoa > Chordata > Aves > Anseriformes > Anatidae > Cygnus > Cygnus olor. Next base: position 83,277,732 of record NC_049170.1, on the reverse strand, counting down.
AATCACAAAGAATCACAGAATCACAGAATCACAGAATTGAAGGTGTTGGAAGGGACCTTGAAAGATCATCGGGTCCAACCCCCCTGCCAAAGCAGGCTCCTTAGAGCAGGAAAGAAGTTCCTAATACTTGGGGCTGACTTTAGACTTAGTGTCTTAGAACAGATGACCATGCGGGAGACAAAATGCTACCATTTTGCAGTTTAAACACTGATGGGTGTGCTGCTTAAAGGTTATTTCAGAAAACAATGAAAAAACATAGCAATGAAGTATGAGTGATGTCTGTATATCGGAAAAAGGAATATGAAGAAGAAGAGGTGACCTCAGCAAGACATGAGTGTAGTCCCAAAGCTGGGAAAAAAAAATAATTAAACCTTGAAGAAAATAGGGAGGCCTGTAGCTTGTGTAGTCTTTCTATGGTTTGTGTAGTCTTTTAGTTGAGGAAATAAGGAAAGAGAGAGACAGGTAGCCTTGAGCTAACAGAAGCAAGGAAGATAAGGGATAAAAGGTAAAAAACAAGATGGAGAAAAGACTGACCTATAGTAGCTTTTTGTTCATTAAGGGTCATTAACATATTAATAATCACACCCATCAAAATGTTAATGTATGCTAATGTGGGGTTTGGTGTCCGTCCCCCCCGCTGTTCCTCTGTAATGCGCAAACTCAATGGAAATATTTTAGGTGAACTGTAATAGCCAATCAAAAGTAGCTAAAGAGATAGTTTTAACATTTGCGGTGTATAAATAATGGTGATTCAAGTCAGAGGTGTGCTTGCTTTGCGAAAGATCGCCAAGCACCTGACTCTGCAGAATTATAAAATAATTATTTAACTATAAGACTTTCATGTGGATTCTGACTCTGTGTGCTTATTGGCGCGGCGCACTGGGCACGAACCTAAGGACAACATGAGAACCATCTGTTTCTTATGAAAAAAAATGAAGCTTATGAACAAAAAAAGAAAGAAAAAAAAAAAAAGGTATCCTGTAAACTTGGTCAGACAGCTAAGCCGTGTCTTGCAAACAGGTAAAATGCAGTGTGTACTATAAAAGGTCAGCATTTAGACAAACACAGACAAGATTACAGGATGAAGAAGCACACCTGAGTAAAGTAAAAAGAAACCGAGATCTTGTGTTAACAAATGAAAAAAGTAGAATTTGCTTACAGCTAACTGGTGACAAAGGCATGCTGTTGCAATGGTCAGTGTTCATCCAAAGGAATACACTGTGTATTATTAGATGAGAACTGTGACTGCATAGACATAAAAGCTTATCACTGTTGCTGACTATAGCTTTTTTTTTCTTTTTTTTTTTTCTTTTTTTGCTTTCTGTTCTGGGTGATAATTATGATATCTCTTTCTTTTCCACAAACTGACAATTTTCCACTTGATTCCATTGCCAGAATGTAATTGTTTTACCAAACAAGAGCAGCAATGAGAAGGGCATATTTCCTATTCCAGTTTTTATAGTTTTTCTCATAATAAGTGCTGGTCCTTGGGGTTCCATTGGAAAGGGATTTAAAAAATAGTTTCACACACAATTATGGAAAATCTATATATTACCTCACATTCCCATGTGAGAGTAAAGTAAGATAAAGAAACAGAAATTCAATACTTCATATGTAATGGAGTGCTGCTTTAGTGTGACAGGAAATGGACATGGTCTTCATATTTTTACTACAGAAGTGAATATTCTATCTATGGGAGAGCATCTGTGATTATAGCACTATTTTTCAATTTACCTTCAAATCACCTCCCTATCATTAATCTAAAATATATTTTTTCTCTTAATGCCTCATTTCCTAAGCTGTAAAATGGGAATAGTACTATTTTACAATGCAGGGGTTTTATGTCAAATGCTCAAATAAAAAGGTAGTATATAATTATCTTACATAGGTAAATTTTGATGCCAAAGAAGAGATATAAATGCATGTAGTCTGGAGATATAACCATCTAAGCACAGAATCTGGAAAAAAAAAATGTCAACATGAAGATAGGAAACAGTTGTTTAGGTGATATACACAGCTATAATTAAGACTAATAAGATGAGGTTTTTAAAAAGAGCATTTAAGGTGAATATCAATAAAAGCTCTATGAGAATGAGACTGTAGTGTGGTTTACTTTCAAATAACACCAATGGAGAGATATCTTGTTAGAGAATTGAATTAAAAAAGGCTGAAAATAAATTATAAATCATTATGTTGCATTATTTGATTGGATAGCAACTGTTAAATTTCTTTATAATTCTAATCACTATGGGATCTTTTTTGTCTCTTTCTGAGAGAGAAAAAAAAAGGAGGAGGGGGGAGGATTTGTTACAACTTTTGCCACTTATTACTGTGACATACTTTGATTAAAAATGATCAAGAGCACTATGTACTCAAAATGCATCTTGAAACTTTGGGATGTTTCAATCATAATATAGCAGACCTTTTGCTTTAACATAATATGTTAATGTTTTATTGGGGTTTATGAATTCATGAATGTTTTGTGAAGTGATCTGAGACTTTCATTGAAGCCTTCTCCATGGAAATCTTCAGTCATGTAAAAAGTATTTTAACTTTGCATTTTAATCCTAATGATATGCAATTTTTGATCTTACGGTTATTTTATGTAACTGATTACAATGAGGAATATGGACCTTCTATTTAATTACTATTCAGTGAAACCATTTGTGTTTTACAAAGAAAAGGGAAAAGCATCTATAATAATCAAAGTATCAGAACGTATAGCTTCCTTGTAGTATTTGGTCACTTAAATATATGCAATCCATATTTATATAGTAACATTTATATGAGTTTCCCAGAGTTCTTCACAAATAAATCATACAGGAAGAGCAATATATCTCAAATAAAGCCATTTTCAAAATGACATGTTGCCATTTTGCTTGTAAAAATGTTCCAAAAGTCAGCACACTGAATATTTGCTGGAAGCAAGCACTATATCCATGATGCCAGCAGAGAAATGCTGTTTCAAATCATTATTTTCTTTATTCAGTGATGGAAGTAACAAATCAAAGTGTACACCAACTGAGATAAAAATAAATCACAAGCACTACTGAAAACAAAATAGTAGTGATAATAAAATATGAAAATACTAGAAGCAAAATTTGGCATTGTGTGAAACTCACTGTGTCTCTTTTGTCTTCTAAGAACTATATTATCTGATTTCACATAGCCGCACCTTCATTTCTGGCAGTAGATGAGCACTCTTTTGTTCTAAACCTCAGTATCTTAAAATTGAACAGAAGTACAGAATCCTGCTTCCAAAAAGATGATGAAGCAGTTTGAATATTGAGTATTTAAGAAAACATGGTAAACTTACTATCCTATCTACATTCAAATTGAAATTTAAATTCTGTATCTTCCATTGTATTGAAGTCTTCAGATTTGACTTTGTCTAGGAACATGGGGTTTGATCTGTTTTGTAGCTTGTCACTAATGGTATTCCCCAGGGCACAGCATTGGGGCCAGTTTTGTTTAACATTTTTATCAGTAATCTGGATCTGGGGATCAAATGCCCCCTCACTGAATTCACAGACAATACCAAGTTAGGCAGGACTGTTGATCTTCTTGAATGGGAGAGATGTATTTCATCTAAATCATAAATGGACTAAGCTGCTAGTATTAATGTCAAGGAAATCCAGACTGAGATTTTCAATGAAAGAGTGGGAGAAAGCTGACAAATACAGAACAGCACAGAGCTGAAGATGACACAACTGTTACAGATCAAGTTATGGAAATTCTGTTAGTCTCAGTGAAGTGTAGAGCACAGGATGTTGTTAGTCTAACAGAGCAAAGAAACAAACAAACAAAACTGTATGCTAAAAATAGAAAGTCTAAGGTGTCAGATGAAGATAAAAGTCTAGCTTAAATGAAAATATCAAACTAGAAGACATGCTACAAATTTGGGAGGAGGACAATCAGATCAGCTAGGGATCATACAATGTAGTAAAATACAACAATAAAGTGAACAACAACACTTTGCCAAGTTCAAATGATATGCATCAAGAGTTCTTACGCTCTTATTTAAAATTCTCCCAGTACTCGAAGTACTTGGTAGATATGAAGGTACCTTTTAAATTGGACCCAGTTGAGATAACAAGAAATATAGGGTCCATAAGCCTGATGTCTCAATACAGCAAATTAATAGAGCCTATAATAAAGTATATATTAATGAGCACATGGATCAACCTAATGATATAATGGGAAAGAGTCAACATGGATTCATGAAGGGAAATCCCACCTCTCCTGGTTTCAGCTGAGATAGAGTTAATTTTCTTCCTAGTAGTTGTTATGGTGCTGTGTTTTGAATTTATGATGACAATAATACTGATGACACACCAATGGTTTAGTCGTTGCAGAGCAGTGCTTACACAGAGCCAAGGACTTTTCATGCTGCCCTGCCACCAAGAAGGCTGTGGGTGCACCAGAAGCTGGGAGGCAACAGAACCAGGACAAATGACCCAAACTGCCTGAAGAGATGTCCAATACCATATGGGATCATGCTGAACAGTACAAGTGTGGGTTTGGCTGAGGGTGGGGGGCACTGCTCAGAGACTGGCTGGGCATTGGTTGGTGGGTGATGAGCAATATCACTGTGCACCACTTGCTTAGTATATTATTTTATCATTATTATTATTAATAATAATGTTCCTTCCTTTTCTATCCTATTAAACTGTCTTTATTTCAACCCACAGTTTTTTACATTTTTTTTTTCTTTTCCAAATCTTTCCCCATCCCATAGGGAGGAGGGAGAGGAACAGCTGTGTGGTGCTTAGCTGCCTGCTGGGTTGCACTGCTTCATAAACATGCTGGAGTACTTGAAATTTCAGCACATGGGTAAGGGTATTCTGGCTGATATAGCCTACCTGGACTCCCACAAAGTTCCCATCACAATTTGTCACCAGAAACCCTTAAGGAAACTAAGCAGTTATAGGATAAGGGATAAAGTTCTTCATTTAATCAACAGGTAATTTGTGAAATGATGAAACAGATAGGAATAAATACATTTTTCTGTGTAATCACTGGGGAATTCTGCACATGTATCTGCTGGGCCTTGTAAAATTCATTGATGTCCTGGAGCAGCAAGTGATTAGTGATGTGACAATGTTTACCACTGATAAGAAGTTGTTCCAAGCAGTAAAAATGAAGACAGACTACGAAAAACTGCAGAAGGACCTTAGCAAGCTGAGTGAGTAGCCAATAAAATGGCGGATAAAATTCAGTGTAGATAAATGTCAAGCCATGCATGTGGGAATAAGCAGTCCTACATTCACATACATCATGATGGGCCCTGAACTGACCATTATCACTCAGGAAGAAAATTATGAGTTATAATAAATGGATATATGAAAATGTCAGCTCAATAGTGGTTAAAAAGGCAAAGCAAAGCAAAGAAATACTAGAAAAGGAATAAAGAATAAAGCTGGGAACATCATATCTCATTGTATAATTATGTAGTGTCACCCCTCTCTCCTCCATTTGAAACAATTTATGAAAACTGGAAAAGGTTCAGAGAAGAGCAAGCATTATCAGAGCTTTGTAACTGCTTCTTTGCATGAAAGAGTGAAATGATCTAAGGCTGTCAGGCTTGGAGAAAAAAAAAATGAAAGAAAGAAGTTAAGATAGAGCTTTTAAAAAGTGTCGGTGAGAGGTGGGATAAGGAGTCATTGTCCATTGAAAATATAAAATTGTCTACAAATAAAAAGAGGGATTAACCAAATTAGTAAGATTTGGGTTCAAAACAGTCTAAGGGAATCAGTTCTTCACAAAGCAGCTGTAGGCTGGTAAAACTGCTCCAAAGATGTTAAAAACAGAAAGGAACATGGGCTGAAAAAGAGGCTGCACAAACTCATGGAAGCGGAGTCCAAAGACATCTAAGCTACTAAGTACATTTACAACATGACCACCACAGAAAGGTCCTGAACAGAAAATCATTAGAGAGAATATTAAGGAAAAATGTTACATACACTTGTCAATTTCTTATTCTTCCCTAGATCTCCATTTATGACCTGTTTTATTTTGGAAACAATTGAAGTAGGCATTTAGTCTGACTCAAGATGACCTTTATTATATTCAGTGTCCTCAGTTCTTCCAGTGACAGGCACTGCCTACATCTATAATGGTGAATAAAACAAGATCAAGGTAAGAAGCATGGCCTCAGTGTCTACATATGCATTACAGTTTTGCGCACGTCCTTGTGGCCCTAAAACTATAGTTATTTTGTGTGCATTTTTCTTTTTCTATTCAAAGTTCCTGATGGTTATTTGTAGTCTGTCCAAGTCTTGTTTTCACAGAGTGAGTTGAAGAAATATCCATATGCCCCCACATTTGTGACTCAAGCATGTTAAGTAGTGCTTTATATTGTGAAGCCTGATGGGGACAGCGCTAGAGTGTTGTCCATTCTGCCTGTTACAGTCAGGCCCAAGGAGGCTCAGCGTGGCACTGTTTTCACATATCATCTCTGATGCTCACAGCCAAGGAGTGTAGCACCATACAATGAAGACAACAGAATCCTGGTGCTTGAGTGCAACTCCCAGTCCTCTCACTGTGCAGAGGCAAACATGGTCTCAGAAATAGTGGTGGGCATGCTGCCTTGTCTGGAATCTGTGCCTGTAATTAAAAATACTCAATGGTGTCTAAGCCAGAAGAGATCTGTGCTGTCCCAGTATGGAATTTGATCAGTCAGATAGTTTTGCTGTGGATTACTTTTTGTAAGCATAGTTGAAGTCCATGTTATGTCAGTGGAGAGAAACACAGGCATTGTTCCTGGAAAGCTGCTTAATATAAGATTTATATTCCCACCTTAGTAATAGCAACATTAATCTTCATAGGTATGGACTATATACATAGCAAGAATTATAATTATGAAAAAGCATTTCTCCTCATAGCTACTATCCATCTTATCTCTTAGTCCATAAGCCACTGTTCATTATTCAAGGCTGTTAAGTCAAAATGTCCCGAAGGTCAAAATGCCTCTAGTAACTCTACTTTTTTAGGGACAAATCACTGCTTTCACCGATATGTTTTATGTCTATAACACTACCTAACTGTTGGTCTTTTCCATTTCAGATTGCTGTTCATCTCAGATGTATTTGAACACTTAAGAGAACTGAATCAGAGAGAAATGCTCCAGGTACATGTGCTTTAAACTAAATATTTTTATAGTTACCCAGCACTGCAAGCAGTGCTTGGAAAGCAGAGGTCAAACCCTTGGTTTCATTTTCACTCCATGGCTGCACTTTCCAGGATTTGAGGTTTCTTCTTTAGCATGCATCATTCCTGTTCGGGGTGGTAGGCGAGCCCTGTCCCTGCCCACCTCACCTTCCCATCTACCCTTATATAACAGGTATGAGGGTCTAGAACACGACAGTCAGAACAATGAAGTAGACGAAAGCCTGCCCCAGTTGGAGAGGATGCCTAAGGCAAGGCAACCTATCCCCCGCATTGCTACATCAATTGTCAAAAAAGAAAGAAGGGTTATTGTCATGGGGGACTCCCTTTTGAAAGGAACAGAGGGCCCAATATGCCAACTGGACCCAACCCACAGGGAAGTTTGTTGCCTCCCTGGGGCTCGGGTGAGAGACTTCGCTAAGAAAGTCAAGTGCCTGGTACAGCCCACCGACTACTACCCACTACTGGTCTTTCAGGCTGGTAATGACGAGGTAGCAACGAGAAGTCCAAGAGCGATCAAAAGGGACTTTAGGGCTTTGGGGTGACTACTTAAAGGATCAGGGGCACAGGTTGTGTTTGCCTCTGTCCTTCCGATAGGGGGGATCGATGCTGAAAAACAGACTCATCACATTAACACATGGCTTCAGGACTGGTGCAACCAGCAGAATTTTGGGTTTTTCGATCACGGGAAGGTCTATGTGACACCAGGCCTGCTGGCACCAGATGCGATGCGCCTCCCTCAGAGAGGGGTGAGGATTTTTGCTCAGGAGTTGGCAGGGCTGATAGATAGGTCTTTAAACTAGAGTCGAAGGGGGAAGGGGATAAAACCAGGCATGCCGGTGATGAGCTAAGGGATGGTGTGCTAGAATCAGAGGGACTGTGTGCTAGTGAGGCCCTTCGGTCAGCTACACGAGGTGCTGCATGTAGGGAGGCGCATTTGAAGTCCTTCTACACAAACGCACACAGTATGAGGAATAAAATGGATGAGCTAGAAGTCTTGGCCCAGTCCCGCAGCTACGACATCATTGGCATAAGCGAAACCTGGTGGGATGAGTCCTGTGGCTGGTGTGTTGCAATAGATGGTTACAGGCTCTTCAAGAGGGACAGGCAGGGTAGGTGGGGTGGCGGGGTGGCAATGTATGTGAAGCATGGGCTGGACTGTGTGGAACTTCAAGTTGGCAATGGCAAAGTTGAGAGCCTCTGGGTAAGGATTAAGGGACGAACAAATAAAGGGGATGTTGTTGTGGGAGTCTATTAGAGACCACCTGGCCAGGACGACAACGCCGATGAATTATTCTTTGCAGAACTAAGAGATGCCTCAAGATCAACTCCCCTTGTCCTAACACGGGATTTCAACTTGCCAGATGTCAACTGGGATCACCACACGGCTGACACGAGCAAGTCCAGGAGGTTCATAAAGCACCTAGATGATAACTTCTTGGTGCAGGTGCTAAGAGAGCCAACTAGGAAAGGTGCCCTCCTAGATCTGTTGCTGGAGAACAGAGAGGGTCTTGTGGGAGACGTGGCAATTGGCGTCTGTCTCAGTCATAGTGACCATGAAGTGGTTGAGTTTAGGGTTTATGGTGACAGAAGGAAAACTGTCGCCAAAACTTCAGCCCTGGATATGGGGAAAGCAGACTTCAGGCTGCTCAGGGAACTAGTCAGCAAGGTCCCCTGGGAAACTGCTTTTGAAGGCATTGGCGTCCATCAGTGCTGGTCAATCTTTAAGCATTGCCTCCTAAAAGCACAAGATCAGGCGATTCCAAAATATCGGAAGTCAGGCAAGCGGGGCAGAAGGCCGGCCTGGCTGACCAGGGATCTTCTACTGGAGCTTAGCTGAAAAAAGAAAGTGTACGGCTGCTGGAAGGAGGGTCAGGCGATGAGGAAGGAATACAGGGATGCTGTTTGTGTTTGTAGGGAGAAAATTCGTGTGGCCAAAGCCCAACTAGAGTTGAAGCTGGCCATGTCTGTGGGAGACAATAAAAAAGTTTGTTTTAGATATGTGAACAGAAAAAGGAGAATCAAAGAAAACATAGGTCCGCTACTAGATGGGGAGGGTCTCCTCACAATGACATAGGCAAAGCAGAGATGTTTAATGCCTTCTTCGCCTCTGTCTTCAACACTGATGATGGGCTTCAGGACCCAGGGTACCCTGAGCTGGAGGACCATGACAGTGGGAATGACAAACTCCCAAGTGACCCTGAACATGTGCGGGATTTGCTGCTCCACCTGGATCCATACAAGTCCATGGGTCCGGATGGAATTCATCCCAGGGTGCTTAAAGAGCTGGCTGACGTCATTGCGGGACCTCTCTCAATTATTTTTCAATGATCTTGGGAATCTGGAGAGGTCCCATTGGACTGGAAGCTGGCAAATGTGCCAGTTTTCAAGAAGGGTAAGAAAGAAGACCCTAGCAATTACAGGCCTGTCAGTCTCACGTCAGTACCTGGTAAAATTATGGAGAGGATGATCCTTGAAGTTACTGAAGCGCACCTGGGGGACAATGCAGTCATTGGTCCCAGCCAACATGCGTTCATGAGAGGTAGGTCCTGCCTAACAAGTTTGATTTCTTTTTATGATAATATCACCCATCTAGTCGATCAAGGGAAACCAGCTGATGTGATCTTTTTGGACTTCAGCAAAACTTTTGACACAGTTTCCCATAGGATCCTACTGGACAAAATGTCCAGCATACAGCTAAACAAAAACATCATGCGATGGGTGAGCAACTGGCTGACGGGCAGGGCTCAAAGGGTTGTGGTAAATGGGGCCACATCTGGCTGGCGGACAGTCACTAGTGGGGTCCCTCAAGGCTCCATTTTAGGGCCAGTCCTCTTCAATGTTTTTATAAATGATTTGGATGTAGGAATAGAAGGTGTTTTGAGCAAATTTGCCAGCGACACCAAACTTGGAGGAGGTGTGGACTCAGATGAGGGTGGAAAGGCCTTGCAGAAAGACCTGGACAGATTGGTGAGCTGGGCGATCACCAACCACATGAAGTTTAACAAAAGCAAGTGCCGGGTCCTGCACCTGGGATGGGGCAACCCTGGCTATACGTACAGACTGGGCGACGAGATGCTGGAGAGCAGCCCCGCAGAGAGGGATCTGGGGGTTGTGGTTGACAGCAAGTTGAATATGAGCCAGCAGTGTGCCCTGGCAGCCAGGGGGGCCAACCGTATCCTGGGATGCATCAAGCACGGCATTGCTAGTCGGTCGAGGGAAGTGATTGTCCTGCTCTACTCTGCACTGGTGCGGCCTCACCTCGAGTACTGTGTGCAGTTCTGGGCACCACAGTACAAAAAGGACATTAAACTGTTGGAGAGTGTCCAGAGGAGGGCGACGAAGATGGTGAAGGGCCTAGAGGGGAAGACACATGAGGAGTGGCTGAGGTCACTTGGCCTGTTCAGCCTGGAGAAGAGGAGGCTGAGGGGGGACCTCATCACAGTCTACAACTTCCTCGCGAGGGGGAGTGGAGAGGCAGGTGACCTATTCTCCGTTATCACCAGTGACAGGACCCATGGGAACGGTGTCAAGCTGAGGCACGGGAAGTTTAGGCTAGACATCAGGAAGAGGTTCTTCACCGAAAGGGTGGTTGCACACTGGAACAGGCTCCCCAGTGAAGCAGTCACTGCACCAAGCCTGTCTGAATTTAAGAAGAGATTGGACTGTGCACTTAGTCACATGGTCTAAACTTTTGGGCAGACCTGTGTGGTGCCAGGAGTTGGACTCGATGATCCTTATGGGTCCCTTCCAACTCGGTATATTCTATAATTCTATTCTATGATTCTATGATTCTTACTAACTATGCAAAACAATTTTCTTCCATAGAAAGTGTGCTGTTTCCTATCCCCAACAAGCATAACAGGTGTTTATAACGACACTATTTCTTCTTTAAAAACAGCTTACAGTTTTAGTTACAGATTGTCTCCAGGAAAGTAATACATAGGAGAGGTAGAAATTTTATTTTTTTGTTGGTTTGTTTTATTAAAGTTGAAAATGTTCTGCTCTATAGATAGGAATGCAGAGATACATTACTTACACTCTTTTTCTGTTTATGACTCAGTGAAAGCTCCGTATAATATTTCAGTTGAATTAGCGCATTTTGCTGATTAAAGACTTCAATCTAGAAAATATTTTTTTCTGAAGTAATTATATTGATATGACTAACGAAATAGCTTGATTAATGCTGTAGCAATGTCTACCAAAAGAAATACATAATGATTAGCTACTTATGACAAGCTAAAAGAATAATTTATTAACATTATATGCTAATGAACCATTATCTATCTAGTGAATCGGTCTAAAAAATGTTAATTTATCACAGTGTGTGATCTATTCCAACAACCAAACTATGGAATAAAATTAAAATAAATAAATAAATAAATAATAAATACATACATACATCATACATAGAAAAGAAGGGTGGGAGGGAGAAAAAAAATACCTTTTCGTAAGTCTCTAACTCATTTGATATTTAGTGTTTTCATACTAAGCATCATGGAAGCATTTGACATTTATGTAGGAACATAGTAATATAATGCTAATAATATAACGTGCTGCACTTCTGTGGGAATCCCTCAGTTGTTTCTCATTAATCAGTGTCATAGAAACATAATGACAGGAAAGAAAGAAAAAGAGATAGAGAATAAAAGATGGGATTTTTATTGATCAGAGGAACTCAGGTAAGAACTAATCTGACTCTAAAAAAGACTGATCAGTTCAAGTGTAAAGTCAGCCTGAACCTATATTATTACTTAGGGTTTCAAACAAAGTAATTCACACAGAATCACAGAATTGTAGGGGTTGGAAGGGACCTCAAGAGGTCATCGGGTTCAACGCCCCTGCCAAAGCAGGTTCCCTAGAGCAGGCTGCCCAGGTAGGCATCCAGACGGGCCTTGAATATCTCCAGAGAAAGAGACTCCACAATCTCCCTAGGCAGCCTGTTCCAGTGTTCCATCACCCTCACCATGAAGTTCTTTCACATATTGGTGCGGAACTTCCTGTGCTCTATCTTGTGGCCACTGCCCCTTGTCCTAGCCCCACAAACCACTGAGAAGAGGTTGGCCAAATCCCTCTGTCTCCCACACCTCAGGTATTATACACATTGATACGATCCCCTCTAAGTCTTCTCTTCTCAAGGATGAACAGACCCAGGTCTCGCAGCCTTTCTGTGTCCAGTTACTTACTGTGTCCAGTTCTGGGCTCCCCGGTACAAAAAGGACAGGGATCTCCTGGAAAGAGTCCAGTGGAGGGCCAAAAAGATGATACAGGGCCTGGAGCATCTTCCCTGTGAGGAAAGGCTGAGAGACCTGGGTGTGCTCATCCTCGAGAAGGGAAGACTCAGAGGGGATCTTATCAATGTTTACGAATATCTTAAGTGTGGGAGACAGAGGGATTTGGTCAAGCTCTTTTCAGTGGTTTGTGGGGACAGGACACGGGGCAATGGCCACAAGGTAGAGCACAGGAAGTCCCGCACCAGCATGTGAAAGAACTTCTTTGTGGTGAGGGTGACAGAGCACTGGAACAGGCTGCCTAGGGAGGTTGTGGAGTCTCCCTCAATGGAGGTATTCAAGGCACGTCTGGACGCCTACCTGGGCAGCCTGCTCTAAGGAGCCTGCTTTGGCAGGGGGGTTGGACCGGACGATCTTTCGAGGTCCCTTCCAACCCCTTCGATTCTGTGATTCTGCGATTTTGTGATTCTGTGATTCCCCTTCAGGGTGCTGAATAGGGTGGTAAACAGGGCTTGGCAGCCATGGGCCAAGCCCCAGCAGTGATTCATGTCTCTCTGGAATTGCAAAGGTGACGGCATTTTTTTTTTATTATTATTTTTTTTTTCCAGGATTTTGCACTTATCCAGGGGCGAAGTTCCAAAATATTGGAGGTGCCCACTGTCCTAGGTACTTGCCCATATCCTCCATCACACCCTGCTACTCATAACTATCCTGCCTTGGGGCAGATATATGGGTAGTTTTCTTAAATAGTTGTTTAACTATAAATGAAACCTGAAACACATTCAGGAAACATAGCAACAGGAAAACGCAGGTTTGAACATCCAAAGGATATTCAAAATTCTCCAGGGCTATTGTGGCAAGCGTGAAAGAGGAACATGAAGGAGAATGGAAAGGTGAAGGAGAGGGGGACAGTATCCCCCCCTTATCACCCCTATAGATTGGCTCCCTGAGGACAAAAGGTAGACAGTGTAGTTATTAATGGTGTCTGAAAGATGGTTCCTGAAGTACGGAGATGACAGCAATGTGGAATACAAACACCGCATTAGTCTCACGACCGGTCATTCTATCATATCATAGGCCAGTGTTACACAGTACAGTAAAATGATAACTGTTAACCAGCACACAGAAGCGATCAACAGCATGACACGGAACATAGACTGCAACTAAGGATTCTATAACACCACTCTGAAAACACACACAACAGCGCCTAAAGAAAATAAATCAACATTGTAACCAGCAATATTAAACTAATGCAATGCTTTTAACAAACTTGGCCAGAACTCTCATTAAAACAACTCGTTGTGCCCAGTCTTGGGAAACAAAAAGCAGTGTTGGGGTAGAACTGGGCAGGCAGCTAAGCACTGAGTAGATGTTCACTCAATCCATTGCCCCCCAGCTCCAACAGTGGGATGGGAGAGAGTAAAAAAAGTAAAATTTTGTGGGTCGAGATACAGACAGTTTAATAGGACAGAAAAGAAAGGGAGAATAATATTAACAACGAAATAAAAAAAAAAAAAAAAAAAAAGAAAATACAAAGCAAGTGATGCCCAATGCAATGGTTCACCTCCTGCTGACCGATGCCCAGCCAGACCCCAAGCAGCGGCCCCACCTCCCTGGCCAACTCCCCCCATATTTATTGCTCAGCACGATGCCGTATGGTCTGGAATATCCCTTTGGCCAGTCTGGGTCACCTGTCGGGGCTCTGTCCCCTCCCAGCTCCTGCTGCACCCCCAGCCTCCTCGCTGGCAGGGCAGAACAAGAAGCCAAAAAGCCCTTGGCTCTGGGTATGCGCTGCTCTGCCACAACTAAACCATCGGGGTGGGATCAGCAATATTGTCACCCCAGATCCAAAACACAGCACTGCACCAGTCAATGTGAAGAAAATTACCTCTATCCCAGCCAAAACTAGGACAAGCTGCCACTTCTTCACGAGGGTTGGGGGATGGCACAGCAGGGCTCAAACAACCAGAAGGGGAGACGAGCCCGCACGCAGTCCCCAAAGTGCCAAATAGGAGAGGAGAGCATTTTATCAGACGGTGGTGGTGGTGGTGGTGTTCTTGTTTCCTTGTTTATTGCTCCGTCTTGGGAAAAGCTCCTCATGAAGCATCTCAAAGGGACCTCAATGCTGAACCTCAGCACTCCCTTCCTGGCAGACCTGAAGCCTTTTGTTTCTCCAGAGGAGCTGCTGCCCCTCTCACTTCTTTGCTCAGTCTGCTGCTATGCTTTGGGCACTGCCACGGAGGCTCTGGCTGCATCTTCAAGCACCCTCTCTTTAGCCCTCTCGTCCCCAGACTGAGACACCTCCCAGCACCTGCTGGTTATTTAGATGTTCTTATTTAGATGGCTCGATTCTTGGGCATGTGAGCATCTACATGGCATACTTTTACAAAAAGGTTCTCCACCCCAGCAGCAATATCTTGCCACAATGCAGCAGCCCAGATGGGTTTGCCTCTGCACTGCCAGTTGTTCTGCTTCCATTGCTGCCACCACCCCACACAGGGCATTTGCTACCATCCGTCAGTCAGTATAGAGATAGAGAACTGGCCACTTTTCTCTTTCAGCAATATCTAAAGCCAGCTGGATGGCTTTCACTTTGCAAATTGCCTCAATTCACCTCCTCCTTCATCAGTTTCTGCAACTTGTTGTATAGGACTCCATACAGCAGCCTTCCACCTGTGACGCGTTCCCACAATACTGGCTCCCTTTGACTCCAGGTCGTATGGAAAGTTTTAGTGTGTCTGGCAAGGCAGCACTCAGCAGTGGCACGACTTCGTTCAGGCCACGGTAGTCCACTGTTAGCCTCCACTTGCCATTAGGCTTTCACACTGGCTGTGTGGGACTATTAAAGGGTGAGTGAGTCTTGCTGATCACTCCTTGCATCTCCAGTCCACCAGTCAGCTTACAGGTGGGAATCTGGGAGTCTCGGTGGGTGCGATATTGCCGCCGGTGCACTGTTGTGGTAGCAACTGGAACCTGCTGTTCTTTGACCCTCAGCAACCCCACAACAGAAGGGTCCTCCAAGCGGCTGGGCAAGGTAGACAGCTGCTTAATCTTCTCCGTACTTAAGGCGGCTATGTCAAAAGCCCACCGGTACCCTTTTGGGTCCTTGAAGTACCCTCTCCTGAGGTAGTCTACGCCAAGGATGTATGGAGCCTCCAGGCCAGTCACAATGGGATGCTTTTGCCACTCGTTGCCAGTTAGACTCACTTCAGCCTCCAATAAGTTAGCTGTTGGGATCCCCCTGTATATCCCCTGTTGGGATCCACTCCAGAAATACAGATGGGTTCTGCCCCTTAATAACTTGATGGCATTAGGGTACAGTGTGCACTGGTGTCCACTAGAGCCTTATATTCCTGTGGGTCTGATGTGCCAGGTCATCCAATCCACACTGTCCAATAAACCCGATTGTCCCTTTCCTCCACCTGGCTGGAGACAGGACCACTCTGGTCCTAGTCATACTATTCATTACTGTGTAGAACCACAGGGTGGCACGTGGTGTGTACCCACTACATCCCCTTTCTTGAGCAGAGGGATGCTTGCTCCTAAAAGCTGATGTTCATACAGGTGGAAAGCGTAGGACGTATCCTTTTTGAATTGCTGGAACTCCCGGGACAGTGTCTCTATAGCACTTTCTTTGAGTTTGTAGAACTCTTGGGACAGTTTCTCCACAGCCAAGATGCAGGCCCATGAAAAGGAAGAGAGACTCATTGTATTGCTAAAGTTGGCCAGCCAATTCATCCCCCACATGTTCCTCTCTGTCTTTCCATGTCATTGCTGCTGATGAGTTGGCATATGATGACGGTGCACTCCATACAAACTCCTGCAACCTGGGTCGCATGCACTTGACTTCATCTGGATCTTTGGATATTTGTTTGTTGTCTATGTCGTCATAAATCACCTCCAGCACAGCTAATTCCCCCAGGTACTGGATATCCCTCTCCGTGGAGGTTCACTTGCCTGGGTGACATACAATATCTTCCTTGAAGGGATACCTTTCCTTCACGCCTGACCGGGGTCACCTCCAGAGGGTGAAGACTTGTACCCCTGTTCCAATTGCTTTGTCAGTGCCCCCTTACCTACAAAGGGATCCCAACTGCTTGCCTTCCTTGCGCTCTAATTCCAGGCTATTGCCCCCATTATTCCAGCCTTCGAGCAGCCAGGTGATAATGAGCTTGCCTGGATGACAGCTGAAATCTTTTTGCATGTCTCGCAGCTCACCCAAGGATAGGGATGGGTTGGTTATTGTCACTTTTATTATATATTCCTCTTCCTCCTCCTGTTCCCACAATGGCCCTCATTTAGAGTAGCCTGCCTCTTCTTCTTTCTCCTTCCCCTTCTTAACAGGAGTTTTTTCCCCTGCTAAATGAGCTAACTTTTGCATCCATCGTTCAGTCTTGCATGTAGGGGGGACTGAGAGCAACACGGGTTGGTTCTCTGGCCCTGCTGCAGTGCCTGCTGCGGGGGCTGGCGTAGCCGTGGGGCCCATCACAGGGGTTGGAGTGGCTTCGGGGTCTGTTGCGGGAGTGGCCACAGTGCCTGTCATTTTGTTGTTGGATCCGGAAACCTCGCCACTTCAGCGAGGACCTCCTGCGGATCGGCTGCAGCGAGGGCTCCTGGCAGGGAGACGAACGGATCCAACCCCTATTCCCCCCCCAATAACGCGGCGCAGAGCCGTTGGTCAAAGCCTCAGCACCGGCCCCCACCCCGCCCTGCGAGCAGGCAGGAACTGTGCTTGTGCTGCCGCGGGCGTTGACGTGCTGCGGGCGGAGCCAGGGGTGACGGCAGCCCACCCACCCCCTGGCGCTATAAGAGCAGTCCCGAGGGAGCGCCGCGTCACAGCAGTGCCGCAAAGAGGACGCGCTGATAGGACCGGCTTGGCAGTTAGAACAGGACGCGCTAACAGGACCGGCTTGGCTGTTAGAACAGGACGTGCTATCAGGACCGGCTTGGCAGTTAGCACAGGCAGTTTGCACAGGGCAGTTCTAGCGGGGCAGGGAGGAGTACGAGGAGGACCCTCTCCCCCATTTCCCACCTCCCTTTCTCTTCCCCTCCTCTCCTCGGGCAACGCTTCCTTGTTGCACCTAGACCTCACCATGGTGGGCACCCATCGCAGTGGCCGGTCTGAGGCGGCAACCCAAACGGAGGAGATGCTGCATCTCCGGACTCATGTGGGCACTCAGGTGGATCCTCTGAGGGGGGAAGTGGCAGTCCAGACAGGTGACTGTGGGGAGCTCTGGTATCTGGAGACCCACCTGGGTCCTGAGGGAGGAAAGGGCTGTCGTGGGTGCAGGTGTGTCCTGCTTAAGGAACTCCTTGAGCAGGTGGCTGGGCTGCAGCGAGAAATCGGCAGCCTGAGGGTCTTCTGGGAGTCTCTGAGGGTAACAGACAGGAGGTGTCAACCTGCCCCTGCTGATACCCTGCAGCCCCCTCCTATGTCCCTGCCAGCAGTAGAAGCTGACCCAGCAGATCACATGCAGGACAGAGGGCTTGACCGCCCACAAGAGAAAAGGGGCTGGACCCTCGTCACAGCTTGCAGCACAAGGAGATGTTTGCCCCCGACACCCATGATGCCACCAACCCCCATGGTGTCCTTGGGAAATAGATTTGAGGCTCTTGGGCAGGAAAAGGAAGAGGTTGAGGGTCTGGACAGTAGTCCGAACCCGGGAAGCAACCCGGAGAAGCGTGTCAACATTTGGGGAAGTACTCAGCGTAGGGATCGGGACCGGACGGGGTGCTGCATCACAACCAGTGCCACAAAAAAAGAACAGAGAGTCCTAGTGATAGGAGACTCCTTGCTCAGGGGCACTGAGGCTCCCATTTGTCGACCAGACAATCTATCCAGAGAGGTGTGCTGTCTTCCTGGGGCACATGTCAGAGACGTTAGGAAGGCTCTGCCACAACTCATTAAACCGGAGGACTACTATCCTCTTGTTGTCATTCAGATTGGATCCAGGGAAGCTGCAACTAGAAAAATGAGGTATATTAAAAAGGACTTTGCATCCCTGGGAAGGATGTTGAAGGGATCGGGGGTGCAGGTAGTGTTCTCCTCTGTCCTCCCGCTGGGTGGCTGGGACCCAGAAAGAAGGAGGAGAACGAGACAGGTAAATGACTGGTTGAAGGGGTGGTGTCCGGACCAGGGATTTGGGTATTTTGATCTTGGTCAGTCCTTTGAGAAGCCGGGTATGTGGGCTGATACTACCCCCAACTCAGCAAGTGGGGCACAAGTGTGTTGGGGAGCAAGCTCTCTGGACTGGTTACCAGGGCTTTAAACTAGGTTTGACGTGGGAAGGGAGGGGAGCTACAAGTGACAGAGAAGGGCTGGGGGAAGTTGTCACTGCTGTCACTGTTGAAGGCAGAAGGGAAGCACCTCTGAGTTGTCCCATAGGATTGTCTGAGGGCTCCTCAGAGATGGTAATGATCCCGATACCCCGTCCGGAATCTTCTTCTTGCATCCCTCCAGAGGTAACTGCACCCGCTGCTTCCCTCAAGTGCCTGTACACCAATGCGCGGAGCATGGGAAATAAACAGGATGAGCTCAAGATCTGTGTTCGGTCGCAGGGCCACAATCTCGTTGCGATCACAGAGACGTGGTGGGACAGCTCGCATGACTGGAACGCTGTCATGGAGGGCTATGTCCTTTTTAGGAAAGACAGGCTGGGGAAGCGAGGGGGTGGGGTTGCCCTTTATGTGAGGGAGCAATTAGAGTGTACCCAGCTCCACCTGGGAGAGGGTGAAGGACAAGTGGAGAGCTTGTGGGTGAGAATTAAGGGGTGGTCTGGTATGGGAGACACTGTTGTGGGGGTGTACTACAGGTCACCAGATCAGGAGGACGTGGTCAGTGAGGCCTTCTACAAACAGCTGGTAGTAGCCTCACGATCACAGGCGCTGGTTCTCATGGGGGACTTCAATTATCCAGACATCTGTTGGGTAAGCAACTCGGCCAGGCACGAGCAGTCCAAACGGTTCCTACAATGCGTTTAAGACAATTTTCTGACGCAGGTGGTGGAGGAGCCGACGAGGCGGGGGGTGCTTCTGGACCTTGTCCTTACCAACAGGGATGGGCTTGTTAGGGATGTGAAGGTTGGGGGCAGCTTGGGATGCAGTGACCATGAGATGGTGGAGTTCAAGATGGAACTTGGTGGAAGAAGTAAGGCTAAAAGCAGGATTGCTACCCTGGACTTTTGAAGAGCCAACTTTGACCTCTTCTGGGACCTGCTACCTGGAAGTATCTCCTGGGCTAGGTTGCTAGAAGGCAAGTGTGCTTGTGAGAGCTGGGCTACATTTAAACAGCACTTCCTCCAAGCTCAGGATCGGTGCATCCCTAAGAGTAGGAAATCGGGGAAGGGGGGCAGGAAACCTGTGTGGATGAGCAAGGAGCTAATTGATAAGATCAAAAGGAAGAGGAAGGTCTATGAAATGTGGAAAAAGGGCCTGTCCTCTTGGGAAGAGTATAGAAGTGTTGTCAGGGCCTGCAGGGACGGGACAAGAAAGGCTAAAGCCCACCTAGAGATGAGGCTTGCAAAAGAGATAAAAGATAATAAGAAAGGTTTTTTAAAGTATGTAACGAGTAAAAGGAAGACTAGGGATAATGTAGGTCCCTTGCTGAACGAGGGGGGTGTCCTGGTAACGGGAGATGCTGAGAAGGCGGAGATACTGAATGCTTTCTTTGCTTCAGTCTTTGCTTCAAGGACTCCCCCCCCGGGACTCCTCGACCCTGGTGGGGGGAGAAAGGGGCTGGGAAATGGAGGGCTCCCCCGTGGTTGACCCGAGGGTAGTTGGGGAGCGCCTGAGTGGGCTCAATGCACACAAATCCATGGGTCCCAATGGGATGCATCCACGTATGCTAAGGGAGTTGGCAGAGGTGATCGCCAAACTGCTCTCTATCATCTTTGAAAGGTCCTGGAGAACAGGAGAGGTGCCTGAAGATTGGAGGGTAGCCAATGTCACTCCAGTCTTCAAGAAGGGCAAGAAGGAGGATCCAGGAAACTACAGGCCAGTCAGTCTCACCTTTGTCCCTGGAAAGGTGTTGGAACAGCTCGTTCTGGATGTCATCTCCAAGCAATTGGAAGAGAAGACCTTGATGAGGGAATAGTGTCTGCCCTCAGCAAGTACGCCGATGAAACGAAGCTGGGAGGAGTGACTGACACACCAGAAGGTTGTGCTGCCATTCAGTGAGACCTGGACCGGCTGGAGAGATGGGCAGGAATAAACCAAATGAAGTTTAACAGAAGAAAGTGTAGAGTCCTGCATCTGGGAAGGAACAACCGGATGTATCAGTACAAGCTGGGGGATGACCTGCTGGAGAGGAGCTCTGAGGAGAAGGACCTGGAGGTCCTGGTGGATGACAGGTTGCCATGAGCCAGCAGTGTGCCCTCGTGGCCTAGAGGGCCAGTGGGATCCTGGCGTGCATTAAGAGGAGCATGGCCAGCAGGTCAAGGGAGGTAATCCTCCCCCTCTTCTCTGCCCTGGTCATGACCTGGCTGCTCGAAGGCTGGAATAATGGGGGCAATAGCCTGGAATTAGAGCGCAAGGAAGGCAAGCAGTTGGGATCCCTTTGTAGGTAAGGGGGCACTGACAAAGCAATTGGAACAGGGGTACAAGTCTTCACCCTCTGGAGGTGACCCCGGTCAGGCGTGAAGGAAAGGTATCCCTTCAAGGAAGATATTGTATGTCACCCAGGCAAGTGAACCTCCACGGAGAGGGATATCCAGTACCTGGGGGAATTAGCTGTGCTGGAGGTGATTTATGACGACATAGACAACAAACAAATATCCAAAGATCCAGATGAAGTCAAGTGCATGCGACCCAGGTTGCAGGAGTTTGTATGGAGTGCACCGTCATCATATGCCAACTCATCAGCAGCAATGACATGGAAAGACAGAGAGGAACATGTGGGGGATGAATTGGCTGGCCAACTTTAGCAATACAATGAGTCTCTCTTCCTTTTCATGGGCCTGCATCTTGGCTGTGGAGAAACTGTCCCAAGAGTTCTACAAACTCAAAGAAAGTGCTATAGAGACACTGTCCCGGGAGTTCCAGCAATTCAAAAAGGATACGTCCTACGCTTTCCACCTGTATGAACATCAGCTTTTAGGAGCAAGCATCCCTCTGCTCAAGAAAGGGGATGTAGTGGGTACACACCACGTGCCACCCTGTGGTTCTACACAGTAATGAATAGTATGACTAGGACCAGAGTGGTCCTGTCTCCAGCCAGGTGGAGGAAAGGGACAATCGGGTTTATTGGACAGTGTGGATTGGATGACCTGGCACATCAGACCCACAGGAATATAAGGCTCTAGTGGACACCAGTGCACACTGTACCCTAATGCCATCAAGTTATTAAGGGGCAGAACCCATCTGTATTTCTGGAGTGGATCCCAACAGGGGATATACAGGGGGATCCCAACAGCTAACTTATTGGAGGCTGAAGTGAGTCTAACTGGCAACGAGTGGCAAAAGCATCCCATTGTGACTGGCCTGGAGGCTCCATACATCCTTGGCGTAGACTACCTCAGGAGAGGGTACTTCAAGGACCCAAAAGGGTACCGGTGGGCTTTTGACATAGCCGCCTTAAGTACGGAGAAGATTAAGCAGCTGTCTACCTTGCCCAGCCGCTTGGAGGACCCTTCTGTTGTGGGGTTGCTGAGGGTCAAAGAACAGCAGGTTCCAGTTGCTACCACAACAGTGCACCGGCGGCAATATCGCACCCACCGAGACTCCCAGATTCCCACCTGTAAGCTGACTGGTGGACTGGAGATGCAAGGAGTGATCAGCAAGACTCACTCACCCTTTAATAGTCCCACACAGCCAGTGTGAAAGCCTAATGGCAAGTGGAGGCTAACAGTGGACTACCGTGGCCTGAACGAAGTCGTGCCACTGCTGAGTGCTGCCTTGCCAGACACACTAAAACTTTCCATACGACCTGGAGTCAAAGGGAGCCAGTATTGTGGGAACGCGTCACAGGTGGAAGGCTGCTGTATGGAGTCCTATACAACAAGTTGCAGAAACTGATGAAGGAGGAGGTGAATTGAGGCAATTTGCAAAGTGAAAGCCATCCAGCTGGCTTTAGATATTGCTGAAAGAGAAAAGTGGCCAGTTCTCTATCTCTATACTGACTGACGGATGGTAGCAAATGCCCTGTGTGGGGTGGTGGCAGCAATGGAAGCAGAACAACTGGCAGTGCAGAGGCAAACCCATCTGGGCTGCTGCATTGTGGCAAGATATTGCTGCTGGGGTGGAGAACCTTTTTGTAAAAGTATGCCATGTAGATGCTCACATGCCCAAGAATCGAGCCATCTAAATAAGAACATCTAAATAACCAGCAGGTGCTGGGAGGTGTCTCAGTCTGGGGACGAGAGGGCTAAAGAGAGGGTGCTTGAAGATGCAGCCAGAGCCTCCGTGGCAGTGCCCAAGGCATAGCAGCAGACTGAGCAAAGAAGTGAGAGGGGCAGCAGCTCCTCTGGAGAAACAAAAGGCTTCAGGTCTGCCAGGAAGGGAGTGCTGAGGTTCAGCATTGAGGTCCCTTTGAGATGCTTCATGAGGAGCTTTTCCCAAGACGGAGCAATAAACAAGGAAACAAGAACACCACCACCACCACCACCGTCTGATAAAATGCTCTCCTCTCCTATTTGGCACTTTGGGGACTGCGTGCGGGCTCGTCTCCCCTTCTGGTTGTTTGAGCCCTGCTGTGCCATCCCCCAACCCTCGTGAAGAAGTGGCAGCTTGTCCTAGTTTTGGCTGGGATAGAGGTAATTTTCTTCACATTGACTGGTGCAGTGCTGTGTTTTGGATCTGGGGTGACAATATTGCTGATCCCACCCCGATGGTTTAGTTGTGGCAGAGCAGCGCATACCCAGAGCCAAGGGCTTTTTGGCTTCTTGTTCTGCCCTGCCAGCGAGGAGGCTGGGGGTGCAGCAGGAGCTGGGAGGGGACAGAGCCCGGACAGGTGACCCAGACTGGCCAAAGGGATATTCCAGACCATACGGCATCGTGCTGAGCAATAAATATGGGGGGAGTTGGCCAGGGAGGTGGGGCCGCTGCTTGGGGTCTGGCTGGGCATCGGTCAGCAGGAGGTGAACCATTGCATTGGGCATCACTTGCTTTGTATTTTCTTTTTTTTTTTTTTTTTTTATTTCGTTGTTAATATTATTCTCCCTTTCTTTTCTGTCCTATTAAACTGTCTGTATCTCGACCCACAAAATTTTACTTTTTTTACTCTCTCCCATCCCACTGTTGGAGCTGGGGGGCAATGGATTGAGTGAACATCTACTCAGTGCTTAGCTGCCTGCCCAGTTCTACCCCAACACTGCTTTTTGTTTCCCAAGACTGGGCACAACGAGTTGTTTTAATGAGAGTTCTGGCCAAGTTTGTTAAAAGCATTGCATTAGTTTAATATTGCTGGTTACAATGTTGATTTATTTTCTTTAGGCGCTGTTGTGTGTGTTTTCAGAGTGGTGTTATAGAATCCTTAGTTGCAGTCTATGTTCCGTGTCATGCTGTTGATCGCTTCTGTGTGCTGGTTAACAGTTATCATTTTACTGTACTGTGTAACACTGGCCTATGATATGATAGAATGACCGGTCGTGAGACTAATGCGGTGTTTGTATTCCACATTGCTGTCATCTCCGTACTTCAGGAACCATCTTTCAGACACCATTAATAACTACACTGTCTACCTTTTGTCCTCAGGGAGCCAATCTATAGGGGTGATAAGGGGGGGATACTGTCCCCCTCTCCTTCACCTTTCCATTCTCCTTCATGTTCCTCTTTCACGCTTGCCACAATAGCCCTGGAGAATTTTGAATATCCTTTGGATGTTCAAACCTGCGTTTTCCTGTTGCTATGTTTCCTGAATGTGTTTCAGGTTTCATTTATAGTTAAACAACTATTTAAGAAAACTACCCATATATCTGCCCCAAGGCAGGATAGTTATGAGTAGCAGGGTGTGATGGAGGATATGGGCAAGTACCTAGGACAGTGGGCACCTCCAATATTTTGGAACTTCGCCCCTGGATAAGTGCAAAATCCTGGAAAAAAAAAAAAAATAATAAAAAAAAAATGCCGTCACCTTTGCAATTCCAGAGAGACATGAATCACTGCTGGGGCTTGGCCCATGGCTGCCAAGCCCTGTTTACCACCCTATTCAGCACCCTGAAGGGGAATCACAGAATCACAAAATCGCAGAATCACAGAATCGAAGGGGTTGGAAGGGACCTCGAAAGATCGTCCGGTCCAACCCCCCTGCCAAAGCAGGCTCCTTAGAGCAGGCTGCCCAGGTAGGCGTCCAGACGTGCCTTGAATACCTCCATTGAGGGAGACTCCACAACCTCCCTAGGCAGCCTGTTCCAGTGCTCTGTCACCCTCACCACAAAGAAGTTCTTTCACATGCTGGTGCGGGACTTCCTGTGCTCTACCTTGTGGCCATTGCCCCGTGTCCTGTCCCCACAAACCACTGAAAAGAGCTTGACCAAATCCCTCTGTCTCCCACACTTAAGATATTCGTAAACATTGATAAGATCCCCTCTGAGTCTTCCCTTCTCGAGGATGAGCACACCCAGGTCTCTCAGCCTTTCCTCACAGGGAAGATGCTCCAGGCCCTGTATCATCTTTTTGGCCCTCCACTGGACTCTTTCCAGGAGATCCCTGTCCTTTTTGTACTGGGCACAACTGGACACAGTACTCCAGGTGAGGCCTGACCAGGGCGGAGTAGAGGGGGAGGATCACCTCCCTTGACCTGCTGGCCATGCTCCTCTTAATGCACGCCAGGATCCCATTGGCCCTCTTGGCCACGAGGGCACACTGCTGGCTCATGGCCAACCTGTCATCCACCAGGACCCCCAGGTCCTTCTCTGCAGAGCTCCTCTCCAGCAGGTCATCCCCCAGCCTGTACTGATACGTCCGGTTGTTCCTTCCCAGGTGTAGGACTCTACACTTTCTTTTGTTAAACTTCATTTGGTTTATTCCTGCCCATCTCTCCAGCCGGTCCAGGTGTCGCTGAATGGCAGCACAGCCTTCTGGCATGTCGGCCACTCCTCCCAGCTTTGTATCATGGGTGTACTTGCTGAGGTTGGACACTATTCCCTCATCAAGGTGGTTGATGAAGATGTTGAACAAAACCGGACCCAGCACCGACCCCTGGGATTCACTTCAAGTTACCATTTTTTACCTGGTATAGATTTATGGCTAAGAACAGTTACACAGGTATTATTTTTTCTTTTGAACAATAATTTAAAAAAATGTGCAAATGATTGTATACATTTAAACACAGTTTCCATTCAGATCAAACAAATAATCTAACTTTAGCACTAAGAACAAAACAAGTAAGTTCAGTGGAACAGCAGAGCCACTTTCCAGCTCTCTAATGGAGAAATATTCTATTCCACCCATGCAACCTCACCCCCCTGTAAGGATCTTTCTTCTCCCAAGAAAATCTTTCTTCTCCCAAGAAAACTGTTGAAACATAACAGCAATATGTGAAAGACAGAGAAGACTGGGGTCCTATGAAAGAGTTGGAAAAAGAAAGATGTTCTGCAACATTCTAGACTCCTAAATTGCATTGAAGAACTTTCCAGGTGAGTTTAGAGTGTAATGTCAAACACACATTTCCCTAATATAGAAATCTGCCATAAATCTTAGTGCCCCTTTGCTCAAAAACGTTAGGAAATTTGCCAGATTACTTTTGGTATCAATTTTGTAGGAGATCTGAGTGTTTATTTTTAATGTGCCCATTGGGTCTCTTGACTAGAACAAGGTAATGGATGTTTTAATGTCAGTATGAAAATGCTCCTTTCAATAATGCAGAAACAAAGTGAATGCTTGGATCAGAACCTGTGCTTGTAGATGATTATAGGCAGATACACTATTACCTATATTTTGTTTTTATCTAACTAAGTTATGCTACAGAAAACCTGCCTGACAGAGGTAAAATGATGAAGTATATTGGTGAAACATTCTGTTATTACTGCTTCTTACCTGGTAGAATTCCTAAAAGAAAGAGTCAGGTCCTTTGAGTTATATGGAAACACACAATAATCTAATATGGTCCTCAAGCTGATAGTGAAATGCAAAAAAGTAACAACCATATCAGATTTTCAACAAAACTCAAATGAAGCCTGTGGTGTTTTAATGACATCCACTGAAGTAGTTGAAGAATTAACTTAGCAGTGTATAACAAATAAAAAACTATTTTTCTTCCACTGACAAGAAAACTATGAAGAGTCTTGATACTATACTCTCAAGACAGTTAATTTTTAACTAGTTCAAATATAATTTACAATGAATAATTTACTGTTTCAAGGACTGCATGTGTGAACATCAAAAAATCCACTGATAATAAGCTTGGCTATGTTAAAGGCATGCAGACATTGTTTATATTTACTGACCTATGAATAATTCATAAGTGAACAAAAACTTTTTAAAAATCAGTTTATGGATCACAGATTTCTTTTAAATATTTTCAGAAAATGTTCGTTTTCTATATAGTTTGACTCTGTGTTCTGAAAACTGCTCTTCCAATGCTTAAAGTTATTCTGAAGGACTCTGCATAAAGCATGTGAAATGAAGTGAAATCCTGATATGAAAATATGGCCTTCACTAAACTTTTTGTGCTTCACTTGTGCTCAGAATTCACTGGATTTACATAGAACAAAATGACCAATGCATCAGGTTCATTTCAATTTTGAAGGTTTACTGCTGTCTGAAATTCATG
Source organism: Cygnus olor (assembly GCF_009769625.2). Taxonomy (NCBI): domain Eukaryota; kingdom Metazoa; phylum Chordata; class Aves; order Anseriformes; family Anatidae; genus Cygnus; species Cygnus olor. Next base: position 83,250,627 of record NC_049170.1, on the reverse strand, counting down.
ACTATAATCAGCTGCTTCACACTTCTCTCAGCACTGCAGCTGAGGTGTCCAGCTACTAGAAGTGGCCAAAAACAAATTCTTTTTTGTATTTCACAAGAAAGTTGGGAACTTTATTCTTACCTTGATTTCAATTTGAAGCAAATCAAAAGCAGATTTTTTTCAAGATTTCCTGTACACCAGAAAGAATAGTTCAACTACTCTTAACAAATAAATATGTAAAGCAAATTTTAGCAATCTGAAAGCTAACAACAGTAGTAAATGTGATCTTCCCTGAATAGATATAATGTTAGGGCTCTAGAGTAACCTTCCAGGATGACCGTGTAGAGCAATAGACCTGGGAAGATAATTTCAGTCTTTTTAGCAACTGGTTTGGCATGAGACTCAAATAAATTATTTCCATCCTTATCAGTTTTATGACTAGATCCTCCCACAGCTGCAGTGCCTTACTGCAGTCTGTCTCCCATTTTGTTATTCCATGCAATTGGTGGTAATCACATAGATTGGCACAATGATTGCTGATGGGTAGAAATGAGATTTGGCCATGATTTGCATCACATTGCAACTGAGACATAAATTAGTGTAAAAGAAAACACACTGAAAAGCTAGTGAGTTTTGTGCCCTAACATCCCATTTTACATCCAAAGCCATCAGATACTCACTACTACAACATTACCTAATACATTGCTTCATGTAGAATGGAGGAATACACTTGAGAGATTGAAACAAGAAGCCTGGAAACAGAGAGATGTCCTTGTGAGGATCAAAGGCCCCTGGAGCTGCGGACATCTCAGCCACTGGCTAACGTACTTAGCATTTGTATCTCAGAAGCATGGACACTGAAATTCTAGTAACTGTCTGTTTTCAAACTGGAAGAACTGTGTATAGCAAAAGCTCTTCAAAATTGGAGAATTTTGAAAAAAGGCTTCAAAAACTTCTGATGTGGTTGGATACTCAAATATAGAAAGTTGCTCACCTGCTCCAGCTCTGTTTCAGTCTTACAGATGATAAATATGGAAGGGATGTTGGTATGGAAGAAATGTTGTCATTTTAGCATGCAGCTCTATTCATGCTGACGTGGAGGAATGGAACTATTTTCACACACATGACATATGCTACTGATCTACACAGTACTGGGGCAGGTCCAGGCCCTTCCATACCCAGAAAGAATGAAGGGAGAGACCTGCTCTTGTTCCCTTGTCACCCTCCTCCCCCACCCCCTCACCCCATACTAGTTTTATTTGGAAAATTTCCCATCAGTTCTATTTTCTATTCATGTGTTTTTTTTTATAAACACCGTTTGAAATATATGTGAGTAGGCAAAAAATATTATTTTTTTTTAGTGTGGTTCTTTAATTAATTTAGGAAATTATTACAATTGTACATAAGCATGTTACTTAGTTGTATAATTGCAGCTGCAGTGTTAATTCAGGACAATTTAATGTGGATAATGTAGTGCAATATGGTTTGTTTATTTATTTATTTATTTATTTATTTGTCAGATTGTGCCTATTACCAAAGAGCTGAGCGGTGCAGTCAATACAACAGAGGGAAAGGATGCCATCCAGAGGGACCTAAACAGGCTGCAGAAGTGGGCCCATGAGAACCTAATGAGGTTCAACAAGGCCAAGTGCAAGGTGTTGCACTTGGGCTGGGACAATCCCAGGTACTTATATGGACTGGGAGAAGAAGAACTCGAGAGCAGCCCTGAGAAGGAGGACTTGGGGTACTGATGGACAAGAAGCTGGACATGAGCCAGCAGTGCACACTTGCAGCCCGGAAGGACAACTATGTCCTGGGCTGTATTAAAAAAGGGGTGGCCAGCAGGGAGAGGGAGGTGATTGTCCCCCTCTACTCTGCTCTTGTGAGACCCTACCTGGAATACTGCATGCAGGCCTGGGGCCCCCAGCACAAGAAGGATGTTGAGCTCTTTGGAATGGGTCCAGAGGAGAGCCACTAAGATGATCAGAGGGCTGGAGCACCTCTCCTATGAAGAAAGGTTCAGGGAACTGGGTTTCTTTAGCTTGGAGAAGAGAAGGCTCCATGGAGACCTTATTGCGGCCTTCCAGTACTTGAAGGAAGCATATAAACAGGAGGGGGAACGCATGTTTATATGTATTGATACTGATAGGACAAGAGGGAATGGTTTTAAACTAAGACAGGGGAGACTTAGGTTCAAAATTAGAAGAAAGTTTTTCATTCGGAGGGTGGTGAGGCACTGGAACCAGTTGCCCAGAGAGGTTGTGGATGCCCCACCCTGGGAGGCATTCAAGGCCAGGATGGATGCAGCTCTGGGTGGCCTGCTCTAGTGGTTGGCAACCCTGCCCAGAGTGGGGAGGTTGAAACTAGTTGATCTTTAAGGTCCTTTTCAACCCAGGCCATTTTATGATTCTATGTTTCTATGACTATCCATAAATTTTCTGATGTTAATTAATTACAGAGAAATGGTGTTAAAATGGTACTGAAATATCTAAGTAGTGCCTTTTTTTTTTTTTTTTTTGGTATGAAGTGAAAAAGAAATTTAATGGATTTTAACATAATGACAAGTGACCCATAACTCATCTTTAATCATTGCTATAACTGTTAACAGCGTACAGCAACAACTCTGCTTCAGATGATCATTGTAATTGTATACAGTAACTTTTTTTATATATATATATATATATATATCAAGCATGATCTGAGAGCAAATAACTGCAAGAGCAGTGGCTCTTGAAACTCTTACTCTTCAGCAGTTTGGCACAATATCATAAATCATTTTTTTCCTGTAAGTAGTAATCTATTCAATGATGTGAGCTGGATGAGATTTCAAGAGGAAAGGCTATTAAAGGCAACCTGTATGCAGAGGAAATGTTAGAGGTTGCTATGATTCTTTACAGTAAGAACTAGGTAAACACTGTCATTTTCACTTAAGGTCATGCTATATGTAGTAGGTAAATGAGAAAATAAAAAATGGTAAGGCAAGGAACCAGCTGCAGCTGAAGTTTGAATTCTTTATACTTTTCAGTGTGGCATAAATTAAAGCATTTCATTGCTATCATATGATTCTTTTTCTCTACTTCTTTTTGCAATTGTTCATGCTTTTTGACAGGCCAGATGATCTAATATCTCCCTTATTGTTGAATGCGCACCTCTAGACTTTTTAATTACCATTTATTCCTGTTCTTTGGGTACTCACTTATCTGTCTAGGTATCTAAGCCTAAAAGCTAGATTGACAGAAACTCCATTCAGCTGATGCTTGACCTGAAATGTTAAAGGCATCTCACTGTTTAAACTTAAATTCACTACCACAACAAGAAATTCTTCTTACCTGAGAGGTCTGGAACCTTTCTTGGATAGCAAATGATGTGTTTTGCCTTATCTGCTTTTATTCTGTAGCTCAGTGGCTGGAAAATTTGTCCAAAATAAAGCTAGGTCTCCTTGTCTGTCAGGGAAATGTTTTCACCATTAGACTATGTGGTCATGATCTTTCTTTCTTTCTTTTTCTTTTTTTTCTTTTTTTTTTTTTCCCATTCCTGTGTCCCAGTCACAAATTATGACATCTTCAGCAAGAGGACTGAATGAACCTCTAGCACATAGTTCTGGATAATAGTAAAGCTGGTAGGTGTCACACTCTCAGAAGGTAAGATCATATGACACATAACTGACCATCAATCTATAAAATTAAGAGAAGTCTCTTTGATTTTGGCTGGAAGGATTGAGCCTCCTGATTTCTTAAAGAGGAGCCTGTGGTGCACAAGTAGAGTCATCAGGACAACAAAACTGAAGTTGAAGATAGACTGTTCCTGCAATCTGAGACCATGTTTGCCCCGTTTCATCTCTATCAGGGCCCTGAGTGTGAAAGCAAGCCTCAGTTGCCTCATGTCATAGTGTACCATACTATGGAAACTTGATCATTATACCCAAGAAGAAGTCAGTGTCTTATTAACCCAGTTGAGAAATTAATGTCCTATAAACAAAAAAAAAAGGTTTGCTTCACACATCCAGAATTTTATCTTTCTTCTTATTTCTACCATTTGACAGTTTAGTGATAGAAGCCTCCATCTGAAGACAGAGAGAACTTTTTTTGATTACATCCACATTTGGGTTCCATGTTGCCACTCAGCTGGAGGAGTCCACATGAATGTATTTTGCAGCTCTCTGCCATAAAAGTGAGGTGTTGCTGTCATTTCTTCACTCAATACGCAGCTAACTGATGATTGCCAGAAACTGTAAGAACATAGACTTGCTAATGTGATACCCATCTATAAGGAGGGTCATAAGGAGGACCCAGGGAACTACAGGCCTGTCAGCATGACCTTGGTGCCAGGAAAGGTGATAGAGCAGGTCTTCTTGAATGCAATCACGCAACATATGCAGGACAACATGGGGGATCAGGCCCAGTCATCATGGGTTCATGAAAGGCAAGTTCTGCCGGACCAGCCTCATCTCCTTCTATGACCTAGTGACCCACCTAGTGGATGAGGGAAAGGCTGTTGATGTAGTCTACCTAGACTTCAGCAAGGCCTTTGACATGGTCTCCCACCGTATTCTCCTGGAGAAGCTGGCAGCCCATGGCTTGGACATGTATACTCTTTGCTGGGTTAAAAACTGGCTGGATGTCCCAGCGAGTGGTGGTGAATAGAGTGAAATCCAGCTTGTGACCGGTGGAACACCAGTGGTGTTCCTCAGGGGTCGGTGTTGGGGCTCACCCGCTTAACATCTTTATTAATGATTTAGATGAGGGAATTGAGTGCACCCTCAGTAAGTTTGCAAAATGACACCAAGCTGGGGAGAAGTGTTGATCTGCTGAAGAGTAGAAGGCCCCGAAGAGGGACCTGGACATGTTGATCGATGGGCAGAGGCCAATGGGATAAGGTTCAACATGGCTAAGTGTCAGGTCCTGCACTTTGGCCACAACAACCCTATACACACTGCAGGCTTGGGGGCAGAGTAGCTGGAAAGCTGTGCAGAGGAAAAGGATCTGGGGGTGCTGATTGATGCTCTCCTGAACATAAGCCAGCAGTGTGCCCAGGTGGCCAAGAAGGCCAATGGCATCCTGGCTTGTATAAGGAATAGCGTAGCCAGCAGGACCTGGGAGGTGATCGTTCCCCTATACTCTGCTCTGATGAGGCCACACCTCAAGTACTCTGTTCAGCTTTGGGCTCCCCAGTACAAGAAGGATATTGAGGCCCTGGAAAGTGTCCAGAGAAGGGCTATGAAGCTGGTGAAGGGTCTGGAACACAAGTCTTATGAGGAGTGCTGAGGGAACTGGGGGTTGTTTAGTCTGGAGAAGAGGAGACTCAGGGGAGACCTTATTGCTCTCTACAACTACCTGAAAGGAGGGTGTGAGGAGCTGGGGGTTGGCCTCTTCTCACGGATAACTAGTGAAAGGACTAGAGGGAATGGCCTCAAGTTGCACCAGGGGAGGTTTAGGTTGGAAATTAGGAGACATTTCTTCTCAGAAAGAGTAGTCGGGTATTGGAACGGGTCACCCAGGGAGGTGGTGGAGTCACCGTCCCTGGGGGTGTTTAAGGAAAGGTTGGACGTGGTGCTTAGGGACATGGTTTAGTGGGTGACTTGGTAGTAGAGGAATAGTTGGACCAGATGATCTTAGAGGTCTTTTTCAACCTTAATGATTCTATGATTCTATGTAAGAAATACAATTTCTGTACAGATGCTGTTGCACTTTTCCCTCAGCATTTGCTATCTCAGGCTAACACAAACAGCGAATTAAACTAGATGGGTCATTTGGTCTACCTTCTCACGGTGATTCCTTTTATTTGGTAATACTATACTGTATTTGCCCACAGCAAAGCAATAGAGAAAAAAAGTATTTTATTCTCTGAGTAGGGCTTGCAGGTTTGTAGTTGGTAGACTCTGAGCAAATCACACTGCTGCATTTCCACCTTCACTGTTTTAATGATGTCCTGCCAAATTTATTCAGCAGACAGAATTGACAGCAATGTTCAGGATTCCCATTGATGAAAGCCATCTATGTCAGTCATTGTGTTCTAGAAGTGGTACAGAGTCAAAGTTCATTGGACGTGTCTTTAAGCTCTTTAACATGCAGACTAGTGTTTGCTTCTGTGATGGTTTGCTTATAAAGTACCATTAGTACTGTTTATCCCAAAGAGACTGAGAAAAGATGCAGAACAGATGATGTGGGCCAAGCACTAGTAAAAATAAATTCAAATGGACTGTTCAACACTGCCTTCTTCCCTCTGTTGTTCTACCAGCTTAATTTTCTGACTGAACTTGCGTATGTCTGACTGCCATAGAATCACAGAATCATTTAGGTTTGAAAAGATCTTCAAGGTCATCAACTGTCAACCTGACCTACTGAGTCCCATCACTAAACCATGCCTTTTAGTGCCATGTCCACAAATCTCTTAAATACCACCAGGATGGGGACTCCACCACTTCCCAGGCAGCCCATTCCAGTGTTTCACCACAATCTCTGAAAAGAAAGTCTTCCTAATATCAAATCTAAGCATGCCCTGGTGCAACTTGAGGCCATTTCCTCAAATTCTATTGCTTGTCAACTGAGAAAAAATAGATGGACACCATGACACATGACAGAAGTTCTTTGGAAGAAGCTCTTGAGTTTTCTATCTTCAGTAAAACAGATATAGCCTGTCTTATTTTCATTAAGATGTCTCAGTGATGCAGCAACGTGTTTTGCTGGATCACAGTCTTTTTTTTCTGACTTTGAGTGTCAGCATTTCTTAAAGGCTTCACCTTCTTTTTTCAATTTTAGAAGCACTTCTTTGTAAGTGTACTATGTATTTACTGTATATACCTGTACACTGAAATGTAAGGAGGAAGTACCTTCTACACCCACAGAACACTGCCAGGATGGAATCAATTTTGTTCCTTTGCAAAAGGTATCCATCTGGAGATGCAGATTAAGCAATCTGTATAATTATTTTCCTGTTCCATGATAAACCTGGAGGGTGCATGAGACATGGCATGGTATTATCTAAGATATTAAGAATGTTATTAGAAAATTTCTAGTGCAATTTACTTTTGTCAGCTAATGAGAAGTAATGCTAGTCCCTGAAATCAGTGCAGGGTTTATGTATGGAATTAACCTTAACAGAACATGTACTTCATCAGGAAAATTTAACACAAATTAAAATCAGCTTTATTCTAAAAACACCTATTTGTATTTCTCAATCTACTCTATTAGTTACAAATTGTCTCTAAATAGGTATGGATTTCTTTGAAAAACTGTGCCCTTTCCTCACTGGTGCATAGTCAAAGTGAATTACTGCAAGCATTTTATAGCAGCCAATGTTTCAATTAGTACTTTACATTTTTAACTGGTTTGTCAATTTACCTTATTGTATTCTTCATCTGTAGTAAGTGTTCATTGACTTCTATTCCCATTTATTTTAATATATAAATAAAATAAATAATTTATATGCTATACTGATATGGCTTATTCTCCTTGCATCCAGAGATGTCATCAAAGACACTGAGAGTAAGGCAGCCAACTTTGTGAATATTTTGATGAACTGGAATTTAAACATTGTTTCATAAATTGATTTTATAGTGACTTCTGTGTTGGGTTCATGAGCCTCTTTCAAGGCTATTTTAAGATGTTGTGTATACAACAGATATAAATTAATATAAGTTCCAGACAACTTCTGTTGTTTAAGATCAATCCATAATTATTCATAGTCTACAATTGTGGCAGGGTAGTTTTATAACTGTCACATAAATTTATGTAAGTCACTAGTAAAGTCAAATCTTTTACTTTGAATTTGCAATTATTACAAATACTGGATATTAGAAGCTAAAATGACTAATAATATGCTTGCTGTATCAAATGAATATATTAGGTCAGCTCATTTTTCAGACGGTCTGTTAGAATTCAGTGGTATTTCACACAATTATTTTTCTATTTCCTCTGTGCAACAAGGATATACATACCCACAAAGAAGAAAGGGTAACAGAAAACAAAAAGTAAAGAATTAAAGGGACATATGTTTTATAATTTTCAGTCCCAGTTATGTGACATTTTAAAGGAGCTCTTTAAAAGGGATAGTAAACAGAACAGCACTTAGAATTGAAGAACACGTTTTCAGAGATTTTGAAGACTCCTTTTTCTCCTACTTTAGTTACCTTAATCAGTTAACAATATGCCAGTATCATCATTAGCTAGTATCAGCAGGGCTCACAGCTGTACGGAAGCTGGAGTAACTAATGCTGCTGGCTTTGGCATCCTCAAGGAATAGCTGATTCTGTCACCAGCAACCCCAGTTCCTTTTCTGTATCATAATGCTAAGTCTGGGATTTCCTTTTCTGTGACAGCTGCTACAGAATCTTGTTCAGCAAGTGAAGCAAGCTCTGCAACACTAAAATAAGTTTGATTTTACCTCCAGTCTGTCTGGTTAAAGCAAAGGTAAAGCAGTGCAATTCCCCACATTCCTAACACAGATTTGCCATGTGGCTATGTCAACTAAATCAGCATCAGTGTAATATGGAAGTCCTCAGGTTACCACACATCTATTGTTTTTATACGTGACATCCAACTTCACGTTCACTGATATCTTCACCTGTTCTCACAGCACAAAGACCAAAACTAGAGTGTTCTCTGCTCCCAGAGATCTGCCACCTCATAACTGCAATTTCTTTGTTGCTATCAGAGCAGAAATGATCCTTTACTATATTGAGTTCCTTTTATTTTACTGTTTATGATCATATGTAACCATACAGTAACTGTCACACAGAGGCCTTTCCTTAAAAGTCATTTGGTGCATCAGTCCCAGTCGCCCTCTTTCTCCCTTAGTCCTGTTAGGTACAGGGCTCAGAATCCTGGAGCTGAGTTAGAGGACATTTGCCCACATTATGCATTATCAGCAACCATTGCAAATCTCTTAGATTGAGTTTTTTGGTTCATTCTAAAATCCTGTAAGGACGCTTTCCTGTGGATGATCCATTCTCTTCCTGGACTAGAAAAAGGGAGATGAATGGAGTTGCATGAAGGTATTTCAAAACTGTTTCAGGATGAGTGGTCTGCCTCACTGCTTCCTGAAAAAAAAAAAAAAAAAAAAAAAAAAGCTGGTCCTATCCAGGACTTCTTCCTACCAGTGAAAAATTTCTGGAGGGCAAGTCATTTTGCAGTATGTCCATTTCCATAGGCATCTCATGTTAGGAAGCATGGGGTGGATCAATATGTATGGGAGCAGCATCAACATGCTCAGTTACACTGCTTATTGTTTGCCTGTTGACTTCCCTCGGTGCTGCTTTCTCTGATGATGACAGCTGTAACCAGCTAAGAGGACAGCTACTGCAAAATAGAGAGTGTATTCTTTTACGTCTCAAATTTCACAGGTCAGCTATCAAGCAATAAGAGTTTGTGGTATTTGACAAACGTTCCCTGGACACCTCTTGTCCTTGCTTTGTCTGGTCTTTGAAGATGGCATTTTTGCTAGTCACTACCATCCCTTGGAAAACCGGGGGAGCTAGGTCTTTATGGTTCTCCATCAACAGACCGTGCTTCAGCAGTCACTCTATATTCATCCCTAAAGCAGTGTCAGACTTTCATCTTGGCCTACTTCTTGATTAAGAGGTTAATTAACCTTCCCATTTATTTCTGTATGCCTTACGCTTTTAGGTTTGATGCAGCACTTCTCCCTCAACATCAAAAAGGCTATTTTGTTTTATCTGCACAGGTGTAGGCATTTTAAAAAATCCCTTTGGTCATGTTTCTCAATGAAGGAAGAGTCAAGTCTGTTCACTGCATTCAGTGATTGCCAAGAAGATACTGAGCTATATTCAGATTGTTTCTGAAACTGCAAAAGCTCCACATAATTTTGGTGGAAGGTCAGAGAACATTCTGCTGGAGCTTTTGCATTTGCAATGCCCAATATTTTAATTTTGAAAATGCTTGTGTGACTGATTACCTGATGTTGCATCCACACCTTCAGTAGGCTCAGTTCCACTTGCAAACCATCCAGACAAGTACTGCTGAAATTATCATCCATGAAACGGGAATTTGAGATCCTTGCCTGGATGCTTTCTGATAACATAGCTGCTCAGAATTACAGCAAACAAGATACAAAGAAGTATTTCCATACATAATACATCCCAGTCCTTCTTCTTTTCTGTACTTCTTTATGGGTAAAATTTTTGCTTTTGAGAGAGGCAGAAATCGCTACCCATGTAAACCATGCACACATGCGCATAGCAGTGGAATATACTTGACTATATGACTACAAAAGTTGCACAGGAAAATGTTTCTGCTCTCAAGCAGCAGGACACAGCTACACCTACTGTAGAAATGTGTAATCTATATGTATATTCTAACAGTATTTATTGGAAAGTAACATTTATTTACAGATTTACTACATCCTGGTAATTGTATTCTGCCATTTATCTTATATTTCTTAAAGGCTCAAGCTTGCTTGCCATGGATGGTTTCAATATACTCTTAGGGTTTGCTTCCCCTGAACTTGGATATACACATATCCTGTTTAGAAACATGATAAAAAGAACTATTTCACTCCTTTTGACATCACAGGAGCTACAAGATAAAATAGTATTATGCTGTTATATTTGAGCACTAACACAACAATACACCATTAGGGTGTACACTAGGTGTAATGCATAAGACAGATGGATTACTGAAAATGCATTACTACTGAAACACACTATCTAACATTACTCATTGAAGTGGATTTGCATTTTTTTAGCAATATAAATGAGTTCACAGCACATGCATAATACTGTCTTTAGTTCAGCTGTAATACTCTGTTTCTAAACATTCCTACTACACAGAGAAACTTCTTGCAAAGCCTTAGCCTGATAAGAAGAAGCTCACTCCTAAGGCCATTGAAGTCAATGGAATCCATAGACAGACTGTGACAACATCATTGCATAAAAAGTATTGCTGTGTTACAATCATATGGTTTGCTGAAGTGTAAGTAGAAATGCAAACCTCCAGCAAGTCTCTACTAATGTTGACATTTTAAGTGTCTTAGCAGTAGAGATATGAAGTAGTACCAATTAATATCTGATTGGGAAAAGGAAAAGGAAAAGGAAAAGGAAAAGGAAAGGAAAAGAAAGAAAAGAAAAAGAAAAAAAGAAAAAGAAAAGAAAAAGAAAAAGAAAAAGAAAAAGAAAAAGAAAAAAGAAAGAGAAAGAGAAAGAGAAAAGAAAGAGAAAGAGAAAGAGAAAAGAGAAAGAGAAAAAGAAAAGAAAAAGAAAGAAAAAAAGAAAGAAAAAAGAAAAGAAAAAGAAGAAAAAGAAAAAGAAAAGAAAAGAAAAAAAAAAAGAAAGAAAAGAAAAAGAAAAAGAAAAAAAAAAGAAAGAAAAAGAAAGAAAAGAAAGAAAGAAAAAAAAAGAAAAAAAGAAAGAGAAAAGAAAGAAAAAGAAAAAGAAGAAAGGGAAAAAAAGGGGAAAAAAAAAAAAAAATGAAACTATTATTTCCTGGGAATTGATAATTTCTCATGTAAAACATCAGGAAATGTTTCTTTTCTTCCACATGAAAGAAGCTTCACCTTGAAAAACAGCTAACTCAGAAACTAATAACACACATGGTCTATGCATTGGTACTATGTAGCCTGCTTGAGTGCTTCTGCCTGCACACAGTGGAGGGTGGAAGTTAAAGAAAGAGGAAAGAGAAGGAAGTGATGAGCACCTTTGACAGTGGCACCAGATTAAATTGACTGCAAAAATATGGTCTTAGTTAGGAATATGTTAGCAACAGCTGTTTTTTTTTATTATATAATTTTCCCTTCTGTTGTCACATTTTTCTTTAGACTTACTTCACTTTATGAAGCTGAATTACTACTATAAGCCTTGAAAAACCTACCAAGCCGACTTAGCAGTCCCCTAATTACCATCTACTTTTATAAAGGAATGAATTTTGTCTCTGTGACAGCTAATTTACTGGTCTGCTATGGCAAATCTAGGTGCAATGGGTTAAGACATTACAGCCATTGGCTGCTTGCCTTGCCACACTGTCAGTTACCAAGACCTGTGCTTGAGCCGTGGCCTCTGCAGCTCCCAGTCTTTCACCTTGGTGCAGGTGTCACCACTGCCAGCTGTACCAGAGGACTGCACTGCCTGGGGCTGGCACGTGTCCCTCACTGCTGATGTCTGGGGCTGTGACCATTGGTGTAGCAGCAAGGAGAAAATGTGCTTCCAGTGCCTTAGGTTGTCCTTGATAGTTTTGCCAGGGGTGTGTTGGATTCATCATATCTAAGGTGCTAAAAAAGGCTTCGTCTTGACTGTAGCGTACTCTAGAACAGGTGTTGCACAAAAGAATTACTACAGTGAGGAAAGGCTTTGATCTGTTATTTTTAGAAAGTTAAAAAGAACAACTACTATATGGTAGAGCACAATTCGATTCAGTCATGACATCTTAAATGCATAAAGGAATTAGTCACAGTAATGTGTGACAAACACCATGTGTTTGACTTCTAGGCATCCTGCCACCTGCTGGTCTCCTTTACATGTCTAAGAAGATATTGTAAAGCTGCCTCTCTTAAATAGAGATGTTTCAGTTTTACCCTCCGTCAAGGTCTAAGTATCCTACCCCTCTGAGTTCCCAGGTATAATTTGTTTTTCTCCTTTGGAACTGGTGTCTACGCTGGGCATAAAAGAGAGGTTGATGTTATCTCTTCTTTCTCCAATAAATGACAGGTTAAATGTACTCACAAGTGTATGGAGTGGTGCTAGTACCTATCTCCTGTGCCCAAAGCATAGTGAATCATCAGAGTCACTAATTCAGGGTAGTACCCTACCTATAAATGCATTCAAAAATTAAATTCATTGTTACTTTTACACTAGCTGTCCCATTTTGAGTAATTAAATGTTAAGCTAGAAAGAAAGAAAAATAATGGTTTTATTTTAGGGTTCGGTTGTAAATAGATGATTTTAGGGTTCGGTTGTAAAATATGATTTTAGGTCTTTAAAAGCAAGTGAGGGTTTTATTTGCTTCATTTGGTTGGTTGGTTGGTGTTGGGTGTTTTGCTTGTTTGTTTGTTTGTTTTTTTTTACCTGGGTCTACCAAACTGCAGTCCAGTGCTGCAACCTTTGAGTAAGAGAAGATAGAGGCATTGCACTATTAGGATTTTTTTAGGATCCAGTAAATTTTCTGAATTAAACCTTACAGGTAAGGTAGTCAGGGTGTTGACTGGCAGGAAGAGAAATGTGGCTGAGCAGATGACACACACAGCAGATGTTGGGTACACAAAATGCTTCATGGTCCGTTGTAGCACTAAATCCATTACTAAAAACACTAAACCCCATATAAATGTCATAAATATCTTTGCTGTCACAATAGATGTAGAAACAGATGTTGACAAACTACTGTTTGCATCTTGCCCCCTCCAAACCTGTGAGACTTAATGAAAGTGGACAAATAGAGCTATAAAGGAGTTCATATTTCCTCCAGTTTCCCAAATAGTGAACAGATTTTTTCAGAAACATTAAGGGAGATGCTGGAATTGAGAACTTTGAAAAGAGAATACATACTGAGGCTCCTGTTTCTTGAAAACATAGTTTTGGGTACCAGGTGCTGAATGCAGAAAAATGCAAAGAACGTATATATGAAGAAGCAAAATCAAGGATATTTTTTCCCACTGCTTTCTACCAGATGTAGCTGTGAATCCTTGGCATTTTCCAAGAAATCATTATTCATTATATTTCTACATTTTCTTTTCCTGTGTAAGAGTTAGACATACATATTTTATCCCTTCTTTCTAAATATACCACACTGTTTCCTCTCTCTGTTTTCTATGTATATCACTGTTATTTTCTGCTTCCTGTTAACACCTTTTGCCTTTTGAAATTTATACATATGTTGTGGTTTAGCCCGGCTGGCAGTCAAACACCACACAGCCGTTCGCTCACCCTCCCCCCTCCCTCTCCAGGATGGGGGAGAAACGGGAAAGTGAAGCCTGTGAGTTGAGATAAAGACAGTTTATTAAGACAGGGAAAAGAATAACAACAATAATATAATAATAATACTATTATTAGTAATAATGTGTACGAAATAAGTGATGCACAATGCAATTGCTCACCACCCGTTGACCGATGCCCAGCCTATCCCCGAGCAGCCGGCCCCCCCCCCCCTCCACCCCGGCTAGCCACCCCTATATATTGTTCAGCATGACGTCAGATGGTATGGAATACCCCTTTGGCCAGTTTGGGTCAGCTGTCCTGGGTCTGTCCCCTCCCAGCTCCTGCTGCATCCCTAGCCTGCTCGCTAGCAGGACAGAGAGAGGCTGAAAAGTCCTTGGCTTGGTGTAAGCACTGCTCTACAACAATTAAAACATCAGCATGTTATCAGCGCTCTTCTCATTCTAATCCAAACATAGCACCCTGCCAGCTACTAGGAGGAAAATTAACTCTGTCCTAACTGAAACCAGGACAGATATCCACCCCTTATTCCATACCATTTATGTCATGCTCAGGTTACACTCTTTCCAATACCTTCTAATTAATCACCATTTTCATCTATGATATATAGCAATCACGGTAGTGTTGACATACAGTATTATATGATAATTAACATACTACAATTCAACTCATGGGCTATTCTCACCCAGTATTAGGTCCCCTTGAGGTACACACCGGACCTCCCCATTCTCTTGCATTACCCACCAAGTGCATCCAGGTCCCTGAGCAAAAGCAATCCCACGAATGGGTTTGCCTTTTCCTGAGGCGGGAGTAGCCCAGACTGTCTTACCCAGCATGTTTCTTACGTGCACTACAGGAACTTTATCCCCTTCTACAGTGCGTAACAGGTTTGATTGGGCAGGTCCAGCTCGGTTGGCAGATCCTCTAGTATTGACTAACCAGGTGGCCTTTGCCAAATGTGTTTCCCAATTTTTGAATGTCCCAGCACCCATTGCTTTCAGTGTAGTCTTTAACAGTCCATTGTATCGTTCAACTTTCCCGGAGGCTGGTGCATGATAAGGGATGTGATACACCCCTCAATACCATGTTCTTTGGCCCAAGTGTCTATAAGGTTGTTTCGGAAATGAGTCCCATTGTCTGACTCAATTCTTTCTGGGGTGCCGTGTCGCCATAGGACTTGCTTTTCAAGGCCCAGGATAGTGTTCCGGGCGGTGGCATGGGGCACAGGATATGTTTCCAGCCATCCGGTGTTGCTTCCACCATTGTAAGTACGTGCGCTTGCCGTTGCGGGTTTGGGGGAGTGTGATGTAATCAATCTGCCAGGCCTCTCCATATTTGTATTTCAGCCATCGTCCTCCATACCAGAGAGGCTTTGACCGTTTGGCTTGTTTAATTGCAGCACATGTTTCACAATCATGAATAACCTGTGCTATAGTGTCCATGGTCAGGTCCACCCCTCGGTCACGAGCCCATCTGTATGTTGCATCTCTACCTTGATGGCCTGAGGTGTCATGGGCCCATCGGGCTATAAATAATTCACCTTTATGTTGCCAGTCCAGGTCCACCTGAGCCACTTCAATCTTAGCAGCCTGATCCACCTGCTGGTTGTTTTGATGTTCTTCAGTAGCCGGATTCTTGGGCACATGAGCATCTACATGGCGTACCTTTACAACCAGGTTCTCTACCC
This sequence comes from Cygnus olor, assembly GCF_009769625.2. NCBI lineage: Eukaryota > Metazoa > Chordata > Aves > Anseriformes > Anatidae > Cygnus > Cygnus olor. The sequence continues at coordinate 83,235,085 of NC_049170.1, read as the reverse complement.
GGGCAGCAATATCTTGCCACAATGCAGCAGCCCAGATGGGTTTGCCTCTGCACTGCCAGTTGTTCTGCTTCCATTGCTGTAGCCACCCCCACAGGGCATTTGCTACCATCCATGAATCAGTATAGAGATAGAGAACTGGCCACTTTTCTCGTTCAGCAATATCTAAGGCCAGCTGAACGGCTTTCACTTCTGCAAACTGACTCGATTCACCTTCTCCCTCAGCAGCTTCTGCAACTCGTCGTGTAGGACTCCATACAGCAGCTTTCCATCTCCGATGCTTTCCCACAATACGACAGGACCCATCAGTGAACAGGGCATATTTCTTCTCATTTTCTGGTAGCTTGTTGTACAGTGGGGCTTCTTCAGCACGGACCCACCTCCTCCTCTGACGATATCCCAAAGTACTTGCCTTCTGGCCAGTCCATAATCACTTCCAGGATTCCTGGGCGACTGGGGTTTCCTATTCGACCCCGCTGAGTAATCAGTGCAACCCACTTGCTCCATGTAGCATCAGTTGCATGATGTGTAGAGGGGACCCTTCCTTTGAACATCCAACCCAGTACCGGCAGTCGGGCCAGAGGAGCTGCGCTTCAGTACCGACCACTTCCGAAGCAGATCGAACTCCCTCATATGCTGCCAATATCTCCTTTTCGGTTGGAGTATAGCGGGCCTCAGATCCTCTGTATCCCCGACTCCAAAACCCCAGGGGTCGACCTCGAGTTTCCCCAGGTTCTTTCTGCCAGAGGCTCCAGGTGGGACCATTCTTCCCGGCTGCGGTGTAGAGCACGTTCTTTACATCTGGTCCTGTTCGGACTGGCCCAAGGGCTACTGCATGAACTATTTCCTGCTTAATTTGTTCAAAGGCTTGTCGTTGCTCAGGGCCCCATTCAAAAGCATTCTTCTTACGAGTTACTTGGTAGAGCGGGTTTACAATCAGACTGTAATTTGGAATATGCATTCTCCAAAACCCCACGACACCTAGGAAAGTTTGTGTTTCCTTCTTGCTAGTTGGTGGAGACATAGCTGTTATTTTGTTGATCACATCCATTGGGATTTGACGACGTCCATCTTGCCATTTTATTCCTAAAACTGGATCTCTCGTGCAGGTCCTTTAACTTTATTTTGTTTTATGGCAAAACTGGCCTTCAGAAGGATTTGGACTATTTCTTCCCTTTCTCAAAAACTTCCTCTGCAGTGTCACCCCACACAATGATGTCATCGATGTACTGCAGGGTGTTCAGGAGCCTCCCCCTGCTCCAGCGCAGACTGGATCAGACCATGGCAAATGGTAGGGCTATGTTTCCACCCCTGGGGCAGCCGATTCCAAGTATATTGGACTCCCCTCCAAGTGAAAGCAAACTGTGGCCTGCACTCTGCTGCTAGAGGGATGGAGAAAAATGCATTAGCAATATCAATTGTGGCATACCACTTGGCTGCCTTTGATTCCAGTTCGTACTGGAGTTCTAGCATGTCCGGCACTGCAGCACTCAGTGGTGGCGTGACTTCGTTCAGGCCACGATAGTCCACTGTTAGTCTCCACTCTCCATTAGACTTTCGCACTGGCCATATGGGACTATTAAAAGGTGAATGGGTCTTGCTGATCACTCCTTGGCTCTCCAGTTGACGAATTAGCTCGTGGATGGGAATCAGGGAGTCTCGGTTGGTGCGATATTGCCGCCGGTGCACAGTTGTGGTAGCGATTGGCACTTGCTGTTCTTCTACCCTCAGCAACCCCACAACAGAAGGGTCCTCTGAGAGACCGGGCAAGGTAGACAACTGTTTAATGTCCTCTGTCTCTAAGGCAGCTATGCCAAAAGCCCAGCGGAACCCTTTTGGGTCCTTGAAATATCCTCTTCTAAGATAGTCTATGCCAAGGATGCACGGAGCGTCCGGGCCAGTCACAATACGGTGCTTTTGCCACTCATTTCCGGTTAGACTCACTTCAGCTTCCAATACAGTTAACTGCTGGGATCCCCCTGTCACGCCATAAATACAGATGGGCTCTGGCCCTTTACAGCTTGATGGCATTAGAGTACATTGTGCACCGGTGTCTACTAAAGACTTATACTTCTGTGCGTCAGACGTGCCAGGCCATCGAATCCACACAGTCCAATAAACTCGGTTGTCCCTTTCCTCCCCCTGGCTGGAGGCAGGGCCCCTCTAGTCCTGGTCAGAATCTTCATTTCTGTGTTTAAAAGACTGCCTGCTAGAAGTTGGAGCAGCAAACTTTTCAGAGAACCCCTTTCTCCCAATTGTTTTCTTTTGCAACTCACGTACCCGTGCCTCTAGGGTCTCAGTAGATTTTCCATCCCATTTTCTCATGTCCTCTCCATGGTCACGTAGGTAAACCACAGGGTGGCGCGGGGTGTGTACCCACCATATTGACTTCTTTGCACGGATGCACGTTTACCCCTAATAGCCGAGACGCTGGTTTGTACAGGTGGGGAAGAAAATACACTCTCTTTAAGTTGGTGGACCTCTTCAAAAAGTTTCTCCAAAGTATTCTCTTTTAGTTGGTGGCCACTGGTTTGTTCAGGTGGGGGGAAGATAAATCCTCTTTAAGTTGGTGGAACTCTTCAGAGAGTTTCTCCACAGCCGAGACGCAGGCCTGTAGGGAAGAGGAGCGATTTCCTTCGTACTCCCGGAGTTGTTTAGCCATGTCACCCACTGTGGGATCTTCACCGTTTTTCCAGGTTATTATTGCCAATGTGTGGCCCATGTTGATGGTGCATTCCGTACAAACTTCCGCCATATGGGTCGAGTACACTGGACTTCATCTGGATCTGTGGATGTTTGTGCATCGTCTAAGTCCTTATAAATTACTTCCCGTACGGCTAATTCCCTCAGGTACTGAATTCCCTTCTCCATGGTGGTCCACTTGACTGGTAGACATACAAGTTCTTCCTTGTAGGGATACCTTCCCTTCACAGCTAACAGGAGAGCCTCCAGAGGCTGTGAGATCGTGCTCCATCTCCAATTGCTTTGTCAATGCTTGCATCTCTAGCAAGGGATCCCAACCGCTTGGCTTCCCTGCCCTCTAATTTCACACCATTGGCTCCAGTGTCCCAGCACCGTAGCAGCCAGGTGACAAGCGGTTCACCTATACAGCGACCAAAATCTTTTCGCACATCTCGTAGCTCACGCTGGTATAGGGTTCGGGTAGTTACTGTTGACTTACTGACATCCTCATCCTCATCTTCATCCTCCTGTACACTTGATGGCCCAGCCTCGTCTTCTCCAGACCCAGACTTAGCAGAAGACTTTCTGCGTTCTAAACGACCTGAGTCTCTATACCATTTTTTCACCTTTTCTACAGGGGCAACTTGCACTGCTACAGCACGCCTCTCCGGCCCAGCCACAGGGTCTGCCACAGGGGTTGGAATACCCTCTGCAGGGGCAACTTGCACTGCTACAGTTCGTTTCTCTCGACCCAGCCCAGGTCTGTCACAGGGGTTGGAGTACCCTCTGCAGGGGCAACTTGCACTGCTACAGTTCGTTTCTCTGACCCAGCCACAGGAGTGGGAACGGCTGCGGGAGCTGGAACGGCTGTGGGAGCCGGAATGGCTGCGGGAGCTGGAGCCGGAACGGCTGCGGGAGCTGGAGCCGGGACGGCTGCGGGAGCTGGAATGGCTGCGGGAGCTGGAGCCGGGACAGCTGCGGGAGCTGGAGCCGGAACGGCTGCGGGAGCTGGAGCCGGGACGGCTGCGGGAGCTGGAACGGCTGCGGGAGCTGGAGCCGGGACAGCTGCGGGAGCTGGAGCTGGAACGGCTGCGGGAGCTGGAGCCGGAACGGCTGCGGGAGCTGGAGCCGGAGTGGCTGCAGGAGCCGAGACTGGAACGGCCGCAGGGTCTGTCACTAGGTTGATAGTAGCATCAATTGCAGCTCGATAGGCACAAGCCAGACCCCAGCACGCCACAGTGATTTGTGTCACTTTGGAACTGCCAGAGTCATGACACCTTTTTTTCAAGCATTCTACCAGTTTTTTAGGATTTTGCAGTTGTTCAGGGTGAATGTCCAAAACACTGGAGGTGCCCACTGCCTTAGAAACCTACCCATATCCTCCCACACTCCCTGCCACTCGCAAATATCCCGCCTCAAGACAGATCTCCGGATGAGAGTCCTAAGTAGTTTTTTAACCTTAAACAAAACCTGAAGCGCATTCAGGAGACATAACAACAAGAACATGCTGGTCTGAGTATCCCAAGGATATTCAACATCTTGGAGAGCTACCGTAACTAGCTCGGGGATAAGAGGGTGGTGAAGGAGGAAGGGAGAGTGAACAGGTAGGAAAAAATATCTTCCCCTGTCCCCTCCAGAGACTGACTCCCTGATGAAAAAAGGCAATAGGTGTAATTGCTAATAGTTTCTGAGATATGGTTTCCGAAGTATAGAGTCGACGACAGTGCTGAGTACAAATACCAGGTTAGAGTCATGATCAGATACCTCATCATTTCATAAGCCATCGTTACACCACACAGTACCATAACTCTTAAACCAGGGCCCGGAAAGGATAAACAGCACGACAGGGAGCACATACAGAAAGTAACTTGCTATAAAACTCAATTTGGAAACAGGCACAGCAGACTTGAGATTAAGGCAATCAACATTGTGACTAGCAACTATTAAGCAGGTCGAATACTTATACCAATTTTAGTTTAACACACTCTGGTCAAATCTGTCGATATCTCAACCCTTCGTGCCCCACGTTGTGCGCCAAATCGACTGTTGTGGTTTAGCCCGGCTGGCAGTCAAACACCACACAGCCGTTCGCTCACCCTCCCCCCTCCCTCTCCGGGATGGGGAGAGAAACGGGAAAGTGAAGCCTGTGAGTTGAGATAAGACAGTTTATTAAGACAGGGAAAAGAATAACAACAATAATAATAATAATATATAGTATTAGTAATAATGTGTACGAAATAAGTGATGCACAATGCAATTGCTCACCACCCGTTGACCGATGCCCAGCCTATCCCCGAGCAGCCGGCCCCCCCTCCACCCCGGCTAGCCACCCCTATATATTGTTCAGCATGACGTCAGATGGTATGGAATACCCCTTTGGCCAGTTTGGGTCAGCTGTCCTGGGTCTGTCCCCTCCCAGCTCCTGCTGCATCCCTAGCCTGCTCGCTAGCAGGACAGAGAAGGCTGAAAAGTCCTTGGCTTGGTGTAAGCACTGCTCTACAACAATTAAAACATCAGCATGTTATCAGCGCTCTCTCATTCTAATCCAAAACATAGCACCCTGCCAGCTACTAGGAGGAAAATTAACTCTGTCCTAACTGAAACCAGGACAACATAGTTCAGTGTAACATTTTTCATGCACAAATACATTTTTATAATGTATACAGTTTACTTCCAATCTATATTTGAACATTATTTCACATGGACTTTTTGACCATCCATTTTCTAATGTCTTTACTTTTTCACAAGTGCTGTTTTTCTCTCCTGTTAAATAGTGTTGGATTTGTTCCTGTTTCTAAGCTGCTCCATTTCGTAGTGACATAGTCAGCCATGATTTCAGTCTTTGCTATACCGTGAATTTTTATCACCGAAGCTGAGAACAGTTTGATGCTGAGAATTTGATGGAGTTAACTTTACCATTTTCTTGCTGATCCCCTCTCCACCACTGAAAGATAAAAGTATCCTAATGCTACCTCTCAGTTCTAACTGAAATAACCTTCCCTTCCCTTCCCTTCCCTTCCTCCCTTCCCTTCCCTTCCTTCCCTTCCCTTCCCTTCCCTTCCCTCCTTCCCTTCCCTTCCCTTCCCTTCCCTTCCCTTCCCTTCCTTCCCTTCCCTTCCCTTCCCTTCCTTCCCTTCCCTTCCCTTCCCTTCCCTTTTTGGGAGATTTTGATATTGAGAGAAATTTCAGAGAGGTTGTATGGGCATTACGCTGCTATACAAAATAAGTGTATCACTTTAAATCACTTTAAATCACTCAAGATGTAATTTTAACTAGATATTAGGACAAATGCTTGTTTGTACTTACATACAATGAAGGTAGTCATGCTGATTTTTGGAGGAATTTTCCTGAGGTAACAAACATCATTTAAGTTAGAAGGAGCTTTTGCAACTTCTGAAAATGTCAAGTTTTTCAAATTCCATTAACATTTACGTGTCTAATAGGAAAGAAGACCAATAGCTTTTTTACAGAAAGCATTCATTGTAAAACTAAAATTAATCACTGAAAATATAATAATTGCAGACAATCTTATTTGTGTTCTGGACAGCTAACTAGAAAGATCAAGATAAAGGTTAACAGTGCTTCCTTGTTCTGCATCTATTTTAAAGGTTCAGACTGGGACTTGGAGAGAGATGTATAGGCTCCATTTTAGGTAGAAGTATCTATACTTTATTTTTCATTATATAAAAACTGTATATACCTTTGTCATCCCTCCCTTCCTCTCTCTCTCACACACACTATCCCTTTCTCCCTCCTTCCTCTTTTCTCCCTTCCTCCTTTCCTCCCTTCTTCATGTCCTCTCTCCCTATCTCCCTTCCCATATCCCTTCATCCTCTCTGTCCTCCATCCCTTTCCTCCTTCATACTTTCCCCTTTCTTCAGTCTTCCAATAAGTCCTTTTTAATATACTTTTCCATAGAGCTTTAATTTCATAAAATCATTGTATAAATTTTCTTGGCCAGTCAATGGTCTTCCTGTTTTGGAAATCATCAGGTTACCAGGTATTAAGTTGATTGCATATTGACCTCCAGTTACTATCTTTGGATGTACATATATTGATTATGAATTACAAAAAATCCCAAATATATATCATTTTCCTACAAAAAGGAGAAGAAAGAATGATTTACCATAAAATTTATTTAGTAGACCTAACCACCTTGGTAAATCTGTCTCTCGCTCTCTCTCTCTCCCTTTTTTTTTTTTTTTTTTTTTTTTTAGAACTGTCAGTTTAGACTCAATAATAATTTGAAACATTGAAGATATATAGTCTTTTTTTTTTTTTTCCTTCTGCTACAATGCCAATAACAGCTAGTGTTCAACAATTAGGCACTTGTTCTTACCATGAATGAAGAAAGATAAAGGTTGAGTGGACAAGTTTCTGACATGGGATTTAAACCTGGAAATCAGGACCTGGAAATCATCCTTGCTTGGTGGCATGAAGGAAGTGCTTTTCTTTTTAATTTCTTAACAAATTCGGGAGTTCTGGATGAAGATTCTTCAGAAGTAGAAGGAAATATGATCTTTAAATTGGAGTAGTAGGGTCTGATATCTTCCAAAACTTGGATCTGATACTTAATATAGACTGAAACTTAGATTATATTGTGAAACAATATATAGAGAATCAACAGAAAATTAGGCAAATATGAGAAAATCACTATTTAGCCCTCTTATAGATTTAAACACCTTATCCTCAGTTGATTGGTGGTCACTGAAAGGATCAGTGCCCCTTTTATTTGCTGCTGTTCTGGAGGAGAATGAGAAATACCAAAATGTCTACTGTACTTATTGCTGTTTCCTGATGGTTTATTGATTTTCCCTTTGCCAACATGCTTCTGGATACTGCTTTAGCACACTGAAACAAGTCTCCCACAGCTATTTTTGTTTTGTTTTGTTTTGTTTTTCACATTCTAAATTATTTTTCTACATTATGTATCTCCAGTTCCCTAAAGGGGTGTGGAGGTTGGAGGAGCAATAAACATCCCATTGTTATAAGCAGAGTAGAATGCCCTCACTGCACAATGTATGCTGAAGCAGGAACTACATAGCTGCTACCTCATCATTTGGGTCAGCTCTGTCCCTCCCTGTGAGGCATTGCTTTGAGCCTGTGCTCTATGTCAAAATGAGAACTTCAGCTCTATTACCAGGCTAGGTAGCAGGACATGAATTACTGAGAGCAGAAGGCAATGAACGGAACAATGACTTCAGAATTGCTGGTTATATAGCTAGCCTTACCACTTAGTTTTTATAGACTTTTTTTTAGAAGCCACTTTATCACTACTGCCCCAAGTTTATTTATCTACAAAATGAGATTAATGATTCTTTAAATCATTCCCATATGATAAGTATTTATTTCAAACTGTTTTCATTATTGATTACCTTACATAAAAGACAGCAGTGCCACTTTGTTTTTAACAGCCTAATAGTGTGGAGTATGTAGTTGTTTTTCCCTCCATTGTTGTTGTTGTTTTTTTTTTTTAGTTAAACTTCATTTGTTTGTGACCCATGATGCTAAACAATAACTGTAGGGAAAAAAAAAAAAGTAACATTTCACAAGCTGGCAAATGATTTATCAGAATCTGAACATTTTAATTGGGTACCAAATATTCCTCTGGTACTTATTTAATATACTTAATATAGAAAAAAATGGAATCATGTTATTCTGTCAAGTATTCTAACATAAATAAAATTCTGCATACGATTTTCTGCCTGTTATAGAGACAGTCAGCATTTAGTATACTAGCAATTAAAATGCTGCTTTAAAAAATTAAATAATAAGAATTTAAGAAGCTAAGGCCAACAAATAAAATATCATAATTGGACTTTTCCCTGAAATTTTTATAGATAACAATCTTCAGTATTTTTAAAACTATAATAAGTAAACGAAGATAGCACACAATGTATTGGTGTGGTTGCAGTTTAGAGCTTAGCATTTTGATAAAATGAGTTTCCAAAGGATTTTGGCTGAAGCACAAGCTTTTCCAAGTTTGTGTAGCTCAGACTTTTGTTCATAAATATTAAAAGCCTTGCAAGAGTTGTAAAAGCAAAATATTCCATGAATCTTTGAAAATTTATAGATAGATAGATAGATAGATAGATAGACAGACAGACAGACAGACAGACAGACAGATATTCAGGAGTTTTTTCCCTAGTGTCAATCAATTTTTTTTTGTGTAACATTACCCTGCAGATAGGAAGTCTCTGTGTTTAACACAACTTTCTTCATTTACAACAGTAGCTTAATGCTAGTGACCAGGAAAAACTCTCAGCCATTTATCCTTGCTTCAAATATCTCAGGCTTAAGCAAAAATTTTTAGAAATTAAATTCAGCCTCTGTGAGAAGATTTGTCTTCACTGAAATCAAAAGTAGTCTTAGGAGTTCCCTGGTCCAGTGTACTTTCAGTTGAAGAGTTGATTACCTCCGATTCAAATTTGAATTGCTCATCAGTATGTTAAAACTACATTTAAAATACACCGATAAAAGTTTCCTATAAATATACTGACAGGAATGTCCTACAAATATTAATATTAATAACCATATTTTTAATCATGTTTTGACTGTTTAGACTTCTTAATAATCTTTTATGATCCTCTTCACAGGAATTAATTTTACTTCTAAAAACACATGCTGTATTTTCTGTAACTATGAGTTCTTTGTATTCACTGTTATTATCGTCCTGTTTTACTTGTTTTGTTAAGAGTCACAAATAATGCATTTTAGCTTCATACTAATGTCTGCAGATTGTATTTAATACATGAAAAGACAGACAGATATGTAATGCTAGGTTTTGCGCAGCTATCTCTCCAACTGATTTGACTGTAATCAAAGAAATGTCTATTGTTGAATTGAATGACTGGTAAATTTACACCAAAATATATTTTTAAAATTAACTAAAGGATTTAGTGCTGTCAAATTTGTTACTAACTAGTTGCTTTAAAGAAAAATGACAATGTCTTAATGCATGAGTAAAAGTCAAATGTGCATTCTGGACTGTGCACAAAATACATCAAAAGTGAAGTCTTTTATCTTTTTTAATCCTCTTTATTTTTTTATTTTTATTTTTTATTTAAAAGAGTCGCTAAGACGACTTACTAGAAAACCCTGGCATTTTACATACACTGATTTCTGTTTGAGGAACACTGCTTTTGATTTCATGTTCTTGCCAGAGGGGGAAAGGAAATGGTCATTTATATTCATCAGAAAGCATTAATACATAAATTTTGCTCTCACTGTTGGTTTCAAATGTCAGTGCAGCTACACTTAAAGCAAATTTACATTTACACTCTAGAAATTCTGTATTAGCATATCCATGTACAGTTTTTAGTATCCCCAAATTGCTGCTTTGTTAAGTTTTTATAGGAGTAGTTACCTGCAGCATTATGATTAAGAGTATAGTAAACTTTTATGTAATGAACATCTATAGTTGTATTCATTGTTGACATATAACATAGAAAATGTCTTTCTAGACAGGGAAGAGAGACCTCAGAGTGGAAATAGAAGTGGTCGAAATCTGGTATGACACTTCGAGAAGATGCCTTAGTGGCATCATGCCTCTGTCTCAGACAGAGAGTGGCCTCACTATTGGATGTTGTGAGCTGCTCACCTTCCTCACTCCACTCAGGATATTTATCTCCATTTCATGGCCACTACCACTGAGGCTGCTATTGACTATTACATCTCCAATGAATTCTTTCTACATAGGTATCATGGAGACATCCTCAGTCTTCTTGAGTACTTACATCATGTTATCCTTCTAGCAGATGTCAGACCAGTGAAAATATCCCAGAACTGGGACTTAAGAGTTTTCCCTGAGAGAACCACCACCTGAGAGAACAGAACGAAAAACAACAAGTATTTGGCTTCTCTTAGAGATGTAATTACTAAAATTCCTTCAGACTTACTTCCTGAACTGAAACATTTCCTATTTCTAACTGCACCAAATCTCCATATCTATACACTGGTTTCTGAGAATGCTGTGGCAAAATACCTAAATCTTCATTTCTTTTTAAACTGTTTTTCTTCTGATATCCCATAACAAAATTAATGGTACTCTCATAGACACCTTGACAAATACATGTTATATTCTCACCCATTAAAGACAAACTCTCTGATGGAGCCCCAATGGTTGTACAGGAAGCACTTTTACAGGAGGGGATGGATGGAAAAATTGTGAACAGTTTTTCTGGGCACTCGCAGGCATAGGAGACAAGTTTAAAAAAAAAGCAGTCAGTTCTGAGACTGTGAGCATAACATGGGAAAGGGCTAAAGTGAAGCCTAGCAGTAAATCTTTAACACAATATGAGAGGCTGCTCTTGAGGCACAATAAGAAAGGAAGGGACAAAAGAGGAGAATTGGCTTGAGAAGTAATAAAGTGATTTTGCTATTGCAGACTGCTTGTGACATATCTCTTAAGCCTCATTCCCTTTTGTTATCATTCTGTTTCCCATACCCAGTATTTGGAAACCATTCTCCACTGTCTTCACATAGGCTGCTTTTTTTTTTTGAAGTTTTTTTTTGCTAGCTGACATTTCATTTGGAGTGGCTCCTCAGTGTGCTAGTCCAGGGTGATAGCTCTTGAGAAATCAGAAAAATCTAATGATTCTACTTGGCAAGTAGCATAAAGCTTAGTTTATAGAGGAATGAAACCAAGACAAATAAGGACTGATCCTTTATAAGCAAGAATGTGAGATGGCTTGAACTCTACTGGGAACAGATCATGAACATTTTGGCGATAAAAGGATTTACAGACTCCTCCAAATGTTCTCATAATGTTCTCAAAACCCATCATTCCCAACTCTCTTTTCCTCATCATCAGGACAACAAGGCAGCCAAAAATGAAAAAATAATAATTATTATATTAAGTCCAGGTGGGCCAGTCTTAAATGAAAATTCCTTTATATTTTCTTCTTCCTTAGAAGGAGATCTTTCCTGCTCCTACTGGTTCAGATTCTCTGAGCTGTCTGTTGTCTTTTAACAGAAAACACTAAGCCTGAAGAGCTGGGGGGGTCTCCAAATCTTGTAGCATGCCTTCAGTTTGGCAAGAATAAGAGTCAAACCTGTATAGTGCATTTTCTGTCTTCCAAACTATGTTCATTTCTCCCTTTTTTCATACTGCATTCCTGCAACCCGCCAAAAGTGCAGAGAGAGCATCTGGACCCGATGACATCCAGAGATGCCTTCCAATCTCAAACAGACTTTTAGTCTGTTGGAGGACTGTGCAGTCACTGATATACTCCTGCAGCTTGTCTTCAGAGTGAATTAGTTCATATACACTAAAGAAACTATTCGGTTAGTTAATGATCTCCCTTCTGACTGTGTCCAAAAGGCATTACCTCTGAAATATTTCTGAATTTGCTTGTTGTCTGTAGTATACCACCTGTAAGCATGACCTTGAAGCAACTGCAGAAAGTTGTTCTGGTTTGACAAGGTTGCCCTCAGTGGAGGGAAGAAGCCATAGCCAGAAATCAAACACCTCACTATGTCTAGTTCTGGGTATCCAGTTAGCAAAAAAGAGATGCTTAGTGTTTCACAGGGAGCATGTGATAGATGAACTCAGACTGGCTGAAAATGATTCTTAATATCATGAAATTATTTTTATATATAGAGAAATAAGAAAGGAGATTGAGAAATATTCCTCAAACACATCTGTGTTAGTGAATACGTGATTCAATCTCACCCACTGGGAGCTGGAGTAATGTGTTAGCACAGTTATTAATCAAGACTCTAGATATTGTCAAGATAGTCAAAAATGCTGATTTTTAATTCTTTTTTATTGAAGTTTTAAATTTCTCATGCTTAAAAGTGAATTTAAAGTAGGACAATGCAAATATAAATACTAATTGCATATAGATATTTACATCATAGCACCATAGCCTACAATAACTACATTCTTCTCCATCTTCATCTATTTTATTCTGTAAAGGACCTGTTGTGTAAACCAACAAGAAAACTCTTTGCCTTTGGAGATGCATATTGATGAATATAAAAACTCAATTGCTTCAAAAGATAAGAAACTTGCTATTGTGCTGCATTTTAATGGTGTGAAATATGAGGTGTTCACCCTGGAATTGATTATTGTGGATTGGATTTAGACATACTGCAGAGAAGGTGATTTGAAAGTTAGATTAATTAAACAGACTCATGGTTTGTCACCAAAGTTTGATTTTTATATTAAATTGCTTTTCTCCTGTCTTTACAATTTTCCTTCAGCACTCTTCCTACATGAACATGTAAAAAAGAAAACATGCTGGGGCTTTTTTCTTTGTTACACTTTGATTCATTTACTGAAAATGGTTACATTGAATGTAGAGATGTCTAATAACTGGAAGACTTGGTAAATTGTCAGTATTTTTCATTCAGTAGTGCAGTTGTAGACTACAGATGATTTTGTTCTACCCTCCAGTTTTACAACTAACCTGCCAGTTAATCTTCTTTCACTTGTCTGTTCTTCTATCTTTGAAGTGGGAATAATGATACTGAGAATCTTTGAAAAGTGTTTTGGGACCTACATGAGAAAAAATATGGTAGTTAGGCAGTATTTTTAAATACAATGCCATTAGGACCCAGTCTGTGCAACTGAAACCTCTCAGTTCCATCCTTCGTAATGCAAGACTAACTGAGGCTATCAGTAGCACAGCAGCCTGTCTTTTGTTGCCTTATATTCATCCAGAGGATTGTTACCAATCAAAGAATCAGAGTATAGGTTCTCAAATTTTCTTCCAATTTTTACCCTTTATTTTATACATTTCCCCAAAGGTACTAAAAGCATTGTAGAAAACTTTTAGCCACTTTTTTTTCCACCTATTCTTCTTAATGGAACAAAAAACTCTTTTATATAGAATCTTTGACCTTAAAACAAATGATATTTATTACACAACTAACAGGCTATATTTAGGGACAATTTTTAACTTGTGAGAGGCTTGGGGAGTTCTATTAAACATGAACCTACATGAGTTCTAGTTGGAATTCATCTGGAGTCAAATTAACTAACACATTTATTACAGGCCTCATTAATCCAACATTTAAATTAATTGAATTTATGAACATCTTGGCTTAGAACATACTGAGCAGATGATAGTGACTCTTAGATTTACACAGTCTAGCAATTTTGAATATAAAAATTCTCTGTATTAAACTAATTTCACCATTCTTTGTAGGGCAGTATCAATACCGAGAAGGCAGTAATCCACACGAAATATATCATTCCTTTGTTTCACTCTGTTATAACTTCTCAAATGCTGAAATAAAATGCTGTGCTCCTCACTGTTGTGTGAAAGACATAGTCAGCTTTTCAGAGTGACAGAGCAAGAAATGTAAGAACCCAGCTCATTCTCTGATTTGTTGCCTATGTCTTCTGTCTTATCTCCCTTCTTCCGTTTTGAGGAAACAGAAGACTGAAGAGACATCACAATAGATATAACACAGTACCCCAGTCCATCTTCTTTTCTCAGTCGAAGATGTCCAACAACCTCTGTTCCCAGGAGCAGAGTAGAAACAGGCCAGGACAGTTCCAATATTGAGCAGATACACTGGAGTTATTTCTGAAGTGACCTCTCCTATAACTGACTAATTTACTCATAGTTGCTACTTTATCTGCAGCATCATGTACTGCAACTTTAGAGGTTTAATGCGAGCTTTTTACCAGGGAATTGTTCTGTGTGGGAAAGTGAGAAGTCTGTACCAAAAATAAATAAATAATAAACAAACAGAACAACAACAACAAAAATTCTCAAAAAACAATCCCATGTTATAAATAGTTTGAGCTTGGAAAATATAAGTATTCCTTAAAAGTCCACTGGAATTTAATCTGTGAGATTTTATTTCAGCCATTTTGTTCCTTACACTTATGGAATAATTTAGGGTGGAAGGACCTCTGGGGGAAAATCTGGTACAATCCTCCGCTCAAAGCAGTGTTGACTTTGAAGTTAGATCAGGTTGCTTAGGGCCTTGTTCAGTCAAGTTGAATATCTCCAAGGTCCTGAATCCACAGCCCACTTGAGCAAATTTTTTTCAATCGTTTACCACCCTTGTGATTTTTTCCGTAAATATGTGGACTTGGAATATGTAATATGCACAATTTCAATATATTTGGATTTTCTTTCCTGCAACTTTGTAGTGTTGTAAATTATCCTTTCACTGCACATCTTTATGAAGCTGGCCTTGCCTTATTTTTAGCTACTGATTAGCTTAAAACAGCAATTGCACAATCCTTTGTTCCTTAGAGCAAGTAAGACACCAAGGCCCCATTAGCCCTTTCTTCTCCAGGCTGAACAAACAATAGTTCACACACCTCTCCTCATACACCTAGTGCTCTAGTCCCAGGTCACCTTGTTGACCCTACACTGTGGAGTAAATACTCCAGGTTGACAACGTCTCATCAGTGCAAAATAGTGGGAAAGGATCATTGTTTTGACCTCCAACCTATGCTTCTGTTAATACAACTGAATATGTGGATATACCTCATCACTGCAAGGGTGCACTGCTGTTCAACTTGTGCATGAGATTCCTGATGTACTTTTTGACAGAGATGTTTACTTCCCAGTCAGCCCCAAGACTGTACTGCTGCAAGGGGTCTGAGACACAAGAGTTTGCATTTGCTGAATTCAGGTTGTTCCTCTAATACCGTTTCATCAGCTTATCAAGATCCTTCTGGCAGTCCTACTCCTCTGTGTATCTGCTTCTTCCCACAATTTGATGTTATCCATGATTTGCTGAAGAGACAGTCTATCTCATCATTCAGCCCACTAATAAAGACTTCAAACCATACTGGCCCCATTGGTGACCTTGGAGTAAACAGTCCTAGCTACCTTCTGCTAGTGGTAGAATTTGAACCACTGAATGCAGCTCTGTGATTAAAGCGGTCCAGACAGTTTTTCACCCGCCTTGTAGTCTGCCCATATCTCTCCAGATTGCTTTTAAGGCGCTTGTAGAATACCACATCAAAAGCCACACTAAAATCAAAATAAACATCTACTTTTCTTCCCTTATCCCTGGGCATGTTGTATCCTTCTAGAATTAATTCCAGGTTGACCATGCAGAATTTGTCTTTTGTAAATTTGTGCTGCCTCTTCCCTGCCACCTTCATGTGCCTGGACGTTGCTTCCAGACAGATTTGCTTCATGAGATTTCTGGGAATTAAGGCCAGCCTGATTGATCTGTTGCTTAACAGATTATTTTGTTACACGGATATTTCCTTTTTCTCTGTTCTCTGGAACCTCCCCAAATAACCACAATCTTTCAAAGATAATCAAGTGGGCTGACAATGATGTAGTCCAACTCTACCAGCACTCCACGAGGTGACCTGTCTTGTCCCATGGACTTCTGCACTTCCATTCTCCCTAAGTAGTCTGTAACCTGATGTTCGTCTACAGTGGATAACACTTCACTCACACAGACTCTGCCACTAGGCTCAGGGGATGGGGATGCCTAATAATAGACCTTGCCAGCAAAGACTAAGCAAAAAAGGCGTTTTCCCCTTTCCTTTTCTCATCCTTTCCCATTGCCTTTGTCAAAGAGTCCCTTGCCTCATTCAGCTGTAGGCCCACCCATTAGTGAGTTGCAATGGCCAACATTTTCCTAAGGGAAGGCATGTAAGAGCCAAGTGTCTGTGCCCTCACCAGCATGGCACCATACCACAGGGTCTGAACATCGTGGGCAGAGACAGAGGCTGGTAATAAGGTCCAAAACTGTCCTCAGCAAGACAAGCAGAGAACAAGGACCAGGGTCAATCCAAGGAGTTCAGAAAAAGGAGATGGGGCCAGAGACATGACTGGAGAGAAAGCTATATGAGTTCAAAGTCCATCCAAGAGAGAGGAGCATGGACAGGATAGTAGACAAGGTTATAATGTGCATACAAGGGGTGTGTACATTATACTCTAGAGTATTTGATTGTCAACCTACATGTCTCATTAAGATGTGTTTGTAGATGACATGAGAAAACATTTTTAAAAGCAAGTAAAAATATGTAACTTACAGAGATGAACTAGACCTAACATTTACAACACTGAATTTAGAGACCAATATTTGTAAATATAAAATTTCACTATGCATATTCAATTTCTTAAGACAAGCTGCAGGTGAAAATATATGTACTTTGATTTTATCTATGTGATTTGCACCTTGAGAAATTAAAGAGCTAATTGTTATTGCAGCTAGTTACTCCCTGAACTAACTGCAAGAGCAAAAATACATTTTAAGCTCAATCTTGGCAACTTAGGCTGCTGCTTTGAAAAGAAGAAGCTAAAATGTAAGAATATGCATAACAATATGCATAATGATATTCATGCATATTAATAATAATATGCAAGAATGAATTAAATATGCATTAAGCCTTTTTTTTAATGCCTCCCAACTTTTTTATGGAGCAAAGACAAATAAGAACAGATGCTTGCTAGCAGTCATTATTACACTTGATGTTAGGTGTACACAAATCAGATTACATGGCAAAACTGAAGGTTATTATTTTTGTGTCTTCTTTTCTGAGTTTTTTCTTAAACATTATGTTTCATGTTTTGCCAAGCTACAATATCAGAACAAAGGACATACGGTCTGAGCCACACTATTGAAGGAGTAATAGATGTATACTAGAAATGAGGCAAGCTCTTAGCCAATGCCCATTTATTTTAGGGGCAGCCTATAATAAAATTTTGGACATTATCCAGTCTCCTGAGGGTGGTTTGGGGGCATCTCTAGGGACCCATGAATCATGGAGTATTTACACTCTAAATGTCATATTTTCTAGTTGTTTGCCCTACAGGGAAAAAATTTAAAATAAATAAATAAATAAAATAAATAAATAAAATAAAATATAAAAAAAAAAGCAACACAAACTAGAAGACAGCAAAGAAGTGAACAAGAGAGAAGAACTAAAAATAAAATATGAATGAATGGAATTCATATTCTTATCTTCCCCTTTACTTATTGTTATCATAATCCTATGGACAGAGAGTCAAACCCACTTTCCACTCTTTTGCTGATAATATAGACTATGGAAAGATTGTCTTTATATCTCTCCAAGTAAATTTCCAACATGAGAATATAAGGACATAGCAACAACTGAGAGCAAAGTAGTTGACATGGCAACAGCAAATAACCAGAAGACCTTTTGCAGTCTTTGAAGATGGAAAAGGTTGATTTTCTTCACTAGGAGGAGAAAAGGAAGGAAAATAAAATAAAACTAAAACAAACAAATAAAACCCCTCAAACTTTATATACACAATTGCATTGTAATAGTATAATAATTGAATTGCCTCTTGGCCTCTTTTAGAACTGCCAGTGAAATCGTAATGAAGAGTAGTGTTAGCATTGTAAATGAGAAATCATTTACTTAGAGGGCTATGTTCATTACTATTATTTGCTGAGGACCTTGGTATGTGAAATATTAGATTTGCCTTAACCTCTTAGGAGATATTGAGAGGGTATGGCAGGTGAAGATATTAGTTTTCTGTGCAACCTCAAAGGAACATTTATTGGACCATTCTGTACTGTACGCTTTTCTTTCAGTAATGTATTAAGGATTAAAAAAATAATTTGTAAATATGAAAAAAAAAACCACTTTATTTACTTCCTTTCTTGACTTAATGTAAAATTTGAATGTATAATAATGTATACTAATTTTACAATACTAAAAAAAAAATCACAATATTAAAACAGATCTTTTTTTTGCCATAAGCTTTATAGCAAAAAAAAAAAATTATATGTATATATATAGTTATCTATATACATTTAGAAAACAGTCCTTTTTTTATCCATTATATCAAATGTTTATTATGGAGCCTATATACATAGCTTATAGTGGAACCACGATTAAGAATATGTTTTAATATTATGCAACGTTTCCTTTTCTGTTGAATTCATCTACAAATTAAAATACAACAGAAGTAATATTTTTAATATCTCCAATGAAATCATTACCTACTTTAGGTTCTGATGCTCACATTATGTGGTATCCTATCCTTAGCTTGATCCAAAACCCTTTGAAAACAGTGGGATATGGTGGGGCAACTGTTTACCGAATAATGCTATTTCTTCTTGAAAGGCTGAGGCTCAAAATTAGTGAAAATAACAACTAAAACAGATTTCTGAGATTAAATAACATTATGGCTAGTAACAACCCTGCACCTGACAGACAAATCTGTTTATCTTCCTACCTTTGTAGCACCAGCACATTTTTGTTATATTTTTTAATTGATGGATAAAATTATCAACTTGCCAGTTGTTGTTTTGTGTTTTCCTTCTCAGGGGAATCACTTTTTTAATTGTTCCTAGCCCTAAATTACTTTTTCTTTTAACAGGGAGAAGTTGGAAGTTATACCCCCTCTTTCTATTAATGAAGTTTACCATTATTTCTGATTTGATTATAAATTCAGCTTTCAGAAACCAAAGGTACACTCTAGAACAAGCTGGAATATTAAAAGAAGTGTTACATAAAAAGAAGTTACACAAAATATGGTAGATAGCTGTTTTGAATAATTGTTATATAGTGAACAAATATTGAAAATATATATATATATATTTTAATAAAACTAGATTTCAAAGATCCACGATTTTAGGAAGACTAGCAACTCACAATTTTTTCTACTTTTGTCAGTACTATATGCTTAGTTCATATTCTTTGTTGCAGTCAAGGCTCTGATTTTTGAGTAGATGTTGGGAAAGAGAGCCAGTGGGTCTATAAAATGCAAATTTATTTTGAGTGAGATATACCACAAATAAGAAGAGACTGTTCTCTCTGGGCAACAGACTGCTACAATTCAGCAAACAGATTTGTCATTTTCCATGTATGGATGAACTTGTTTGGACCAATTCTTTGAACGTTGATAGGAATGGGAGTTTCTGAATTGAATGTGCAGGATTGTGGAAGTGTATAGTGCTTACCTGTACCTTCAAAATAATTATTTTGGACTTTTCTTATAGTTGGTATAGATAACAATGAAGCTTCTGAAAAAAATTTTCTGAAAGAGGATATCTAAAATCAGAGCTTAATGCTGCTTTTTACTTCTCTACTAAGGATTAAAGGGTGATTTCCACCCAGCTTCATTTATAGCAGCCACTTGCACCTGAAGTCTAGGAGATGGCCAAAAAAAAAAAACAAAACCCAACAACAACAACAAAAAAACACCTTATGATAGCGTAGTATCTGTAAAATCAAGCAGAAGAAATAATTTTTTATCTTCACATCTGTTTTGCTATCTGGGGCTTGTAAAAACGTGCACAAGAAAATAAAGGTCTTAATATATGTGGACAATGGAGCACAAGCTGATTCTTCCCAGGGCTATAAATGTACATTGGTCCCTAGCCAGGAAAAATGGCACTTTTGTGCAACATTTTCACTCCTTTGCAATATGGTCTATTTCAAAGTCACCCCTCTAGGAGATACACATGGATCCATCGTAACTGAGTAAGTACCCAACGTCAATGAAATCCATACAGAGAAGCATGAAATTGTGTGGTTCTGTGACAAGAAACAAATGAAACCAGACTGTACATCACTTTAGATAATCCCAGTTGCATCTGTCTGAAAACAAGAGTGCAAAGTAATTCTATTGAAATAAGAAATTCTTATAAGAACTTGATAGGTCACAGCCATGGTTAGATACCATCTTCCAATTTAGTAAAATTTTTTTAAACCTAACCAGCTGATTGATCTCTTCTTACGAATTGAAACTCTGTCATCACTTATAAGACCCATTTCTTTCTTGTTTCTTTGAGACAACTTTTTTCCTTTTTTCTAAAAAAGATCCAGTCAGGGTGAAACTGTTTATGAATTAAATGAATCAGCTTCTTTAGATCATCTTTAACAAAGTTAAAGAAGGATCATATGACAGCTGCAGTGCCAGGGATTAAATAGAGAAAAGATGAGATTGCTGAAAAAGTTGGCCTTCTATAGACTTTTCTTTTTATTTCTTTTTTTATTTTACATAGAAGGTTTTATATCTTAGGCATAGTGTACTTGCAAAAGTCTTTTCTTAGGACTCAGAAAGATGAAATTACTCAGTAAAATCTACTACAAAACACAGTGTACAGGCTGAATTCACCTGTGATTTGATTTGCCAAGACCTATGGTGAAAGGAAATGGGTTGTATATAAGCTTCTCTATGCTCACGTTCTTTAATAAGTCCAACAAGTAACTGACTTTTATCTTTAGCATACTGACTGTCATTTGATGGAAGCAAGTTCCAGTGATCACCATAACTGAATCCCTACAATGTCTTGGTGTATGTGTGTGCGTGCATGCGTGTGCGTGCAGCCTTTGGCAGAATAGAAAGTTTTAGCTCAGTAACAACCCCTGCCGGGTTGTACAGCACATTTCCAAATGATTTACCACACAGCTTCTTGTACTGATGAGGCATCATCTGTTAGTCTTCAAGCAATTGTACTTCCTGCTAATTGCAACTTCCTGTTGGTTTTTTTTTTGACCAACGAAATTGTGAAGCCTCCACAATTCCCCACATGTGTTGTATGGCTCTTATAGTATTATATCAGATTAGGTTTTCTGTGATTTATGAGTTTTCTAAGTAGAATCATAATGGTAAATGGACTACCAGAAAAGCAAACAGAACCAACCTACAAAATAGTTTCACCGTATTAGAACAGAGTAGAAGAATAGATGTTTCATCATAATAAATACAGAGTTATTCACAGTGATTAGAATAAATGTAAACCAATATTTGAAATCTACAATTCAGAATGAGGCAATTTCTCTAAGGAGTAGTCGCAAATACAACATTAAAGTGCCTCATTGACTCCTGTGTATTGACCTAATATTGACTTTGCTAAACATTAAGCTCCCACAAATTGGCTGAGGATAGAAATGGAACCATAAAGGTTTCTGAATGGAGTATTCCTGTGTATGTACTAGTTCAGCAAAATACCAAATGTTGTTTACCTTTTATGTATAGTTTCTCTGAATCGACATGTTAGCCCCTGATGAACAAGAAGTGATTTTTTCTGAGTAGATGAGTTCATTTGGGTCTTTTTGTGTATACTCAGAAGGAAAACAGAGTGAAAAAGAATTCTGATTTTGAGACATTAACTACAATAACATCTTCATTAGGCATACTAGGAAATTTCAGTAGTTCCTTAAATTATGAGAATGATTCTCACAAAGCATTGAGTGGAAACTTCAAATAACGTACAACACTAAAAATACTTAAATTGAGTAAAATTCATGTTTTCTTTGTTTGTTTGTTTGTTTGCTTAATCCAGGAAAAAAGAAACATGAACTCTTTGCAAGCATTACATGAAGAGTGTACACAGAGAGACTGAGAGGAACAGCAATCTTGTTTTGAACAAAACAGTCTTTTAAATAAAGACATTCAGAAAATAACTTACAAATTATTCTTCAAATATGGTAAAAGACAAATAGTTAGCTTAATATGTAATGACATTATAAGGTGTCTTTTTTTGTTGGGGGGGCACTACTGCAAGGTAGATATTCAAAATCTCTGATAACTTCTGTTAAATTGTTATTTGAATGAATCTTATCATTTCATTTATGATAACTTTTCTTTGTTTCATGCTTTTCTGCACTACTGGAGATTTACTCTTTGCTTTGTTTGGGAAGTTGTTGAAAAACAGGCTAAGAAATACTGAGTAGACTAATAGACAGTGGTCACTGCTTCGTAATGGGAGGAAACTGGAATAATCAATGAGTCTGCACTCTGTTATTTCATATATTTCAGGTAGGTATAGTTAAGTAATGAGGGATTGGGGTGAAGAAAAATGTATAATAGGGAATGTGGTATTTCTGAGGGCAACACAAAAGCAACCCTAAAACAGAAAATTGGTTTATTTGCTTGTTTGTTTAAAAAAAAAAAAATACAAGAAAAGAAAAAAAAAGAAGAAAAAGAAAAAAAAAGAAAAAGAAAAAGAAAAAGAAAAAGAAAAAGAAAAAGCAAAAGAAAAAGAAAAAGAAAAAGAAAAAGAAAAGGAAAAAGAAAAAGAAAGAAAAAGAAAAAAAAGAAAAAAAAAAAGAAAAAGAAAAAGAAAAAGAAAAAGAAAAAGAAAAAGAAAAAGGAAAAGAAGA
The DNA here is from genome assembly GCF_009769625.2 of Cygnus olor. Taxonomy (NCBI): domain Eukaryota; kingdom Metazoa; phylum Chordata; class Aves; order Anseriformes; family Anatidae; genus Cygnus; species Cygnus olor. The sequence goes on along the minus strand of NC_049170.1, from coordinate 83,212,383 downwards.
AAAAAGAAGAAAAAAAAAGGAAGAAAAACAAAAAGAAAAAGAAAAAGAAAAAGAAAAAGAAAAAGAAAAAGAAAAAGAAGAAAAAAAGAAGAAAAAGAAAAAGAAAAAGAAAAAGAAAGAGAAAAAGAAAAAGAAAAAGAAAAAGAAAAAGAAAAAGAAAAAGAAAGAAAGAGAAAGAAAAAAAAAGAAAAAAAAAAAAAGAAAAAAAATGAAAAAAAGAAAAAAGGAAAAAAGGAAAAAAGGAAAAAAGGAAAGGGGAAGGGGAAAGGGGAAGGGAAGGGGAAGGGGGGAGGGGGAAGGGGAAGGGGAAGGGGAGAGGGGAAAAGGGGAAAGGGGAAGGGGAAGGGGATGGGAGGGAGAGGGAGAGGAAGAGGGAGAAGGAGAGGGACAGGGAGAGGGAGAGGGAGAGGGAAAGAGGGAAAGGGAAAGAAGGAAGAGGAAAAGGAAAGGAAAAGGAAAAGGAAAGGAAAAGGAAAAGGAAAAGGAAAAGGAAAAGGAAAAGGAAAAGGAAAAGGAAAAGGAAAGGAAAAGGAAAAGGAAAAGGAAAAGGAAAGGAAAAGGAAAAGGAAAAGGAAAATGCAAAAGGAAAGGAAGGAAAAGGAAAGGGAAAAGGAAAGGGAAAAAAGGGAAAGGGAAAGGGAAAGGAAAGGGAAAGGGAAAGGGAAAGGGAAAGGGGAAAAGGGACAAGGGAAAGGGAAAGGGAAAGGGAAAGGGAAAGGATAGGGAAAGGGAAAGGAAAGGGAAAGGAAAGGGAAAGGAAGAGGAAAGGGAAGGGAAAGGGGAAAGGGAAAGGGAAAGGGAAAGGGAAAGGGAAAGGGAAAAGGGAAAGGGAAAGGGAAAGGGAAAGGGAAAGGGGAAAAGGGAAAGGGAAAGGGAAAGGAAAGGGAAAGGAAAGGGAAAGGGAAAGGGAAAGGGAAAGGGAAAGGGAAAGGGAAAGGGAAAGGGAAAGGGAAAGGAAAAGGAAAAGGAAAAGGAAAAGGAAAAGGAAAAGGAAAAGGAAAAGGAAAAGGAAAAGGAAAAGGAAAAGGAAAAGGAAAAGGAAAAGGAAAAGAGAAGAGACTATCTCAATCAACACAACAGATTAGAAATAGATCAGAGATGGAAAAATAAAATTGTCAAATGGAAAATAGTTTAATTCATAGCAAGGAAACTAGGCTTCTTTTTAGGAAAGACAAAGGTAACAGGAGAAAGTAATCCGGGTCATGGTACAAACAGGTGACTGTATCAATACAGCTATCCCTTAGAATAGCAAAGGATGGCAGTAGCAGTGAGCACACTAGAAAAAGAGCACCACTGGAAACAGCTGAAACTATAAGTTGCACATTGCTATGGTTATCTGCAGACTTATTCACTTCATAAAGTTGTTGTTATAATGTACTACATAAGAGTATCTCTTCTGTAAGCTTTGATCAGGTTTGCAATAGACAGTTATTTCTCTAAACTTATTATTTTTATGTTTAGCTACCTGTTCCCCTACTATTTTTTTTTTGATAATGTTTCATGCTTTCCACCTGTTTTTCTCTCATATATGATCAATGTTACCACAAATCACAATGCCTGTTATTTGTTTAGCATACTCCCTCTTCCCAAGACAGTTGTTTCAAGGCTGGTTAATTGACAATTCTGATTATTTCTGGAAAAATTTTGACTATCTACAGTTGCATATAAACACTATAAACTAGAATTTTTGCTGGAATCAGAATATTTTTCAAATATTTCTGTCTTTATTTACAAGGCGACAAAAAAAAAAGCTATTTATTTAATTTGATCTTGTTTTTTTTTTTAATGCTTAATTAATTCATGAAGTAATTATTTTGACTTTACAATAAAGGTATTATTAAAATACCTGAAGCTGTAGCATCTGCTTCCACTAATTTAAATTCCCATATTACCTGTCCAGAGGGATGTGCATTACTGCCCCAGTAAAGAGAACAAAACAGATACAAGAGCATAATTCACTCCTGCTCAAGGTCATTTCTGTCCAGCTATTCTGAATCCTGATTTAAGATATGGTATATAGGAACTGTAGAACAGTATGTTTTTTGTAAATACTAAGAAAAGCGCAGTTGGTTTATTGTACAGCCATAAAGCCAAATTCCTAGTAAAAGTATATCATCAGTATTTCATTAATATCATCAGCAATCAAAAATTAAGAATTTCTAAAGGAAAAAAAATGCAGTATTAATCAATGCATATAAATCATTAATTCACAGAGTCCTCCTGGATTTCCAAACTCCTGAAATACATTTTGAACATACAGGGTACTCAGCCACTTAGTAGTAATGTATTCAATAGAAGGAGCTGCAAATCTTAGGTTGGCATATCTCAGTACCCACCACTTAATATTATGGAATTTTTAACAGATATTTTTAACTAGATGTGTAGCAACTTTGAAACTCATGGTATTTCCTAAGACTTCTTAAGGTCATAAGATTCCTAACCCTTTCTTTTGTCTTTTACTTTTTTTTTTTTTTGGGAGGGGGGTTGGTTTGAAATCAATGTCTTCAAGTTTTTGCTTTGGAGGTTTTTGTTGGGGATGATTTTTTTTTTTTTTTCTTTTGAAGCATCTCAGATATACCTTGAACTGTAGAATGGATGCACTGAAAATAAAATACTAAATTATTGCTTGAACATTGCTTATGTAACTGTGTAATGAAGTGAATCTGTTAGCAGATGATAGGTAAAATGACAGCCAGTTCTTTCCATTTTATACTTATAACCTATGTGAAATTGCAAAGAAATGCTGTGTTCATGGATCATGGAATAATGCTACCCATGGATCATGGAAATGCTGTGTTCAGGAAAACCAACCAACCAAACAAACAAACAAACAAGAACCAACAACATTAATAATTAATATTAATATCAACAACTTAGATGGAATAATGAGCTGTATTGAGGAAAAAAACAAACAAACAAACAAAAAACTATTAACCTATTTAACCATTAATTCATGTGAACTAGTAACAACAGGAGTTCTACCAAAGATTCATGGAATATCTGATATATGCTATGAAAGTAGCATCAGTTTTGTCTTCTAATAAGTACACACAGATACTGAAATGAAAAACTTATTCCTTCAAGATGCTTTTAACATACCTTTAAGCTCACATAATTCAATGGATTTGCTGACTTTTGAACTTTTGCTTTCAGGTATGTCATTATTCACTTTGAGAAACAAAGTCAGTCCCATAGATGAGTTGACATCATTATCTTTAATGGAGAAAATCCTTCTGCCACAACTGCAAACGTCCTTTCTTGCTTCCAAAACTGCTGATTAGATTCCTGATTAACCTTACCATAGAAATTATGTCTGTATTCCTGGGAGCTTTGTGTAGAATCAATGCACCAACATGCAGTGTTTGATTAGGGTGTCTTGTTCATTTCTCTTCTTTTCTGATGTATGTCAGTAAGCCATTCACAGAATAGCAATACCATTGTGATACACCCTACCAAAATCCTTGACATGCTTTTAAGGCAAAAAGTAACCATATTTATCATGTAATCATGGCATTCTCAACAGAACCATGACCACAAATATAAAAGGATACTTCTTTCCAGTTTGCTTTTGTCTTTGCAACTTACATAGTGTGCATAGTGTCTTTGTGGCTACAATACAGCAGGCTGTAAATGATGTATGAAATAAAGCATGAAATTCTGGTAGAAAATGGGTTTGGGGAAAATTAAGCCTACTTCTAGTATTTATAAGTTGTGAAGTTGTGAATACAGGAAAGGTACCAGGGAATATAAATGAGAATTGAATAACTAAATGTCAAAGAGACTCAACACAACTACTAATGAAAAAATATTGGAATAGATGACTTATTTTAATAGAATCATCTGCAATAGGTATGAAAATATGAATTACTTTACTAAGCATTATCATTCTTTATTATTTAGATTATATTGTAAAGAATAATCCTAGTGTGACATAGATATTATTTTTAAATGTACCTTCTATTGTTATACAGTGTGACCATTGTTCTATATATTCTAGCAATGCCTTTGATATACGTTTTTCAGAGGAATTTACAGGTTATTAGAAATGAAACTTCACATTCATTTACATGTTTAGGAAAATACAGCATTAGAAGTCAGACACAAACGTCCTTTGAAACTATGCAGAATAGCTTCCTGTCTACTGTTAAAACAGGGAATATAAAAGAGAGCATACCTGAAAATATATCAGTAAAAATATAGTATATATGGGCAACATCTAACCTTTTTGGTGGTACAGTGGTACAGACCTGCAGTCACTGAGTTATTTTAAATGGCTTTAATCAGGAACACATGGATAACTGCTCACAAATATTTATGTTGGAGAAAAAGTCTAATACAGAGGTCAATATTTCGGGTGTTCAAAATTCAGTCATTTAAAAATATAGATATTGACTTACTGTCTTAGCTCAACTATACTCCAATACCTTAACCTTTTTGTCCTTAAATACTGCTGCCTGTAAAATAAGAATAGTAATGATAACCATACTGCATAAACATGGTAAAAGTACTTAAGACTCAACCAGAGAGGGCCTGTTGCTTAAAATGGAGCTCTTACACAGACACATTCACCCCCACACACCCCCAAGTGCAGAATATTAATGCTGATGTATCAACAAGAATATCTTAGTTCAAGTCAGAAATACAATTTTTGATACAGATCTCCTGACCATCTTAATGTGCTCCAAATGCTTATCAGCACTCAGAACATGAGCCAATGTAAAATCCCCTGAAATGTGTTTATGGCAGATTTCTATGCTTCAGTAATGACCATTCAACTCTACAAAATAGTACTATCTGATGCCAGAACTGTGTAATTTAAAAACAGATTAGGTAAATCTCCTTTAGCTTGATACCTTCAGATTACACTGTAGGCATAGAATGGCACAGCTCCTGCTGTTACTGTCAGTACAGTGAGTAGCCAAGGGTGCACAGAAAGCTTCAGAGATGGTAGCAGCCAAAAGGAAATTGAAGCAGAGGATGTTTGCAGTTAGAGATGTTTGGGATGAAAAAATTAATATAGTGAAAAATAGCACAGTTTTCCAGTGACTTGTTGGAATCATGACCAGGTGGATGTTTCATCATTGCCATCAATATTAATTACTTTGGGACAGTATTATACCTCACATGCCTTGCTCCAGAGACCCTGATTTCAGGATGTGTGGGTCTGGAACAAAACTGTTACACCAAGGTGTGAAGTTTGGTCTTGGGATCTCCACTTACAAAATATCTGGGTGCTACAGAGCCAGGATTTGCAGCCCCATGCAGGTGATATCAATCTGGGAACACTGCATGGGGTCTAGGGAGCTACTTAACAGCCCGACAGGACAGCTCCCTACTGGAAAGGGAAGGGCTGCTTTTGTTTAATTTTCCTTGGAATATCTTCTTTTTTATTATTATTTTTTTCCCCTGAAAAATCAAGACAAAAGGGATTTAAATGCACCTGGACAAATCTTGAGCTTTTGATATGGAAACTTCTCAGAGAATAGGAAGCCAACATTTCAGCCAGCTCTACCTAGGAGGTGCTGCAAAGGAACAAGGAAGAAAAGGACAACTGAGATACATACTAGAGCAAGAAGGGTTTCTAAATATCACTTTTGACACAAAATGATGAGTTTATCCATTATGATAATAAATCAAGACAGACTTGAAACTGTAAGATTTTTTTTTTGACCTACCTTTACAGGAAATATTTGATAATATAAACTTTTTTAATAATTCAATAAGAAGTTGAAGGAGTAGAATTTCTCGTGCCTAAATATGGTCATCAGTTTATAGAAATGTGTTTGGATCAACCAAGCACGGTGAGCATCATCTTTCATGAGATTTGAAATGACTTGATTGAAATGTTTTTGATTGCTAGATAAAGATTGGCCAGCTAAATCTTTATTCCATACACCATCTTCTATATGATGTACATGTACATCAGACTTTCAGACTTACAATTTACTGCTTACTTAGGAATAAAGTGAGATATCAGATTCTTTTCCAGAAAAGCAGACGCAAAGACTGTCATGCAAATATGATATTCTCCCCTAAAGTGTCTGATTCTTATTAAAAAAAAAAAAAAAAAAAAAAAAAAAGTATAGCTTTTATGTCATGTAATATATTTGAAACTTTTTCCATCAATTTAAACATAACTTTTGCAAACATATAAAGCTAGTGACAGGAGCATTACATCAACTTCTTTTTATAGGTATCCCAGAATGAGTATCATCACCTCCCAAACTAAAAAAATGTCTTTAAAAGATACAGTTAAATCAGTTTGATTTCCTTCTTTGCACACATTAATTAAACAAATTAGTGTTATAAGATTTATTATCTAATTAAAACATTAACTGAAAACTTGTGCCCAATTCTGTTCTCAGAGTAGTATTCATTTCTTTTCTGGAAATAATAAAGGTTTTGTTTATCAAAGCTTCTCAAGATTCTCATAACTTTCTGTATATATGGTTGAAATATCAATACAGGTAGGAAAAATATGTTGAAATGTTATTTGCAATATAATATAGACCTTACAGTCACTCTTGGAGTGCCCAATCATTTCATGAGATGTCTGTGTCATATGGCATGATCTAACATTTCAAGCACTTAAAAAAATACAATAGATATTCCAGCTTTAGTTCAAGTGCTGATGGAATATATTGTTGTTTGCTATCATTTGGAATATCACAAAACATCTGAATCAATTCACTGTGCCTGTATACAAATTTCTTGACTTAATTAACATATGGCAAGATAGCAGATTTCAATTTTTTGTCATTTTGGCACAAGGTGGTTACCCATGGTTAAATAAAGGGGGATGGAAACAAGTTCACATGCGTGAAGATTTATTAGCAGGGAAGTTATTTTTGAGGAAAATGAAAAACAAGAATTCTGGAGGGGGAAGGGGAGGGGGCGGGGAGAAGGGGAGGGGGCGGGGAGAAGGAGAGGGGGTGAGGAGAAGGAGATGCTGTTAGTGCTGACTGAAGCATGCTTAAATCAAGGGCAGATACTGCAAGTCCCTTGCCTGTTAAGTTCTCTCCATGCACATTATTGCCTCCCTAAATGTAAACCAAAAGCTACAACCATAGGCTGGGAAAAAGGGTGTAAGGAAGAAGTTATCAGCAGAAATCGTTTCCCATGAGAACTATCATAGCAATGCCGTAGGGGTTTACAGGTGCAAAGCCATGGTAGTAACAGCACGAGAGCAACTGCATGGGATAGTGGGGAAAAATACTGCCACAGATACTCTGGAAAGACTCCCCTGGCCCTTGGGTGAAAGGGTACAATGGAAAACAGCCTATGGAGTTGCAGAAAGCCATTCACAAAACAAAGAGAGAAGGCATCCAAGGCACTGTGCAAGCCAGTGGGGGACAAGGCTGTTCCTGAAATAATTTAGCTCATTCTTCTCTGCGTGTGAGTCATGATTAATTTCATAGAATCACAGAACATCCTGAGTTGGAAGAGACCCACAAAGATCATCAAGTCCAACCCCTGGCTCCACACAGGACCATCCAAAAATCAAACCCTATGTCTAAGAGCATTGTCCAAGTGCTTCTTGAACTCAGACGGGCTTTCTGCCATGACCTCTTCCCTTGGGAGTCTGCTCCAATGCCTGGCCATCCTCTCAGGGAATAACTATTCCCAAATATCCAGCCTGAACCTCCCCCTTGATGCAGCTTCAAGCAGTTCCCTCATGTCCTATCGCTGGTCACCAGAGAGAAGAAATCAGCTCCTGCTCCTCTGCTCCCCCTCATGAGGAAGCTGTAGGCTGCCATGAGGCCTCCCCTCAGTCTCCTCTCCTCTAGGCTGAGCAAATCAAGAGACCTCAGCCACTCCTCATACATCTTCTCCTCCAGATTCTTCACCATCTTTTCTGTCCCCCTTTGGATGATATTTAATGGCTTTATGTCCTTCTTATATTGCAGTGCCCAAAACTGCACACAGTGCTCGAGGTGAGGCTACACCAGTGCAGGGTAGAGGGAGACGACCAACTTCCTGAGGAGGAGAAGCAGAGAGGGAGATGCTGGACTCTTCTCCCTGGTAACCAATGACAGGATGTGCGGGAACAGCACAAAGCTTCACCAGGGGAGGTGAAATACCAGATATAAGGAAAAATTTCTTTACCATGAGGGTGGTCAAACACTTGAACAGGCTTTCTAGAGAGGTGGTAGATGTCCAATGCCTGTCATTGTTCAAGAGGCATTTGGATAATGCCCTTAGTAATATACTTTAACTTTTGATTAGCATTGAAGAGGTCAGGCAGTTGGACTGGTTGATCTTTGAAGGTCCCTTCCAACTATTCTATTCTATTCTATTCTGTTCTGTTCTGTTCTGTTTCCATTCCATTCCATTCCATTCCAATTATCTGATACTCATTCAGTGACTTATAAATATGCTGTCTCTGCTGCTCTTTAATTAAAGTATATAGGTGGGATGAAAAACAAGATTTTAATTAAAATTAGAGGAAGGGGAACATTTTTATGTGAAATAAAATTTGTTAATATGCAGTTTCCACCTCCTCATGTCAAAGTGAACTGTGTTTCTTTAAAATGCAGTGCTGCTTACATGTCATCCTCAAAAAGGCAATTGCTTTTGTCAAATATATATATATATATGTATATAAGTGTCTGACACAAGATATAATTTTGAATGCTGGTGATCTGTATGTATAGAGGATTAAAATTGCCGTGCCCCTAATTGCCTGTTAGGCATGAATTCCACGTCACTTTTCATCATTACTATGGTAGATGTTAAATACTTAAAAATGTAAGTAAATGATTTGCCTTCTTTCTTAGTCTTTAAAGAAGAAATATCACCTACTTAGAAGTAGTGTGGAATAGGAGGAGGATCTATAGGTTTTACAACTTTGCTTAAATGCTTTTGTGAAGATGCTTTCTTGAATCCAGACATATTTTGAAATAGCAAGGTCTATTTGCATTCTTCTTTTGAGTGAACTCTTCTTTTCTCTGCTGTTCTGCTCCAATACCCCTGCACTCTCCAGTGCATACAGGTTATTTCACTGTCTAAGGCAAAGCAGCCAATGAATTCGTGAAGCAGAAAAGTTCAGATGTAGACACAGGGGTGACTACTGGGACCAGAAGCCTCCAGGCAATATCAACATGAGCTGCACCACGATTTGCTTCTCTGCCTGAAGCAGCCTCCCAGCAGGCTATGCTCTTGCACACATTCCCTGTGCTCAGTCCAGCAGGGTATAAAAGCAAAGGCTGGTGTTCCCAGGAATGGCCCTTATTATATACTTGTGTGTTTAATCCCTTTCAGAGATGACACAAAGAAAGGTCCAGTAGAGGGCTAAGGATCTGTCACATAAGGATTTGTTGCTGGGAGGGACATACAAGCAACTCTTTTCTGGCAGGTCAGCATACTGGTTCTCACCACAGCACTGAGCAATGCCATTTGAAACCAGAAATGTTAGGGTGGTCCAGGTGCATAAGCCCACAGTTCTGCTGTAACTGAACACGTGCATCTGTCATCCTGACCTACCCTAGACCTCTGAATGAAGAAAGATGAAAGTCATGGGCCTCTGCAGTGCTCTGGGGCCAGAAATGGTCTCTATACAACTACAACGCACATCAAAAAATAAAATAAAATAAAATAAAATAAAATAAAATAAAATAAAAAATAAAATAAAATAAAAATCAAAGCACGGTCCACAACTTTGTAGCCTCAGGTTCTTCCTTCTTTTGCCTCCCCAATGGGTGTCACCAGCCCCACTCCAGAGGTCCTTCCCAGAGGATGTCAGCAGGAACACTGGGTTGGGCATGGGTGTTGCCACTTTGGTTACAGTTGCCAAAGGATGGGAGGCAAGGAGAGCTGTGCTCGGGGACGTTTGCTTTATGCCAGTCGTCACCTTTTAACAGCAAGAAGAGCAGCTCTACAAAGCCACAACACTTGAAGGTAGGGAGAAATTTCCATAGTCATCTCACTCTTCCCACCTCCACAGAAGCGAACAGGTCTTTTTGTCTCACATGATGAGGTAAGAGTATATCCACTATTGAAATATTCTTTCTAGGTTTGCAGAAGGTTTCATTCTAGCATATGGCTTGGTTTTAAAAATAGTATCTCCTATGAATTGAACATTAAAAATCCATTTCATGTCCTCTCGGACAAACACCATATAGCAACTTTTTTACTTACTGAAATACTGAATCATTTGTGTCAGTGACATAGATAGAAATCACACTTGACTATATTTCTTGTGACTTGTCAGAAATGAGACAACAGGACTGCTGACATCTTTGGATATATGTGTAACTGTAAATATATATTGATCTTGAAAAAATATTTAAGCATTTTAAAGAAAACAGACTCACAAACATTTTTCATTTATGGATATACCATTGCCCTAAATAACAGAATACTGTCAAGCTTGAACAGTCTTTCCACATTTTTCCCAGTAGACCATTCAAATGAGTGCTTTCCACAGCCTCTTTCACAAAGCTGCCCTAAAATTTTGCTTTAAGACAGAAAGACAGACAGACAGAAATAAAGACAGAAAGACAGAAAGACAAGAAAGAAAGAAAGAAAGAAAGAAAGAAAGAAAGAAAGAAAGAAAGAAAAAAATTTAGTTAAAATCCATTGATTTTAACTGTCACCTTTATAACTATGATACAATTGTGTTGGTGAACCTCTTATTAGTAAACTTTTTGGGGGAATAAGATATTTAAAGAAAATACCTACTGACAGTGAGAGTAAGGGCAGAATCTGACACTTCTTTCTTCCTCACAGGTGCTGAGGCTTCCTAGACATAACAACGATGGAAAACAGTTTCTCAGAAGAGAAATGCTGGAGCTCATATACTGCTGAGGAGGTGGGACCCTATGTAGCGGAAGGGTGAGTACTGCTGCCTCTCATTCTCCCTCCACAGCTGCTAAGGCAAGTTCCCTGACAAGGACCACGGCTTTCTTATGCTGGAGACCTCAGAGCTGAATGCAGTATTCCAGGTACTCACAAGAGTGGAGTAGAGGGAGAGAATCACCTCCCTTGGCCTGCTGGCCACTCTGCTTTTGATGCAGCCCAGAATACAATTGGCTGTCTGGGCTGCAAGCGCACATTGCCAGCATAGAATAATGTTCTTTAGCTAGTTTCCAAGCTTGAGAATAGAACACCAGTTTGCATAGATTTTTGTTTAAGAATTGTCCAGTTAAACAATTTTCATTTTAAATTTAGTGGTTATTTTGCTCATGATGGCGCACAGCTTGACTTCCTTTAGGATACAGAATATTCTCCTGTCCATTGTCAGCCATCTTCTGCCATAAGGATCTTCTATCATATCTTTACAAGGTCAAATTCTTTTACTTAATGGATCTGACTTCATTTACATGTGAAATGTTTGGCCTAGCTGTAACCCATTATTACAGTTGAGAAGAGAATAAAAATGACTGCATTGTGTAGCATTTTTTAACAGCATGTTTCACACCATGAAGTGCTTAACAGTCTTTCATTCACTGGCACTATTGGCCTGTTCTGAACAGCCTTACTCCCTATTTGTTTCTTTATTCCAGTATTTGCTACATGCAAATTTATCATTGGTTCTGATTTGCATACATGTACTTAAATTTATCTGAAAAGAACTAAGGACACATACCACATATCACTATATCTCTTTTAAACATCAAAGGTTATTTTTACAGAAAACATACCTCAGAAGTGGATCTATGGTTTCTAGTTTTATTGTTCTTTTGAAAACTGTTAGAAGTTGTGATGGCAAAAAATGTTTTTCCATTGTGCCGTTTTGCTCATTATATACACTGTTTCTGCTGCTATATGAACCATGTTTAGCATTCCAGCTGTTATTGTCTAAAACAAATGTTAATTCATTGCCATTTATTTTAGTAGCAAGACACAAGTTTAAATAACATTGGTTATTCATGACTGAAAATTGATGTCGCAAAGAAGAAAGAGATCCAGAACACAGTAATTTGGAACAAAGTCTTGCTTCCCTGCTCTACATCTTCATTTTTGTATTATGGGATGTGACAATTGATTAAAATTTTGTCTAATAGCTTCTTGTCTTCACCTCTGGAGTTTAAAAGGAGTGAACTAATACTTTTGTCTGTTTGTTCTTTGCTTTCAAAGATAAAGACCATTGTGTTGCTTTTTTGTTTTCCTGCATAGAACATCACAAAACAAAAGCAGATAATTATAGCAAATGATTATGTAAATCCCAATAGGAAGAGAAAATCCACTCTTCTGAAGGTATTCAATAAGTTCTTGAATTCACTGAAGACAGCAAATTTTCATGTCTTTGCAAGTTAAAATCATACAAATGTTCAATTAGGATTGTGAAATGCTGTTTTTCTTTTATTTAAAAAATACTTTTTTAAGTTTTCTTGTCTGATAACCATGAGGATGATATTCATACAAAAATAATATATGGTAGGTGAAAATATATGGTAGGTGGTAAGTGATGAAAGAACAGTGAAAAGAAAGCACTGTTCAAAGACATGAAAAGGAGCTTTCTAGCATTGCCTCTCACAATGTAACTACTCAGAATAATGGGGATGGTAAATGATGCTTCATTTTGGGGAAATCTTTAGTGGCATATGAATACATGCTGAAAATATGACTCTGTGCTTGCACTGACTGAGACTTGCAGCAATCTGAGTTATATTCCCCATGAAGTCTGCTTTAGAACTGTTGCTGCATCACTTCATCTTTTTATGAACTAGTTTTTTGCCTCTATAGAGTCACAAAAGAGCTCATGCAGATGAGTGGAGATGTCTCTTAGGACTCAAGTTATTTTCACGACTCAAAGCTCTTGAGGAAAAATAATGTGTTTAAGAAATACCTCTGCTAAGCCATGTTTCCAGTTGTATAGTACAGAATGGAGGGGAAGATTTTTATGTAGCTTAAACATGAACACTTTAATACAACTAACCAGAACTCACAGTTAAATACAGTCAAAGGAATCTACATGGAAACATAGGATTGCTGTTTGAATTTTAAGTAACGTTTTGTAATATATTTATGTTGCAGTCATTTTTTCACCTGATTTTCAGTGATTTGTGACAGGTTATTAATGATCAGGTTTGTGCACATATCTATACCTTACAGCATGCCTTTGACAATGATTCAATGTCAATAATTATTCTATGTATTTCATATTTTCATAACTGGGAAAGAGACAAGAAACAGTGACCAATTTTAAAAACCTCCTCTGGATTAGCACTGCATCTATGTTTTTGGTAATTAATGAAAATAAACCTATAATTCAAAGGTAAACTAAGAAAGAACTGAAGTTTCATTATATACATGTTTTTTGTCTCTTAGAAAAGAAGGACCAAAACCTTTATGCTCCTAATTTAACTCTTTAAACTTTAAATTTAGCTATTTCAGTAGTAAAATAGCAATTAGGCTCTTCATCATTTTCCTGGGAAAGAAAACAGAAGTGTCACAATACAGGGTGAAGAGAAGGAAGAGCAGAAAGAGTTGGAGCAGAGAGAAATTGATATTAATGCTAGTAATATCAACATCTTATTTTTGTATTTTTACCTGAACTATCTGGCAGCAAGTAAAATGAATGTTTTTAATCCGAATTATGGTAAGACTTCCATTCATTTTCTGTACTTACTGCCAAATTCTGAGAAAAATATTTCTGTGGGATAAGTGACTTCTGTATTAGTATCTCACATAATCTGTTTACTTCCATGTTTTTGAATGAAGAGAAATAATATTAAGGTTATTAAAGTTTTATAACATTTTGTTCTCTAGATAATGACCATAATAATTACAACATGGTTAGTAAGTAATTATATTTGTACTTGAGCTTAGATTCCATGTGAGTGGATGGGGTGATTCAATTTCTACTGCGTGATTATGCAGTGTCATAAAAAATCAAATAAATATGCTACAAAGTAAAATGTGAATATCGTTGTTACAAAGAGAACTTGTTCAGTCCAAAATTGCTTAATCATCATATGTTTAGTTTATTAGTTCATTTTTTTTTCCTTTTATTACTCTCAATAAATTAGAACAAACTTTATAGGCTCTTGAGCTTCTGATTTATTTTATTATGTAAACTAGCCTACATTTCCATAGTCTGTAGATTTTCATTATTAAGCTGCTGATTCTTAGACTTAGTAATTTATTGAGAATATCTTCATCAGCCCTCCTGTGGATCACACAATCATGTTGGTCTTGTTCACAAGTGTATCACAAGAAGGCTGTTCAGTAAACAAAGATGATGTAAACGTCACATTTACAATCACAAGAAGTTTTGGGTACTCTTACATAAGCCAAAGATGTTTAAAAAAAAAAAGTGATATTCTGTAGTCAGCATTCACAGTGAATATCTCTGTTTCTACATGAAACCAAATGATTTTTATTTGGAAATAAAGTCCAGACCCTGATTCTTTAATAGGAATAGTTCATCTGAGGCTCCCCAGGCAAAGTAGGTAGAGACATGAGTGATGTTCTAAGCATGCTAAAAAAGCAGACAGAATTTTTGAAGTTAGTGCTTTTGGACACGACAGTTTTTGGACATGACAGCTTAGGTTTAAAGCGGTAGGTTTAGTTGTGCCAGTGAAAAGAAATACTTTTTCCTATTCCCTTTCCCCTTGTCCAACATGTACGTAGGAAAAAAAGACATTAGAATAAATAAAAATAAAAATCAGAAAACAAGAAAGAACAGAATCAGAGTCTGAGAATTCTATAAATGGATCAGAAAGAGGAATGCAAAATTCCTTTGTTCTTGAAATACTTTATCCAGAAACTGAGATAAGTGAAGTTTGTTCAATATGTGAAAAATATATTTGACTGTTCTATCAAGTCTCTACAAATTCTTTAGAAGATCTGCAGGCCCACAAAGAGTATACATTTTTTCACTGCTACATACATGAATTTTTTTTGGAAAACAGAGCATGTTCTTAATATTTTGGAAATATAATGGGAACATTATTAAAAAAAATGTGAAGCTTGATTCTTCTCTTTTATATTCATTTCTGTCCTCTGTGATTTTGGAAATGTCTCTAGCTGACTTTGCCTTAATTTTTTTTACCTGCAAAACCAGATCACATTAAAGTATACATGCTTGTCACTGAGCTGACTACACTTTCATTAAATGTTTTTCTGGATGAGCAACACTATTTTTCAGACAGAATTTTTATTCCATGTTATGACAGAAGCATTTAAAATGCCAATTAATACCCATAAGTAGATGCAATTCTTACCATAAGATGAATACTGGTGAGTGGTAAAGTCATCCTCCATATGCTAGAAAGTGCTGAAAATAATTGCCTGTATTTATTTAGGTCCTTATTTGTTAACATTTTAACATTTAAAATGCACTATCTCACGCTGGCTTTTCATATGCTAAATTTTGAGTGTTTGACTTTCCAAAATTGATGAATGTTCTTTTCAAGACACTTATTGGTGTGTTTTTTCCCATGTTTTGGAGAAAACTAACAAGAAATTCGATGAACTGGCATCAAAATATTTCATATCAAAGCCATAGGATTTTCTAGGACTATTGACCCTTGTTAGAGTACAAACTAAGTTGTTACTTGACTTACACCAATGCGGAAGGCACATAGGAAATCCTGATCATTGGAAAACTGTTCATTTCATGCAGTTTAAAACAAATTGGGAGTGAAATGCTTTATTGATTTATTAATGATATGTAATTAGCCTACTATCATTGACCTGTACATTCAGGATCAACGTTGTAACAGATAAACCGCAGTCCTAGAGACTTAGAAAACTTTAATGAAGACCTAAAAATTTCTAAAAACTCTTCTATGATTATTTTCAAAAATTCTAATCTCACTCACCCATATAGTGATGGCAAGCCACCTTTCCCTCACAGTGTTTTTTTCCCACCCTTGGGATTGCAGTTTTGCTTCTTGAACACACCTCCAGTGGTAGATGCTCTCATTTGTGTCGACGTGTGGCATTCCCTGCAACCCACACCCCTTGTGTTTATATGTTTCAGCCGTTTTAGGTAAGAACTTCTGCTGTTTTAGTGACTGTCACATGGCACTGATTAGGAAACAGTCACTTTTCCCTGATGTATCTGGTATCTGTGAACATTGGTCTGAGGTCCAGCACCTGCTAGTTTTCCTGTCCAGAGAGAACTGTTTGCCTGTCCAGAGAGAGAACATCCAGAGACTGGATGTAAATGTCATTTTCTTGCTGTAGTCTTGTAGAACATTGGAGAACATCAGGCTGTTTGGACCTTTTAGCACTGTAAACTGAGAAAAACTGTCATGTGGCCAGTATGGAAAGAGTCATCTGAGATTTCACCTATTAAGATGCAGGAAGTCGTTCAGGACTGCCATCTGCACTCTGCTTATAATTGAAGATTTGATTGATGATGAATGGACTTTAATGAGGTTAGCAAAAGAGGCAAGGGCCAGGTCCTGGCAGGATTTCAGGTTTCTTGTTGGACTGCACCTTTATAGATAAGAAAAGATGTCACTTTTCACAATAGGAGGACAAATACAATTTTTTCTACACTTAGTCTTAAAACTCAAGACATTTTGGCTGCACTTGGAAGGTTACACAGCCTTATTTGCAGGCAGTGTCATCCACCACCTATAATCACATGTACAGTGTCTTTTTTCTGTTCATTTCTTCTGTCATATTAACACCTCTAATTGGCAAACCAGGCAATTTCCTAGCTTCAGCTGTATAAGCCAAATTAAAAATACTGGCACTGAACAATTTGTGACCCTCTACCAATAATTGGAAGTGTTGACATCACTTAAAGGTCAACATTTTAACCTTATGGAAATCACCTACAAAACTGTCAAAATGAAATGACTGAGCACTCCGTACTTTCAAAGGTTTGTTGGAAATAAAAGTCTATAATGGATATCCTATCTCAGAAAGCACAATCTCATGCTGTATGAGAATGTCTTCATAGAATTAATGCACTTGATTTTTGAACCTTTCTGAATACACTTATTCATCTTTGTAGTGATAGTGTAAATGTACAAATATTTTTTTAAATCATTTAAATTATGATATTAATGTTCAATTGAAACAATGCTTATTTTGTTTTGTTTCTAATTTTCTGAGTCAGAAAACTTGAAAAAGAAAAATTAAAAGGCCTGGATTTTTACTTTAGAGTAGTTTAGCTAAGGAAAAGTAATTTTTCACGTGCTGTATTCTACAACTCATTTTTTCACATTCACATTACTTAGGAAAGTATAAAAAATAACTGTTTAAATATCAGTTCTTAAAACAGTGACATTTGGAAATGCCTGGTAAAATAAATTCTATTCTACCCTTAGTAGAACAATTTCAAATAAACACCATCTTTACAAGATTTCTTCTCCAAATCTGCATACTTAAATTCAATTTGGGGTCATGATATGGTAATCTACTGCAGATAGCTTATAAAGATATATTTAAGAAGGACCTTGTATTGAGTGTGATGGTGTAATAAACATTTACAAATAAAAATAAAAGGAATAATATTATAAGAACATTAAATGTTTTTACTTTTGGCTCAGTCGTTAGAAAGATCTACTAACACTATTTCAATTAATGGGACTAACTGAAGTTTGTGAAGGTAAAAAGAATACCTTTTTCCCTTTGTCACTTGTATTTGAATATTAATTTATTTTAAATGTGGGAAAATGGCTGAGGTATGAAGTGTGGTATGGAAAGTTGTTATTACTGTGTGGTTGCATTCACAAGAAACTAAATAGACTAATATTGTTACAGTGCTTTTTCTCTGGGTTCAAGACTGCAAAACCAATTTAGTTTATTTGTCCACATGCTTAATTCTCCTTAACTATTGCAATGGATGGTAATTGAAGTATGGATCAATCAACTAGTCCTCATATATACTTACAGAGTTTGAAACTTAATGAAAATCACAGCTAAACCTACAGATACATATACAATGTCTTTTTTTATATGTCTGAAGATTATGTCTTACTTGCACTATGTATAGGAATTCTTTCTACAGAGAGTGGGATAACCATCTTGGTCATATTTTTGTCCAAGATTTTTTCAGACATCATATAACAGCTATGTGTTAACTCCTGTTGTAAAATTCCACTCATTTTCTCCTATCTCCAAAACCAAAAAATCACATTTTTTTTATTTCTCATAGTGGATACGCAAAAACAAATTCTTCATGAATGGAAGATTTGAATTGAATTCTTAAAGATACACCTTACAAACACTTGTTTTTCTCTTGTAGGAAAGCAATACAACACTGGTACAATACTGTTCTTGTTCCAAAGGTACACAATATAAGCTACACCATAGCGACTATAGTACTACACTGACCTGCCACTATGCTACACTTCTGTCTGTCTTCTACAATCAATGTCCATCCGTCATAATGGTACTTGTTACTATGTGACCAATGATTTTATGTTGGTCCACTACTCTCTTTCCCTATATCAACTACCTTTTTGTCCAAAATAAGTAATAATATATATAAGTAATATATATTATAATATATATTTTATATATTTATATATAATATAATATATATATTATATATATAATAAGTAATAATATAAATATTACAATAGAGATAAATAGAACAGATAGATAGTTAGGTAGATATATTGAGCATTGAAAGTCAAATGATACTAACTATGGCTTTTTCACTTCATATATGCTGAAAGAGTCTAGTGCTTAGTTGTCTTCTGAATTCGGTCAAGTCAAAGGGTAGAGAATAAGTATTTTTCCCCAAGTTATCATTACGTGGTGAATTAAAAAGTGTTAGAACCTTCACTGCATTAAGAGAAAACATTTAGTCACACACTATGTGAATTTTCTTTTGTATCTGACATTGAAACGGAGACAGACATCAGCAAATTTTATTTATTTTTTTTTTCAGATTAAAAAAAAATGTAAGTGAACTTTTAGGCACTGAAATCTAGAACGTGGTCAGAAACATGTAGTTTCAAGGCAGGACCAATATTAAAAATACAGTTATCTTGACTTTTCATTTTGTAATACTCACAGAAATGCAAGTTGTATTCCTGATCATAGGATAGTGACAGATTGCAGATGTGGGCTGTATGAACATTCTTATATAGAACAGTGATGTATTTGCTGTAGGAAATGAACTTACTGATAACTTTCTCAGAACTGCAAATATTGAGATTTCAGAACAGGAATTGTGTGTGCAAGTTTCAAGGGGAGGTTGCTTTTCTCTTGCAGATCTATCTCCACAGCCTGCTTCATGAGCTTCATGAGTGTCTCTCAAACTACAATATTGTGACTGTAACCATTGTAAAATGTTTGTTCCTTACCGATGTTAGAAGTCACTATGTGTGCAAAAAAGCAGAGAGGAAACAGAGGAACCATTCATAGCTACCACATAGAAAATAAGAAGAGATTTATAAGAGATGATCAGAAGTACTTTTAATATGGGACACAACAGATTAAAGCAGCATACTAGGCAGGCATGACTTAGGAACAATATATTTGGAACTGATTTTTGAAAGAGGGTGAGCAAGCTTAAAGAAAATTATTATTGAAAGAATGCTTCTTTTCCCTTAAATATAAGTACTTTTTATATACTTATGTATTCCAATGTGAGGTTTATAGAAGCAAAGATACTACATGGGATAACTTAGACATCCCCACGGGTGTGTTTTTTGTTGTTGTAGTTGTTGTTTTTTTGTTTGGTTTGGTTTGTGTTTTTTTGTTTGTTTTTAGTTTTTATAGATAAACACCTGATCCATTTTAATCTTGTAACTTGATCTATGTTTTAAGCCATATGTGAGGAAGAGAAAAAGCATCCAGACTATAAGCATGTGCACAAAATTCCAGCCATGGAAATTATTCTTCTTAAGAAATAAGAATAGTAATTTCTATA
Organism: Cygnus olor; assembly: GCF_009769625.2. Lineage (NCBI taxonomy): Eukaryota > Metazoa > Chordata > Aves > Anseriformes > Anatidae > Cygnus > Cygnus olor. The sequence goes on along the minus strand of NC_049170.1, from coordinate 83,192,591 downwards.
AACAAATGCCAAGGCTGAGTTATTAATGAGAATATAGCTGGGGGGAAATATATATATATATTTACTAGCCTCCCAGATGCAAGTATAACTAGAGAATTTGGAATAAACAAGACACAGCAGATAAAAACATATGTTGGGTAACCTGAGCACCTTGCTTTTATGGTGATTATTAGACCCTTGCTGTGACATTACATCTCTTGAGTTTTTATCCACTCTTCTTAACAACCTTAAAATCTGAGCATAGCAGAGAACTGATTTTAGGCTGCTGTCCTACATGTTAAAAGATTAAATCAGACAACAGTCACATGCTTAGAATATTACTGTTGAAGAGCTGATTGGTCATGGAATTACTGAATATAAGACAACGATGGCAAATTAATATGTTGCTTACGACTTTTAACTTACATGCTTTCTTAGGTTTGGTATTGGTGATACACGGGAAAAGTACAACAGATGAGTGACTGCCCCAAGGATGGTAGTAACAGAAAGGTAGATTACTGTTAAGAGGAAAATATGTGTACATCACGTATTCAGAGTGTAGTAGAATTTTATGTAGTAGACATACAAATGTCTAGCCACACTATAAGAAACTTGCTTTATTGCTACATTTAAAACTTGGAGGAAGAGAAATCCTGGAGATGCTATTTCTTTTATACTATGTAGTAAATATGTTTCTAGCAAGGTATAAAAGACTGAAATGCAGCTAAAGTTTTAAAGGAATACTGATTATTGAGCAGTGCACTTTGCACCTGAAAGAAAATATTAATAGAAAAGAAACTGCAACCAAAGACAGAAAACCACAATTTAAATTTAAAAAAAAAAAAAAAAAAGAGGGTATGGTGTCAGAGATTTCATTGCCATAATCAGATTGTAATGGGACCCTGCTGGTTCCTATCCAATAAAGATTTGATACATAAAGTACCAGGTTGTCAAAGAAAAAAGAAAAATGCTCATCTGTTCTTGCAGCTTGCTTTTACAGGAAGTCAATGCTGATACTGAGCTCTGTTTGAAGTACAACAAATAATTGGTCTAATCAGCTCCTTTGAAAGAATGTAAGAAGATAAAAATTGCTAATCTTTTAGAGGTGTGTGCTTTGTGTAGCATACGCTTCTTGAATTCAAGAGTTTTAACATGTCTCCTTGTTCAAAGGGTAGCAATAAGGGTAAATATATTTCACATGGAGCAGTTGTTGGAGACTGTTAAACACTTTTCAGAGGGCACATATCCAAGACTTTTTTTTTTCCCCAGTGCTTGTGGTTCTTCTCTAAGTGGTTTCAACACAGTAGAACACATACTTTCATTGAATTGAAAAAAAAAAAAAAAAAAAAAAAAAGACTGGAACAAATGCATGGCCAGAGAAAGTCCAGTATATTCTCTTAAATAATAGGGGTCTGCCAGTCTGCCCTTCTGAAAACACTGAGCTTGGAAGAGTAGCAAAGGAAGCACAAGCATTATCTGTAATCCATGATTTTTTAAACAGAAAACCATTGCTGTTAGCTTTGGTCTAAGATATGAGAGATTCTAAGGCCCTACGTGTATGTAACACTCGTAAAAAAGCATTAGTTTTATAGAAGCAGTTTTATTTTTTAGGTATTTGCCAAAGATGCACCATTTTCCTTAACATGGCATGTATTCCTGTCCTTTTCTTGCTCATTATTGAACATGTCTCAATATATTATTTCAAATATTTAATATCAAATTGAAAACATGTGCATACCTCTTTTTATAAATCAATAAAAATATTCTTTACATGTACTAAACTGAAATGAAAAACTATAATGAAAACCACAAATCAGCAGATTTTTTAGCTATTTTTCAGCTATTCAGAATAGCTTATAAAAGGCAAGACTGCTTACAAAAGGAAAACTTTGATAGGAATGAGTATAAAATTTTATAGAGAGAGAGAGAAGTAGAGAGAACAGATCTGAAGATAGAACATTAGCCTGTTTCCAAATACAAGACTCCTAAAGAAAATACACCTTCTTTACAGCATCTCTACACTATTCCACAAACAGAAGGTCCAGGACCAGCTACTTTCAAGTTTCTATTTGTCATTAATCCCTAGATCCCTAATCACTGTAACTCAATATCCTCTTCCTCCCCATCCCACCCACATACACAAAAAGAAATTAGCTTAACAAACAAGATGTAGTTAACTAACTGAAACAGAAAAATGGTTACTTGAGAACTAACATATGCCAATGCATGTAGACTTCCTGTCTTCCCCAGCTTTGGCATTATTTTCTGCTAAAGAATGCATCACTTGCTTTTGGTCATTTTATTCATGGTGCAGTAAGGATTGACCTCAGTTAACAAAGAGTTTCCCCAACAGAGAAACTCAAAGACTTTTTTAGAGTACTGATGATTTACAATTTGACTTCTCTTTTTATTCCAGAGTATAGATATCTGCTGTTACAATCCAAGTTTGACTTATTTCACCCTTTGAAAAACTAGTTAACTCCTGTCTTTGGCCTACATGTTCCATACAGTGCTATTGCTTCCTTGGGGGGTTGTAAAATCTTTTCTCAAAGCGCTAAGCAGGGCATAAAACATGTATACAATTCCCTTGCTTCTGAATGGTATTTGTAATGCAGTGATTACAAAGTTTTTTTTCTCTATCATGAGATAACACTATAAAAGCAATATTCAAGGAGGCTAACATTAGAGCTCAAACTGGTTATCAAATAACTTATTAAAAAGTATGCAGGTTGAAATCAAGATTCCTCCTTGCCTTTTTTCTGTTCTTTTACATAAAATCTGTTATTGCTTTGCAAAGTAATACAGAAAGAATATAAAATAATATTATGAAACCAGAGTGTAACACCTCCAAATGCAATACCTGTCTCATAACACTATATGCTGTTGTCAGAGAGAAGGATTTCCAAAAGGATCCAGGATTTTACTGCAAATAACTGTGTAAACACACAAACCCCTAAAAAAAATTTAAAAAAAAAAGTTAATTGTATAGCTATCAAATTCCAGAAATAAGAACTTTCATGTCTTATTATAATGTAAAACTATTATTATCTTAATCAATATGAGAATTGTCCAAGTCATTGCAAACGAACAGAAGGTAAGTGTAATAGTATTCAGTCATGGCACATGGCAATGTATTGACAGTTGGAGCAGACAATAGTAAAATTGCATTATACCTGAAATTCAGACAAATACACTGCACAAATTAATTCCTATAATATATACAAAATATGAAGTATTCAAATAGAAAATACCTATGCAAGAGCAAAATATATTTGCCAGAAATTTAAGGATTATAAAAGAATAAATATTCTAATGAAAATGGCTTGTTATGGAAAATCTTGGTGTTGTTGACAGTAGTAAAGCAGAATGAGAAAGTAGGAGGACATTGCAATACTTAGGTATAAACATCAGACTATCGAATTTAACTCAGAATAATAATACTACAATGTAGAGATTCATACGTGTAAATTATATTTCAGAATACAAAAAAACACATGCTTAAGTTTATGTGGGTAAAAATTAGAATTTAAACGTATGAGCACACTTATAAGAGTACACTCTCATCCTTCAGATTAAGAAAAGGAACATCCTTTTATATTTAGAGACACAAAAGTGTCAAAGTTAACAAAATATGCTTATAAGGGAATTCCATACTGAAGGAGATTGTCATGTCTCAGAAAAATGTGGAAAAGATAATCAATGGGATTTTGAAGTCCTCAGCATCACAGGGCAGTTTGTTATTCCCACTGATCGGCCTAAGCTGTTTTAGGTTTTAAGACACCTAAGTACGCCCACTGCACTGCAGTCAGACTAGCAAAGCTGTATTTCCACCTGCAGTGGGAATCCAGAGAACTATCAGTCAGCTCTTCCATAGTCCTTCCTTGTAAAAAGTATGAAGCAATTGTCTTAGAATACATGTTGTTTTCTTTTTTCTTATTTTTCCCGAGTGTATTAGTTTCTTTTTTATTATTATTATTACTGTTTTTGTTTGTTTGTTTGTTTTTTCTTCCAAATATGGACAGATACTTTTTGAATGGTTCTGTCTCCTGAGGTTTGCTTAGGAATGATTTCATTCGCTATCTCTCTAAAACAGTTGCATACTATTTTTTTTTCAGGGAACATGCTCATGCTATCTTCCTTGAAACTTCCCTGAATTTCTATTTATAATTCAGACTGTATAACAACTTGCTTTTCAAACAAATCCAGTTAGAAACAAATGGGTCTTCTACTTAAAAAGAAAAAGAAAGAAAAAAATCTTGTCTTGTGTAATTACACCCTGAGAAAATAGGGAAATTATAATAAACCTAATAAATGTGTTTAATTCTGTAACCAAGGTACATTATATAATGAGAATAGTGTTTTTACTATCAGCAGAACGCTTATAAATGCTTACTCACTACTAGAAAACCTTACAATATTGTGATGTGTTTTGAGAGGAGATAAGTCAGGGGACCTGAAAGCAAACTTCTTCATTATTCTTAACCTGTGGGGGAGAAAAAAACTCTTATAAAATTTTCTTCATAAGACTTGATATGTTGTTTCAGTCAGACTTGGGGGATTTGTTTTGTTTGTTTTGTTTTGTTTTTTACTAATTTATCTTTGGTTTATGCAGGATTACAGATGTTCAGATTAAAATAACTCTGTATTTCAAAAGACTTTGTTCAGATTAAAATATCCTGGTATTTCTAAAGACGGGAGTACTTAATATGTTTCCATCTGTTTCTATGCAAATTGAAGCAGCAACTGCAATAGTACTAAAATTGATGTTTGTAGTTTTAAAAATGCCATCAGAAGAAAGAGGCTGAGCCTACAGGAGTAATAAAACATAACCTAGGCAGCATTTCTGTCTTCATTTAAAATCCAAAAATATCCTCCTTGCTTTTGAGGATTACCTTATTAGCAAAATGAATTTATAAGTATCTGTTCACTACAGGACAGAGGATGAGTTTTGGTCAAAATATATTTGATTTTTATGTTTATTGTGTGTTATTTAGTACAAGCTGACTCTTCAGGAAATATGGTGTGTTATAGCATTGTTTTTAAAGTAAGATATTTTATGTCTTTATATTGCTTTATGTGAATAAATGAAAACTATGATCTTACTCAAAATTAGTAGAAGTGAAAATTTTGTGGTGTGTCTCTCAAAAAAAAAAGTCCTTAAAATATTAAGGACTGCTTTAATTCAGTTCTTTATCAAGTACTCAAGGTACACAGAAACCTAGTCTGTCTAAAAAAAACATTACTAGATGCGTTCCCTAGCCTTAGCCTGGTGTTCTCAAAATTTCATTCTGGTGAAAAGAAATAATTTGATTGATAATCACAGATGCTAGTCTTTAGACTTACATGTTAGAGAACCTTGGTATAATACTACTAAATCTCAATTACCTTTGTAAAATGACTCTGTAACTATGGTAAAAACAATCAGGATATATTTTCTTGGTTCTGTCAGTGTGAACTAATGATTTTTTGCTGTGGATTCAATTACTCCATAAGAAAAAGCCAGATAGTCCAGGGAAACAAATAGATTGATCCAAAGTTTCAACATAAACACATTAATTCCTTCCTCACTAAAGACTGCCAACAGAATCTTTTGAATAGGAGTTCAGTACTGATACAAAAGAAATCTAATTGGCACAGGTAAACCAATTTTGTTGCTTTCTGAACAGGAAGTACCAGCATGAAATCAAGCAGCTGGTTAACACATTTAACACTTTACAGAATCTTACAGATTTCTAAGAGGATCTATTATTATATTTGTCCAATTGCTTGTACCTTCAATACACAGGCAGGAAATTAACACGATTATACCAAAAGCACAGTATCATTAGTTCCTTTAGGGAATTAATTAACCTGCTTACATAGAATACTGTAATAATCCTCTTAAATTATGAGTTGCTATGTTTAATATTGACATGTAGGTCCAAAAGGTGTAAGGAATTATTATGCTTTGAAAAATAATAAAACAGTAATACATTTATTTTCTGTCTGAGTGAAAGGGGAGACATTCTAGAGTGGGGGAAAAATGTTTCTCCTTTCAAAGAGTGAGACATGAAGGCACCTAATTTCCTTCTCACATACTATTAAGAATTTGACAGAATTTTATTACTTAACTTCAGGGTTTGTCACCTTCATAAATCAGTGATCCAAATTCATGAAAAGATAACTGACTTATCCATGATTTAGAAGCTCCAGAGAGTATCTGAAAACCTAATAATTTCATAACATTAATTTTGTGTTCTTTCTAGAATGTTTGTCTGCACTGAAGGCATAACATAGGTAGGAAACAAAGTTTGAAAAAACATTCCATGCAAAACTGAACTTTGGTTAGTATAGCATACTATTATACCCCTCTTGTCTTCTGGGTAAAATAAACTAAGATAAGGTTGTCAACTATTCAAAAAAAAAAAAAAAAAGAAAAGAAACAGGGTGAGCTTATCAGAGGATAAGATGAATGCAGTGTGGAAAAGTCGAAAGTGTAAAACCCTAAACCAGAAGCAATATAGTAATGCCAGCATAAAGATGCATTTACGTTATTTGGTACCTGGAGCCTCTTGCCAGGGCTGTAATGTGCCACAGCCTCCTGCTCAGCACTAGCTGAGAAGTCATTTCTCTGTACTCCTACATGTGATGGTAGACATATAGTCAAAAGCAGAACTCACTCTGAATGGCAGCACAAATGCTGAAAGTGATGTGGATTAAAAACAAAACAGGAGAAGGAGGTAGTGAGCCAGAGGATTTTGTTGGCTTGTGTACAAATGGTTGTAGAGGGGAAAATCATTTAGAGAAGAAATGAAAAGGTTTCTAAGTATAGGAACAGCAAGGTTCACAGATAGATTCCCAATTCAGAAAATCAAATTTTAGCCAAGACCTCATTACAGCCCAGAGGTCTACTGGGACCTGTCACCACTTTGACAGTTGATGATGAGGGTACTGTTATTAAGTCAGTTGGCATGTATAAGGCTCCAGAAGCTCTTGCTGATGTTACCAGCATCAGGTCCATGCCACAGGGAGCTCTCACTGTCTCCTTTACACCAGTTTTATGAAATAATTAATCAAGTCAGTTTCATTCTGATGCTTTCCAAACAGTTTTTGGTGGTCCATTTCTAACTGCATATAAAGATGCAATATGGCATAATTTTTCTATGACTGAATTCAAACAGAAGAGAAAAAACTCAGGTTCTTGGCTCAGACTAATACATGCATCTGTTATTGTATTTACAGGCAATTCATTTTGAAAAAGCTCATCTCCTTTTGTTCAAGATGTACTACTACAGCATCATACAGATATGATGACTGTAAAACCAAGTGTATGATACTCCACCTGACTCATAACACACTCTATGTTGCAAATTGTGACGTAGAATCTGCCATTCTGAGGCTGTTTCTTTTTTTAACTTATAATTCTGGAGGTAAGGTTTTAAGCAAATATATGAAATAAAAAATATATATATATATATAATTAAAAATAGATTAAAAAAAACACTCAAACACTTCTGCTAAGAGAATATATATATATATAAAATGATCTTTAAGCTGCATTAAAATCTTGTATGAACTTATGCTAACACTCAAAATGGCCTTAAGGCTTATTTACATCTGAAATCATTGTGGACAAAAGAGCATAACATGAATTAATTGTTTAGCTAATCTACTTTAAATTCATACATGGGCAGTTTGAATTAAGAATCTTTATACTCACCAGTTTTGTGTGCAAGCAGACTTTCTGGCTCCCACAAATTTAAAAAACAAGCTAATGAACCACCACGGAATAACACTATTTCATAAGCACAAAACTTTCAGAATAAGGTTATTGTCTCTATTATGATTCTCAAAAATTAATTTAACTAAAAGTATTATTGTAGAGTATTAGTCAATCTGCACTGTACTTTCCTCTGTAGACATATTTTTTTTTATATATTTAAAGTGGCCTTATTTTAGATTAACCCAAATCACAAATTTAAAGCACGCTGAGGTCATTTTAATTAAAAAAGTATTATTCAGACATTGGGTGTTTTAACAGTCTTCTTCAAAATTACATTCATTTTTGCGTGTTTCTTTAGTTTTCCTTAAAGTCTAGGATAAAAATTGAGAAATCTAAAATATACTTCTCAATAAAGTCACTATATCAATCAAGATAACAATATAAAAACTTTACAAAAATTTTTGAGGTTTGTTACCAATTTCTTTAACTTAGGTGTCTTGACATACAAGTTTTAACTCAAAGTAAAGATATATACATTAATACCAAAAACCCACCAAACTTCATACTTTCTTGGGGGAGTGGGGGGGGGCGGGTTTAAAATCTCATTAACACAAAAACTATAAGAAAATACTGTTTGTTTCTTCAGTACAAGTGAATGGCAATTTCTCCTGTAACATATAAATAAATCCCAGGTACTTATAGAACTGAGCAAAATATTAGTTATAAGATTACTTTCAGTGGGCATAGTTCATCCTTAATGGTATTTTCAGGACTGCAGATTTCTGAAGAAATGATGCATTCGGTTTCGTTTGTAGACCTTGTTTCAATACTGCAACCCAAAATCTGAATGCTGATCTGCAAATTTGTCTGGATTTATGCAGGTCAATTTCCTCAAAGAACAAAATCCAGCAGTGAGTGGCAGCAATTTACTAAGGGAGAAATGCGCCCAAACAGTGCTAGCAATAAAAGCTCTGTTAGCTGAAAACTTACTGTGCCATCTCCATTAAAAGGCTTATAAAAACAGTAAAGAAAATGACTCAGAGCTCAATTGACATTGGCATTACACAGTAGCCTGAGGTAGCATGTGCTCAGCAACAGTCCTTTTCTGCAAAGAAAAATAAGTGCAGTAACTGTCCTAGCGACGAGTGATGACCTGTTACAGCATAGACTCATTTGTTTGTCATGAAGACAGCAAAAATAGCAATGACTACTTCGTCCCGCAGCAAAAGGTAAAACTGTCACTTTAGTCACAGTCAAAAACATGGCGACTGCAGCAACAATCATAACTCTCATTTGGATAGCATTTTATCTGAGTTGTTTTTTAAAGAGATATTATTCAAACAAGCAAATCCAAAAGAATACATGTTAAAAATAAAACATCCTTGAGAAAATAAATGTTGTTAAGAATTACTAATGTTGAATTTGGTACCTTTCACTTCCAGTAGAAACTAGAGGTCAAAATTGCATGAATTCAGCTTTGACTAGCAGGTTGGCAGGCAATACAGACAGGGGAATTTCCTCCATACCTTTCTTAGCAAGTTATCTGCCTCAGTAACTCATTCATACAGCTTTACATTGACAGTTTCATCTTTTCTAACTCCCAGCTCCGTTGGGAAACTCCTTAGCACAAGAGTGAGTAGTGATAAAGCAGCACTTTTTTCTTTGGGATCACTTTCTCCTTGACTAAGAAAAACTTACTGACTCTTTGGTCTATCTGGATTCATGTCCAAATGGCAGCCCTCTATCATTCAGAAGATGCTCAGTCATATCACATCTTCATCTGCCCACTGATGGTAGCACCTCTACATTAGCATTCAAGAAAAATGACCTAATAATAGCATGGGCTTCACGTGTGTCATACCAGAAATTTGACAGATGTTAAATTCACTTACATAAAAATTATTCTCTTGCTGGAAGTTTCACTCTCCTTTGCAGGGCAGAAAGCCCACTGTCAGAGTCTTGGCAGATATTTTCTTGTCTGGAATATACACAAAAAGCAGGAACAGAAAAACAGTACCTCCTTTCCCTCTCTGGCTGCTGCTCAATGAAAAGAATCAAATGGATGTGATCCAAGCTCATTCAGCACAAACAAGGAACAACATCCCCTGCATATAACACAGCATCTCCAAAAGGCACACACATCACTTAAAGCTGTGGTACAGGACAATGTCCGTGTTGCAGCAGCAGATTCGTAGCAAAAAGTGTTGCAGGTGTTGTTTATGATAAGAATAAAATCACTTCATGCAATTTTGAGTATAAGTCTATCAAAGTCAGAAAGGTCTTTCCAAAGACAAATCCAATTAAAAAAATATGAATTTCAGTTACTGTCCCCAGCAAATCTTTGGAACTTTTTGCAGGACAATGTGCAGCTGCAAGTGATGCACACGTTTAAAGGATTTCCTCAACATTTGTATCATTCCCAGACATCCCAGTTACAAAACTTCCACAGGAGAAGTTCCTGGATATGCAGAAGATAATGTTGATAAAGTGATTGACGAAACTCTGCTGCAAATAGAAAATAAATTTTACGGAGAGAGAGAGAGAGAGAAGACAGAGAGAGAGAGAGAGAGAGAGAGAGACAGACAGACAGACAGACAGATTCCAGTGGAATATAAGTCTTCACAGTGACAGAGGTTAGACACAGGAAGACATAATGGAGATGCTAAGAGAGCCTCTGAATCCTCTACCCAGGAGGATTTTCAAAGATAGCTAGATGGCACTTGGCATAATTGATCTAACTTTGAAGCTAGCCCTGGATACAGGTGAAGGTTGCTAAAGATGATCTGCTGAGATCCCATGCAACTTGTTGTTTTCTGTTTCCTATTATCTCTTTTTCTAGTGAAATTACTGAACAGTTTTCAAAGTAAGAGATAAATTGAAGAAAAGTTCTACATGCGGAGAAGTAGGTATGTGTACAAAGCATGAATGTAATTACCTTATTTCCAAGGGAGTAGCATGTTTTAATAACAAACAAAACAAACACACAAAAAAAGAATTTGTTGTTGATGACTGTATCTGAATAGAGAAGACCAAATGGCTATAAACAGAAAAATACACATATACTGCTGTAAAAGTTGAAGTGGTGAGCATAGAACAGCAAGATTGCACTTCAGAAAAGGGACTCAGAAATCTATTCCTACTCAATATATGAAGAAAGAAAATCTGTGTAGTTGAATAAATACTTCTGTAATGGGTGAATAGAGGAATCCCCATGCATTACAGACTGCTAGATAGAACAGTGTTTGTGACCGAAATAATGGAAATTGAGTGAAAATATGTGATAAAAATATCATCCACAGAATAAAGGTCAAAGGTAACATTTTGCTAAAAAAGATTAAAGTTCACTGAAGTGGGTAAATAATTGAAAGAATACCGTGCACTAAGTCAAAATGGGAGAACTCCAAAGTTTAACTAAAATATGGGAGAAAATTGAAGTATTACATGGGGAGGGGGTGAGAAAGCTCGGAGTTTCTGCTTTCTCCATTCACCAAAGACTTCCTGTTCACGAACAAACATTCTGAAGACTGTGTGTACACAAATACTATTTAAATGCAGGGAAAGAATAAGTAACAATAAGACAAAGAACAAATTCTAGCATATATTTGTAGGTAACGATTTTTCAGTTTGTATCAATGAGAGTCAGTCTTTTCATATCTTGTACCTTACAGAATTTCCAGTAAAAATTTAAAATCAGAAGAGGAACAGGGCTTAGCAACGTTAGAAGGAAGAGAAATACTTTTTGTAATCTGCTTATTTACCAAGATTTTTGTGGTTTCCTTCCTGTCCTGGATTTGATAATATGTCCTTCTCCATAATGGCCAGAGCATTTGCAGAAAGAAGAGTAATTAACTCCTCTTCATTAGTTCACCAGGATGTTGAACATCAACTAGTAAAAGTGGAAGAGCTTTGTAACTTGGTACTCTATAACAGGACTTGAAGTCACGCATCATTTCATCAGTTTTTACTGTAATGGTGCTAGCATTTTCCAGCCAAAATGAGCTTGTTGAAATAAATACTTGAAAGGAGAAGACAGGAAATCTACAAACTTGACCAAAGGAGGACCACACAACCCTCACAAATTGCTTAGAAAATAAACAGAATGAAAGAACCTATCAACAACAGTCAAAACAGATATGGATGACCCATCCTTTAATCACTGGAATTGAGTTAACATTAATTTTCACTGAAAATTAAGACATTTCTCTGTCTCTCAAAGTAAGCATAGCATTCACTATTGTTTGGAATATATATGAAAACCAGTCCTGCCCCTTCCCAGTGGGCATCAGTACTTTCTCCCTACACCCTGCTACCCCAGACTATCCAGAATTAGCTGAAGACAGAGGCTGAAAAGGTACTTAGTCCAACCTGTTTTAGGTGGCATGTTATTTAGTTTATCTGATGTGTGCTCAGGGCAATGTCTGTGTTTCAGATATCTGGATATGCACATGAACTAATAAATTTTTATGTATGCCAAGTCTTGATCTACTGTTACAGCAATAATTTACACTGAATGTGAAAGGGAAATCTTATCAAGCGTATCCACCTCTTAAACATATACAGCCTTACTAAAGGTTTATTACCAGCTGCAAGGTATTGGCAATAATCTTGAACATTCATTAGATGTTCATGATTAAACAGTTTTAAGACATCACTTGATTGCTACCAATTTGCAAGTTTGCAAGGGTTATCATTAAAAAATTTTGAATCACAATATTAAACTACTTTGTGGGATTTATAATTAGTGAGGTAAAGTAAGCCTCCTAATTAAATGGTTTAGCATTGGATTTTATTTTTTTCATTCATACCCTACTAGTAAATTTACCTCCACATTGAGAAATAATTAGGTGGAGTGTTCTGCCGTTCTGCAGTGTTGTCCTCATATGTACTAAATTTTATACTGAAGAAGGGGGGTGGTTTTCATGTTGTTTTTTTTAATGCGCTTTTTTGTTGTTGTTTGTTTTTTCCTCTCATCATACCTGGAATGCATGCATGTGTTAAGGGAGCTTTATTTGTCTATTTATTGTTAGCCTTCAGAGTACAGACAAGTAGAATTCATAATCATTTCACACCCAGAGAACAAAGTGAAAATATTTTAGGCTACTGTTTGCAGAATGGGCTTCTCTCATGACTGGTTGCCAAGATGAACAATGAAGCTTTGGTGTTTTGGTTTTTTACTTTTAGTTCATCTCATACTCACTGGCTGTGGATTCAATAAAAGTTTTAGGCTTTCAGTTTCAGCCACTTACGGCTGCATCTTATTCATATAATAAATCTGACCCAAACAGAACCACTACCTTCAGAAGAAGTAGGAATAAATCCGATTCTCCTGGATAGCCCACAGCCCCTTGAATAACATGACTGTGCTTTCTTTCTCTAAAATGCCTTGATTTACATGATATGCACCTGTCAGTTTCAGCAAAGAATGAAAGCAAAAGTCTTGCATATTATGCAGGCTCCTATTATCCTCAAAGCTGATCTAATTTATCCATTACAAATGAAGCAGAAGCCTGACAGAAAAACATGACATCTGATGGTCTAATTAATATAATCGCTTCCTAATAACATGGTTTTGCAAGTTCAGAGTTTACTTTCATCATCCCTTGTGCAAATAAATTTGATAGATCAAATGTTGACACAAATGAAATGTTATGGTGACCTAACCAAAGCGTTTTTAGCAAGTCATGGATTTCCTGCATTTTTTCTATGTTTCAGGACGTGAGCTGGAAGTTAAATGAAGTGAACTTACATAGAACTATAGTCATCACTTTCAGCTGTCTTTTTTTATTATTATTGTTTATTTTATTTGGTGCTCTTCATTAAGTGAAAAAACTACAGAATAGCCTCACAAAATAAATGAACCCCATTATAATTTATTTTAAATAGTCTTCAACAGAAAGAGCTGTACTAGAATTGCATTATTAGAATTGCAGTAGTGTGATGCTGCAGACAGCCTTTCAAATTGCATTTGCTTTATGGAGATATACAGATAATAAGGACATCAACTATATGTATTAGATACACTTTGGATACCTACTCACTTTCTGAAAGCTAGCTACACTACTATTTTCAGCTCTGTCTAGGTTTAACCAAACAAAGTATTATGTAATATAAATAAATTTCAATAATTCTGATAAGAACACTTACTGTGTTATCCATGAATCCTTTTGGTTGTTCAAGCTCGTCTTTACTCAAGAAGATCCGCAGACTAACTCAAGCAGTAACAGTCCAGAAATTACAGTACAACCACACAAATATTATGTTTTTGATTCCAAGCGAAGAAATGTATTTATTCTATCTGCCCTTGCCGTTACTGATTATGCATTCATAAGATTTGTGGCCATGTGCCTTATAATTTTATGACACTTGCATAACAAGATTTGCATTTAGTGAACACAGCCTCCTCTCTTTGAACTGTTGTTATACTAAGACCCAAACCACCGTGCAATACACACTGCCAAAGAGAAGAAACTGGTCAGAACATATTTTGTGAATGATGCCTCTTACGAAAATCGCTGTCTTAATTTTTCACCTTTTTTCCTTCTCCAGCACTACAAATGGGTATAAAACACATGGCATGTGTTTACAAATAGCTTGTTAACATATTTGTTATTAAAATTGTGTTAAGAGTGAAAGAGTGAAACAAGACTTTCCACAGTACACTTCCTTTCTATGAAACAAATCCTGGATATTACTCTAGATTACAGCTCTGCCTGCATTCTTGGGACACAGTTATTTGGAGTATCCATTCTTCACTGAGCACCTCTGGTAGGCCACTAGTGTTTGTCATATTGACAATCAGATACACCATACTGTAGTCTAAAAATCTGTAAAGATAATTCTTCACCTGCATGAATACATTTCTTAAATTTTGGTTTTGTGCTCATTCTTTTTCCCCATTTTAAGTTTTCCATCCACTCTCTTTCCACAAGCAGTTAAACACAGATTCACTGGCCTTTCTCAACTGATTTTTTTTTTATTTACAGTCTCTCTCAAATCTTAAGTTTGTATGTTTTATACAAAATATTTATGAAATTATAAACTATAATATATTTTGTGTCCAGAATAATGCCAGTTTCTGCTAGAAGCTACACATACCGTTTTTGATTCCTCATATAATGCATATCATAGAACAAAGAATGAGTCACTTTGCTGAGACTGATTAAATTCAGATATGTCTTGAACATTGCTCCCCTTTTTAATTATTTTTATATCAAAATGCAGTACTCAGTGCTGACAGTCTTTACATTCATTCACAAGAGCAGATGTTTGCAACAGTGTATGAATACTTTATTTGCATAAAGAAAGTAGGCTTTGTACAGCAATGCAAATATCTTGGTTTTTTACTTAACTTTAGACAGAAATACATGAACCTGTCTCCTGAGCACTAGCCTATGTTATTTTATACTAAGAACCTAGATGGTGTTAAAAAAGTATTCCCCCTAGATGTGTGTTGTTTGTCTGTGAATCTGATTGCCTTAGAGACAGCCCTGGAACCTGAAGGAAAATCAGAACTGCCTCATTTCCTTACTGAAACAAAGAGCAGTTCACAACACAAATTTTTAATACAATGATGACATTATCTTCCTTTTTTAATTAAATTCTGATTAACTTCCATTTTTGTTTCTCAAATTGCTCTTATTTTTAACTTCAGCCACATACTGTGGATTTGATTTTGTCAAGCAGGTCTCATCTATACAAACTGCTTTTCTGAAATCACAACATGAAACTCTTCTCTTCATTCTGCTGGGTTTCAAAAGTTCAATTCAGACATTCCGCTGTTTAAAAAACTCATCTCTTCACTTCACCTGTTTTTTTTTCTCAAGACAAGAGTCAGTAAATAAAGAAAAAACATCTTTTTGCACCTTTCTATATTGCACTTCTATCCAGTAACATCACATGGCACTAACAATGTTGTTACTATGCGCTCAGTACTGATAGTATGTAAAACAGTGGCATTAATTTCTAGGAAAAAAAAAAAAAAGAACAGATTTATAGTTGTCCAGTGTTTGACAACAAAAAACAGGAAAGAAACACAACAGTCCTAACAAGTAGGCCAGACTCAAAGTAATGGTAGAGAATGATGGTTAAATATATATATATATATATATTATTTTTTTTGAGGAAAAAAAAAAAACGAAGAAATCATAAGATAAAGGAGCAATCATCAAAGGTGCTGATATACAATCTGCCCTTTTCTTCAAACAGCTGTTCTTGACTATGACTAGACAAGAATTAGCAGTCTACAATGTTGTCTTGCACAGAAAACATGCTCAGGGAGACAAGAAAGCAATTACTTTAGTTTTCAAGAAAGGCAAATAATTCTGTTATTTATACAACATCTGATATTTCTGCAAGATAGCTTGCTTTGAGAATCCAATAGACTAGTGAACAGAATAACGCCTGGGCACTTACAACTAAACAAGCTTAAAAAAAAAAAAAACTTTAAATGCTTTAAATATTTCATGTATTCTTTATTCCTATATATATAGAAAAAAAAGAAAAAAACACCATTATTTGTATTGCTTAAATTCCCTAGGTTTATAAACTAAGAAAAAGCCAACTTCCAGCTTTTCATGAGAGAAACACTGATTCTCAAAACATTTCATAGAGTAACTTGGACTTAGACTTTGCTATGCAATGCATAATATTTAAAAGCAATAAAAAAATACAGAAAAAAAATTACTTTGTGAATTTTCTGATTTACGGAAGTGATAAGTGAAAAAACTACTATTGTATGTGAATCACTGGATTTATGGCTAATATAAACAACACAAAGCAGAACTTTGACTTGCTTCAGAACAACACCACTTACTGCATCAGGCACACACTAGATTTGTTAACCTACAATATGTAACCTGTGACCTGGATATGTTTTAGAAATTGCGTCAGAAAACCCTACAGTTCTACCTCTCAGTTGCAAGATATAACCTCTCAAAAGGAGAAAGGAATATTTCCAATGTTATCATTTGCAACTGTTTATGATATTTTTCTAGACATAAGCCTAGAATTGGTTGCTACAGTATACATATAACGGGTTTGTCAGTAGTTATGTCTTAGTCCCTTAGCACAGAAACTGACATCAAAGTGCTTTTCGCTTTTTTGAATGATATTTTCTGTGGTACAAGTAGAATTGCTTCTCATACCACTTGCATAAAATCACAAGGTCATACTGTCAACTCAGGTCTGCATTTACATGAAAATTTAAAAATATTTACTTTAACTAAGTTTTATCCCACTAGAATAGTTAATGAAAGGGAAATAATAGAGAAAACTCTATTAAAGTAAGCAAGTTAAACAGTTGTTACTGGCAATGACAGTAACTGACAATAGACTGCAAGTAAGTCAAGCTTGTTTTGTCAAGCTGGGAGAAAAAGAAATCACTTAATTATGAAGAACCTCTGTGTCTTCTGACCCCTACATAAGTAAAGCTCCTTAACACCCTATCTGGGTCAAGAATCAAGGTACTTTTCCTCTTTTTCCAAATTGAAGCACCACAACTTTCTGTAGCTAAATGATCTATGTTATATTTTTCCCCCCAGGTGTGCCAGTCAATTCATCTAGAAGATGCTTTCTGCCCCCACAGAAAGAAAGCACGCTGCTCCAAGAACAAAATCTGCAGCCACAAAGCTTGAATACGTAGTAAGCGTCCAGGAGAAGAGAAGCAGAGTACTTAACTCGAGCATGCTGACTCATGGCATGAGAAACTACCAGTAAACACAGGATGAAGAAAATGCATGTCAAACATCAAACTATATTTTGGAAGTACAAATGAGAAGGTCAGGACTCTCTGAAGACTTGTATCACTAAAAGCAAAAGAAAACATACAAATTACTTGTTTTTAAAAGGAAAAGTATGACAACAAAAGTGACATGAAATGACACTTGATCATCAGGCAGCCTTTGCTTATTAACAGCAAATCTTGTGAATTCCTTGAATGTGCCTACTCTAAGCAACAGGGGGTGATCAGAGATGGAATAGATGTACCACATATTCCAGTCTATTTCTTTTCTCTCTTGTTGATTGTTACTATGCTTTTTTTTTTTTTATGCCTGTAGTTGTGAGGGCAATCATATTTTAACTCCAGTGATAGTGATAGAGCTACCTATTGATTGTATTGTAATAGCCTGTTACAACAGCAGTATTAGTAAGCCTGCCTTACATGCAAAGCCATTTGATACCTCCCTGAGTGGTTACCAATGATAATCCATCAACACTGAATTTTAGAACCATTTGTAATTCAGTCTATATTTCTAGGTTTTCCAGGAAGTCGTTTCTGGAAACCAGTAAGATTTCTTCTCTCCTTTGAAGCTGCATGTATGCTAAAGAGAAACTGAAGTTTGAGAAAATGGTAGTGCTTGATCACAGATAGAAATGATGTGGAAAAGAGGGCTATGATGCATAGGTGACAATAAAGATTTTCCCCTGAGTAGATGCTCTCTGACATATAAGATTACACTCATTGGAAGTAAAATCAGAAGGGAATTTGTGTCCTAAGTTACACAAATGGTGACTTTTTCTTTAGATTCAGGTATTGTTGCAGTAGCACTTCATTAATCAGAAATGGTCTGACTGAGAATACTCCAGCTTTCATATTTGAGTGTGACTAACCTGTTTAATTCATGAGCAGCTAAAGGAGAGCTTTTAGCTACTAACCCTGAAATCTCTGCTTACCGTCCTGTCTGTTTAGCTCCTTCTTTTACTTCCCCAGCTGAGCCCCACTAACTGAAACACGCATGCTACTTTGCTATCTAAAGTTTCCCAGCTATTGATTTCAGTCTCATGCTACTCAGCGCAATACTTCAGCCTCAGCGTGAGAAAAGCTGCTTCAGCATTCAGATCTCTTTCATCCCCAATACATGCCCAGAGCAGCAAAACTATCCTGTGACTGTCAGGATTTCATCCCTAGGATCCTGCAGCACTCCAAAATGTTACTGTTACAGGTTTATACCTTGCCTCATTACAGGTAGGATGCATGCAGTCTGAATTCAGCCTGAAGCCGTACATATCACTCAACAGCAAAGACAAGGTTTGCACCTAAACAGAGAGCATGAGGTAACACTGAATCCAAATTTTGTCTGATCATTAATCAAAGAGACACTGGTTCTGAATTCGTCAATGCCTTACATGAGAGGGTATCCCTGAATAAGGTGCTGGCAAAATGGTTTAATCTGCAGGTGCCTTTAACCCTCTGTGCTTCAGCTGTAATTATGGATCTATATACGACTTCTTTCACAAAGGACAGGGTATAAATTCGTGCTAACTGTCTTCTGGTTATGCCAATTTATTCACAATCATCTGCATGTTTTGCTACGTCTGTGTCAAGGGCACAGTCATTAGAATGCATGATTACCTTAATGATTTTGTGGAGCACTATAGTCCATTAGGATAATTGGAAGCACATCCATACTCTAGCATGCTTTCCTTTACTAGCCAATTTTCTTCAAAGTATTTAAGAAAAAAAAAAGAACAAAGTTGTATCCATCACACATCCTGATTCAATGACTGGAAGAGGATCAGACAAGACGCTGTATGCTTTGACCTCAAATATCAGGGGATGAAACAGACTTACTTTATAAGTAAATTTATCTTGTGGAACTGGAAAAAAAATGAAGAAAACTATGCCATAAACTAATTAATTCCTATGCAAACCACCCCGATACAGCTGCAAATTGAGAAACCTTATGCTGAAACAATGTATGGACAGCTATCAGAGTATTGCCAGCATCACACAGCTCTCTGACTCTAGGCAGTACAGATGCCATATCAAATATAATCCTGGGACGAAAAAGCCAAAACAGCAGGATATAGAGGAAGGTGCTCACAGCCCTGACAAGTGTGGTCAGGGATAAGGTAGTGCATTATATCCCCAGTTGTCTCTCTTAATCAAGCTAAAAATACTAATGACAATACTTTAAAAATGATACTATTCATCATAAGTGTGTTCCTCAAGCACTTCGGGCTCTGTCGTCACTTTCTTCCTTTCTGTTAGTGGTCTTCTGTAGTCTTCCCTCAGAACCCCTGGACTAGCTGGTCTTCAGGACGTAGTCTTTTCTAACCATTCCAGTGACTATTTCCCTAACAGAAACAAGAAACATAATAGCTTAGCTAGCTTCAGTTGATCACAAATGCTCTGTCCAGCACTTCAAAACCCTAGAAAGGGATACAGCTAGCTGTGCTTTCTCAATACTTCCTTAGTCCAGCACTATTAATAGTCAACATTAGCATGCACTTAACATAGAAACTAATAATCTTTATTGCAGTACAAGATCACTCCCTAATGCTCCTACATGTCTTGAGATAGCAAGATGACAAAACACTTAATTTCAGACCTGAATACTCTTCTGTCAATGGAGTCAGTATTAATGATGTCCCTTGACTAGGCATTCAGTCAAACTAAGAAGCTCCTCAAGCAGTAGTTTCCACTGACTTTTTATTACCTAAGCAACATAAATGTCCCACAGTGGTCCAGGCAATCTGTTCACTCATACTGCTTCCAATCCTACAACCTTTTCGTACCTACTACTTCGGCTGTTATGCTTAAAGACTTTTGACTACATCTTTAGCTTTCACTTCAATATTAAAATTGCTTTTAATGATTTTCATGGCTTCAGAGAAATGCTACTGTATAGCTGAAATCAACCATCAAGGAATTAGTTTAATTCATTCCTTGTAGTCTGGCTAAATGTTATATTTTCCCCATTTGTTTTTTTGTTTTGTTTTAATTTGTGCCATAGCAGAAATCTCAATGTCACATAAGTTTTGTGAGCGCTACCCACGACCATTAGGATGCAAGAATTGTCTGTAAATATATCTAGAATTCAAGCTATTCAAAGGACAAAAAAAAACAGCCAAGAATTAATTTAGCACAGAAATTATCATACTGCTAACTATCAGAGCACTCAGTTGCTAGAGCAAACTAGGGAAGCAGCAACAGAAAAATATATCATTGGTTTTAATGAAATTAATTTACACAAAGCATTATATAAAACACAGTGACTACATAATAAAGACTAGACTTGATGGATAGGTTTTACTTTTGAGGCCTACCTGACTAAATAATGAAGTGATATTTTTCTGAAATTTTGACAGTTGTACAGGGAGACTAGTAATATTAAGAAAATGCTAGGCAGGAGGTAGAAGAATTGTCATCTAAACATTTATTCTGAGTGGCTTATATTGATCCTTGTATGCATTAGAATATACCTAACGGTCTAATTTTTCATTTTCTTTTTTTTTTTTTTTTAATGTCTGAGAGATGTAGCTCAATGTGAGAGCAACTTTGAATTATCCTTCACTTTAGAAGTATCAAAAAGACACATTACAACACCACTACTGGGTTTAAAGTAGAACAGCATCTCTAAAAGAATGAAAATTTCAGGCCAGTTTCCTAACCTTTGCAATACATGATAACATTCCTCCAAATCAACAACTGCTCAAATGAGATAATCAATATTCTTATCTATTTCCATAAATATATACATTTTCCAAAACCTATACAAACATCTCATTTCCATTTTGATAAATCACCATGAACTAGTTACTTGTATTTATCTACACATTTCTGTTCCTCCGCTGAACTTTCTGTTCCTCCTTCCAAAAATGAAGTTCAAAAATAATGCACCTAAACAATACAGTACTTTTCTCCATAAGAAGCATGCAGGTTCCATGGTAGTTTATTAAGTTTCCAACCTCTTTATCGTTTGAGTGCAGCTGGCAACAATTTTAAACATCAACAGTTTGTCAAAGTATTTTAGGTAGCTGTGGTGGTTTAATCTTCTGCTCCATGCCTGGAGCACCTCCTGCACTCCTTCCGCACTGACCTGGGTGTCTGCAGGGCTGGTTCTCTCACATCTTCTCACTCTTTTCTCTCTCCCAGTTGCTACTGTGCAGCAGTTTTTTCCCCTTTCTCGAATCTGCTCTCCCAGAGGCCCAACCAGCATTGCTCCCTGGCTCAGTTCTGGCCAGCAGAGGGTCCCTTTTGGAGCTGGCTGGAGCTGGCTCTGGTCTGACATGGGGGAACTGCCGGGCTTGGCTCACAGAGGCCACCCCTGCAGCTCCTCCACTACCAAAACCATGACATCTAAGCCCAACACAGTGGCTCTTAATTATAGGAAGTCTTGGAAATAGAGCAGCTATCAAAGAAACAAGAAGCAGTTAATTATTTCACCCAGAAGGCAGTAAAAATTTAGAACTTATAGAACTGAAACAGAAGGAGGTAACAATGTGGTCTGCTTATTGTTAAGGCATTGGATCATGATTTCAGATTTTCAATTTCTGATCTTTTACATCATCAAGTTAAAAACAGAAATATAAAATATGGAGAAGGCCCTTTGCTACACTGGTAATGGAACAGCAAAGCAATCAAAACCTACGTTTTAAAAAATAAAAATATAACAAAATAAAATAAAATAAGCCAGTGCCTAAGTAAAGTTCAAGGGGAAAAATAAATAAATAATAATAACAATAATAATTGCAGTTTTAGGTTGGGAGGCAAGGGTTCTTGTTCACATTCCAAAAATTCTTGTCAAGCCCTTCTGAAAAAGCCACATATTTTTCAGATAAGTTCACCACTGCTCAACTAACATGAGGCTTATGGGAGCAATAGACTGCTGGAAGTTCATTACGTTGTTCGTGGCTAAATGCTAGCATCAGACAGCCATATGTTGCAATAAAAAGTCAGAGAGCCAACAAGTGCTGAACAAAACAGTGGGGACACAGAGCTATATCACAGCACACCTGTCACCAGATCTGAGACATCTCACACCTGCAATCTTGAAAAAACAGTACAGGACAAAATAATTACATCACTGAGCAAATCACACTACACCAGACAGATATAAAGGAACCCCTGCTCCCCTTCCTAAAATCTCTCCTCCCCGTCCTTTCCCATGAGCAAGTTTAGCATTATCTTTCGCATAAAACTCCCAACTGTTTTATGCAATATACAGCAACAAAACAAGTTTATCCTCTCATCAGAATATATGGTCCTCAGATAGTATCTAGCAAAAAGAAGATGAAAACTCTATTTCTAACAGAAGTATCTGCATTTACTAGAACAGAACCAGCCACAAGGCAAAGTTTATAACTTACCCACAAACAGAAAGCT
This sequence comes from Cygnus olor, assembly GCF_009769625.2. Taxonomy (NCBI): domain Eukaryota; kingdom Metazoa; phylum Chordata; class Aves; order Anseriformes; family Anatidae; genus Cygnus; species Cygnus olor. The sequence continues at coordinate 83,169,804 of NC_049170.1, read as the reverse complement.
GCATTTATATCAAGCCCAGCTGCTCTCTGTTAGTGGTATTACCTCTATCCAGACTTAGTTTAATCACGGGGGTTCACAAAGTCATTCTTAAAAGAATCATTAACACTTGACACAAACTGCAAGGCGTATTTTTTTCAGAACATTTCCCAGAAGATATCAGGCAAAGTTTCATTCATAATCTTCCTTTTAAATTGCAATGCCACTTCAGTCCATTCAGTAAATAATTAAGCCTAACACTTGATCAAAGTAAAAGAAACAATCTTGCTTTCATTAGCTAAACTATTACTGAGAAAGCAATCAAGTAAATAAACATGCATTCTAATTACTTACAAAACAAGGAGAAAGGGACAAAAATCTCTGTCGTGTAATTTACTAGGAGTTCATATTTGAGGATTTTTAGGTTTTGTTATTTTTGAAGTAGCACATACCATTTTTGCTTGGTAATGTACAAGGTGTTACTAGGTTACAAGAAACCTAAATCTTTGCCAAATGGGGAAGATAGAATAATTGAAGTGATTGTTCAATAAAACATGAGATGTTGGATATTAATTAAACTTTAGCAAGTCTTTGTAATTAACTATTTTAAAAAAAAAAAAATCATGTGTCTCTACTGAGGTTCTGGAAAGTTCTTGTCTTAAGTGAACGTAAAATTCGTTGATTTCTGACTTAGGATAAAACCTACATGTGTTCACTTAAGTAATCGGCATAGTCATCAAGGTCTGGACAACTGCCCATGAGGTTTGATATAATGATATTCCCAGAACCTGTAACAACAGAGTTTTGGGAGAGTCCAACTGAGAGTCCAATTCCATACTAAAAATAATTATTGATTTATTTATTTATTTTAGGATCTCAACTATTAAGCCAGAACTTAACAACATAGTCAGAGCTGTACAAATACAGGAGATAATCACTGTTCTGAGACCAGTGACAAAAATAAGTAAATAAATAAATACAAAATAACATAGATGTTCCATAGAAGGAACATTGGGACAGCAGCAGACAGAATAATACACTGTGATCTAATGTCAGCAGCATAACAGATGTGAATTTATATTTGTACACATGGCAGAAAAAAATCATTACAGCTTCTAAACTTCTACTTCATCTATTTTATGTTATCTATTGAGATAATGATTCAAGTTTCATCCCACAACAGATTTCAATGGGTGGCCATCAGGTAATTTCATTCTTTGTGAAGTACTGTGTTTGAATCTATTATCCTTTCCTGGAAATAATATATATATATATATATATATATATATATATATATATATATATATAAAACTTTCAGTCTCTAAATATGACTTATTAAAATTCATAATTTCTTTATATTATTACACTGCAGTTTCACTTTTTTTTCCTCCCAGAATATTAACCTCATCAGTTTGAATTTCCTAGGTTGCAAACACAGATTTTACATGAAAAGTGATGCAGGCAAGATACAGTAACCACTACTGCTACTGTATTTTTCAATTTAAAAAACAAGGCTCAAGTGATTTTGGCTTAGCAGGGTAAGAAATTCCATCTTTTAGTTTAAATGAAGTGGAATTACTACCACTATTACTACCACTATTCTGCTTAGTACTCAAATTTAGCTGCAGAAGATGTAACTTTTTAAATTTCACTGTTTAGGAAAGTTCTACATGCATCAACCCAGAGCACTGCACTGTTTGATCAATGTTAAATTAACAACTTCTGAAGGCTGCAATACAAAAACATTAAGAAAAAATTAGCATGTATTTTGTGGATTAATCATATGTAATTTATGCTATCAGTCATTGTACACAGTAGCTTTCCACCTGCTAGTAGAATTTATTAACTTCTTACGGAAATGCTGAAATAGGTCAACAAAAGCCAAGAGAAAAGCTCTGCACTGAGGTGCTGTTTCACAGTACTACTAAACTAATCTAACAGACATGCTACTCCCTCAATCTTGCATTCTGAAAATGGTCTTTGTAACTATTTGAGAAGATTGTTCCATGTGACCAAAAGCAGATTTCCAGACTGGTGACAAACTGAAGCTGAAACTCATTGCTCTTATTAGTACAGAATTTCAAGATCTAGGGCAAAATACCATTAATTTATCTACAATATGAATAGCAGATAAACTACTGCCCTTTAAGGAATAAACAAGCCAAGAATAAATATTTTTATTGCTTTCAGGAAAGAATTGATGCAATGGCAGAAACCAAGTTTTATACAGCAAGGTGTTTTTATTGGAAAATGATGGAGAAGTTCACTGAAAAAAAAAAAAAGAAAAAAAAAGTGGAACTACAGTGAGGAGCATTGTAGCCCTTAACCTTTTCTTGACATTCTGTTTGCTCTCAATCACCTGTAAGTTCACTTAAGAACTGTGTTTTCTTAAATATCATTGTGCATTAGTCTGGAAAAAGAAAATAATAAAATAAAATAAAAAGGAAGAAAAAAAAAGAATGTACCTTCTTAAGCGAACTCAAATAGGCACACTGTCATTTGTACAGAATGTCAGATATTTGGAGAAATCAAACACCACATTTCATCTTTACCTGTCAGTTTTGCGAAGTACAGTTGTCACTTCAAAGACATTTCTAGGAAGAATACAATTCAAAAAGAAATGAAAGAATGAAATGATATTGAAATATGAGAAGACTGTAATAATTAAATATTGGTTGGGCTTAATAGTGTTGCCTCTGACTTCATCATGGCATGTAAAAGTCATAGGGCATAAACTGGCTGTTAGAGACACAGTTCTGCCTATTCAGGGTGCTAGGCAATACAGAAATCAGCCTTTGCTGAACTCACACCCATGCACAGCAGGAGCCTGATGGAGATTCTTGTTTATCCTCATGTTTGTTGTACTTGAGCATTAGTTAGGTCATTACACCGACTGGCTACATTTAAACTGCAGTGGTAGGGGAGGTTTCTGTTCGTCTACTGCGACAGAATTGTAAATGAGCAAAGGAACAGAAACAATGAGCTGGCTTGGACCGATTATCACAGCCCAGGTAGCCTGTCAGACACTGGATAATTTGCCTTATTAAGTATTCATTAAAGCGTGCAGAGAGACCTCGTGGAAGGAAACAGCTTGACAGAGAATCTCTACACAGTACCTGAAAAAAATGCCACCTAATTTCCACATACAGCAGAGAACTTAAAATTGTCACTTACATGCACTTTCTTGTGTTAGTGACCTCCATGCCAGGCAGACCTCAGCCATTTGTACGTTTACAGAATAAAAGGTGATGTAGTATGTACTTCTGCACACTATAAACAATTGTGTATAATATTAAAGCAATAGAAGATAAAGGGGGTAATTTAGGGGATAACTATATTTTTTTTCTTTCCTTCTTTAATCATGAGAGTGATCAAATCAAACATCTCACCTATTTGAAGCTGCTAGTTAAATGTCTCTGCATTTAAGTAGTTAAAGAGTTTCTTCTATTATTCTTTCAGCAATTTTAGAGTTTTATATTGAACTCCAAAAAAAGGCTGCAAAAGAAAGGTATAAAGCCAACATTTATGGATGCATTAAGGCAAGTTAGGAGAATTTCTTAACTGCTACTGACACAAATGGCCAAAGGCAAGGAAGCCAACTTCTTTCTATTCATCCAATATAGTAATCTAAATATTCAGTATTGAACCTTGACTACCTTTCACAAGGAATAACTGTTATTCCTTTAAGCCTCCAGCTTAAAGTAGCTTTGCCTCAGAGCCCTACCAGACACCCCAGCTCTAGCTCCTGACTCCTCAAGGAATGATAATTTAATATAAATGAGTTGAGAAGCTGAAAAGAACACTTGAGAAATGTAGCACCCTTCCTCTTGCAGACCCCTACAGCTATTATTCCATATGGTTGCCTGTTACGGAGTTTGAAATGCATTTTCTTTTACTATAGTCTGACGTGCACATACAAAAATAGTTATTGAAGCTGATCTTAGTTCCTCACCTAATTTTTTCTTTAAAATTTGCTGTTTAGTTCTGCCAACAGCTACTCTAAAAAAGCTATTTATATATTTATATATATACTTATGAAAACAAAGGAATCTTGAGCTATCTAAACAAAATTAACATTCAGTAACAGTAATTTGACTGTAAGACTTGGAATAGTTGCAGAAAATAATATCATGCTATAAAGATATTTAATTGTATCTTCAAAACATCTAAAATGCCATCTGTCTTATACTTAAGGGGTTTCTCTTTTGTTTCTTCTATTTTTCCCAACCTTTATAATAGTGGAGAAGAGGAGCAGGAGCTGGAACTGCTTTTTTGATTAATTTTGTATCGGTATGTTTTAGGGCATCCCCTGATGTACTGAGTTACTTCCTTTTATTATTTTAGCTTTGCTCTTGCAAATCATTCAGACACTTTCCACCAGTAGAAGAATAACCTTTAGCTTTTATGGAGTAATGCTGCACAAAATCGAAGTGCAGGCAGCAGTCAAACACTGCACTGACATTTAGGAAGCAGATGATGCCATTGGGGAATGCAGGGCCTCACAGCAGGAGTCATGCTGCTGTAGTATCTCTGGAAAGTTACCTTCTAGATATTTTTAAATGAATGGCTAATCTTGCCCAGGGGTATGGTTACCTGGACTGTGGTTACAGCAAATCTAAGCTAAATAGTTGTCACCCTAGCTATCTCTCTACAGCACACTGGTGTTTGATGCACCATCACATCAGATTTACCATTCACTTGATAGAAGGTTCTGTTTTCTTTTCTGAAAATTAGTTTATTTCACAGAAATGAGACTGAGAACAGAAAAATGTGCAAGCCAGGTGGGGGAAAAAATAAAAACAAAAAAATATTGTGTGCAGTGTATTGCAGAGAAAGATAGAAGACTGGAAATGAAAGAAACTAGGAACATAGATTATTTGAACCATGTCTGTCCTAGGCAGAATAATCCATTTAAGGAACTGACCAAATAAGATTCAGTTCTATTCATGTGTGGTGTTTCCTAAACAATGAATATGACAACTGTGCTAAATGGCAAAGCCACACCTTTTAAATAAAATGCTCTTTGAGATACGTGGCTCCAACACATAATTATCAGCACAAACAGTAAAATCCTACCTTCTCAGAGGTTTGGAGCAATCAAGAGCAAAGGCATTTGCACACAGTGGACTCTTCCAAATAAAGCATGTGGAGTCAAAGGATGTGATATGCTTGTTCCAACGCCCCACAGTGGGAAAAAACAAAAGATGGAAACCTTGTAAATCTCCCCCATGCAATTTTGTTTACTGTTCCTCACATTTCAGGGAAACTGCAGAGTAATACATAGTACTTTACAATCTTCTAAAAAATTCCTGGCAAATGAAATTTAAATATTTTAACATTATTGACTGTGGATCATCTCTTTAGGTGGTTGAAAAACTAAATCACTATTACAGAACAACAATTTCTTGTGAAAATACACCCTTCCACTGGAGTAGACATATCTGTCTCCATTCTACCAGCTGTATCTTTACATAACATTGGCTTTTGCAACAGCAAAAAAAAAAGGAAATTTTTAGAATTCCAAAACATTAGTTGTCTGCTAAACTAACAGTGTAAATGTTACAATAGCTTTGCACAAGAGTCCAAAAAACACCAGAAAAACCATACTCATCAAAATATGTGAAAATAGCATCTATACAACCTGCTGGTATGAGTGCTTGGGAGCTGTTAGAATAAAATTAATGTGAAGACTAGCGGTCTACTACTTGATCCTGGGCAGTTAAAGAACTCATATCAAAATTTGTGATCATTCAAAAGCTCAGTAGTTATGAAGTAGTCTGGAAATATTTCTGCATTGTTAGAAAAGTAAAAAAAAAAAAAAAAAATTAAAACAGGTCTGGTAGAATAATAAATCACTTGCCTGTTAGTGAATAAAACCAAAACTTGAGAACGAATAAGGATCTTAAAGAAACATCTTTCCATCTTTCCATTATCTGCAAGTTTATGAGCTTACGTGCATCACAGAATGGGCCGGGTTGGAAGGAACCTCTGAAGACCAGCTGGTCCAATGCCCCTGTCAAGCAGGATCACCTAAAGCACTTTACGCAGGAGGTCATCCAGTGGGTTTTGAATATCTCTAGAAAAGGAGATTGCTTTCTCTGAGCAACCTGTTCCAGTGCTCCGTTAACCACACAGTAAAGAACTGCCCCCTCATATTGAGCTGGAACCTATTGTGCTTCAGTTTGTACCCGTTGCCTCTTGTCCTATCACTGGGCACAACTGAAAAGAGACTAGCTCCATCCTCTCAACACCCTCCCCTCAGATATTTATATACATTAATGAGGTCTCACCTCAGTCTCCTGTTTCCCAGGCTAAACAGGCCCAATTCGTTCAACCTGTCCTTATACAACAGGTGCTCCAGTCCTCTAATCATCTTAGTAGTGAAGCAAACCTAGGACAATTTGCAATTCTATTTGCAAATCAGTTGTCTAGTCCTTTTTTTTTTTTTTTTTTTCTTGAGAGACTTTGGTGAAACGTGACAAAAGAGAAGACACAGGATAGGGACTGTTATTTAACAAGCACCAGTATGTTTTACTGCTTTATCTCAGAGTGAAGAATTTCACAGAAACCTGTCCCTGGCAAAAGTTTGTTTGACATCAAGTACTCCTAATGGAGCCATCTCTAGTTAGATCCATGTAAAGCTTTTGAGTTTCACAAATGAGTAGAATTGTTAGAAATAAGGCAAATACTATTTCAAGAAAAGGAAAAAACAGGGGGGAGGGGTGCAAAAAATACACTGGATACACTTTGCAGTATGATTACACAGATACGTTATATTTTTCTGATGCACCTATGAAACACTTGGGAATCAAAAATCTCAAACGGGGCAGGTTTACTACTTATGTTTTAGGCAGTCCTGCCACCCACTTTTTGCAGGCTTTCATCAGAGATTTCACTGAAAACAATAACAGGCCCCTCCCTACACAGACACAAAATCACCTTCCTAGAAGTCACGCACAGGAAGTTACAGACTGTATGCAACTCCAAATACAGAAAGTCTTCACCTATCAAGTAAAAAAATCACCCAAATCACATTTAGAATAAAGCTAAAAAATTAGCCTCCACCACCTGGAAAGGAACATCCTAAACAGGTACTAGGTGGATCATTCGTGTGACAGCAAATTGAAGTTTTTATTCATTGCTTCCCAGCAAGACAAATGTTTCAGCTCTCAAGAAAGCTAAAACCATATACATACATGACCTACAAAGGGCATGATTTCTCAAGGACGGTGAGTGCCTAAACATCCACATGAAAGAGATTATTATTCCAAATTGTCTCATTAAAAAAAAAAAATAAAAATCATATCTCCTTCCAAGATATTCTGATCCTTTTGGTAGAAGGTAGGCAGAAAAGTTACCATATCACGTATGACAGCTATGATTGTGCCTTGTGAAATAGAAAAGTGTCATTCAGCCTTCTCTATCTGTTGAGAGATTAAAAACATGGCATTTTACATCAAAATGGTTAATTTCAGTGACCTTTCTGTACTTAAAATGAAAAGTGAAAAAGCTTACACATATTGCTCTTGCAAGCATCTGACAATACCAGGGTGCTCATTTTATGAAACTGTCGCAACTTTCTTAACATGTAATCCCATCAGTAGGAGGACAAATCTCAGAACATTTGCTGCAATCTCAAGAATGAAAGGACAGTAACTGTAAAGAGAATACCTGTTTCTATACCTTATTAAAGTCCAAATCTGGAACTGACATACCGCAGTAAGCTCTTGACAAGAGACAAAATTACACGGCTGCGCTAGCCAAGGAGCCATGCCTGTTTGCTTCATTTTCCTAGGGATAACTGCTGTCACGAGTAGATCACTTTGTTCTCCCATCAAACTGAGTGTCAGTGGGATGCCTTGTTCCATTTGTGGAAGACCTGCAGGCTGGGAATACCAGCAAGTCAAGCTGAGAAAACATTATCTGGTACAAAGATGTAACAAGAAGTATTAAAAGGAAAAACAAACAAACAAACAAAATGTTTTTACAGTGGTATTATAGTGTTAATAGCCACTGCGGTTGTCAGGACCCTGAAATTTAGAAGAGCAAGCTTCCAGCTGTTTAAAGAATTAGTAGGTGAGATCCCCTGGGACACTGTCCTTAGGGACAGAGGAACTGATCAGAGCTGGCAGTTCTTTTAGGACACTTTTCTTAGCGTGCAAGAGCTCTCCATCCCCCTGTGTAACAAATCGAGAAGGCAGGAAACGTAAATGGCTGAGCAATGACCTGTTGGTCAGACTGAGGTGTAGGAAGGAAATGCACAGGCAGTTGAAGAAGGGACATGTGGCCTGGGAAGAGTACAGGGATGCAGTCTGGATGTGCAGGGATGGGATCAGGAAAGCCAAGGGATGGATGGTACTGAGCTTGGCAAAGGATACAAAGAGTAACAAGAAGGGATTCTATAGGTACATTGCTCAGAAAAGAAAGGCCAAGAAGAGTTTACCCTCTCTGATAAATGAGAAGGGAGAACTGGTAACAGCAGACACAGAGAATGCTGAGAAGGCTCAACAACATCTTTGCCTCACTCTTCACTGCCAGTCAGGCTTCCCAAGTCTCCCATTTCCCTGAACCTGCAGGTGAGGGCTAGGGGAGAAATGTCCCTCCCACTATAAGCGAAGAGCAGGTTTGAGACCACCTGATGCAAATGAACAGGTTGTATCATTGGGGCTCAATGGCTGGGTCCTGAGGGAGCAGGCTGATGTAGTTGCCAAGCCACTCTCCATCACATTTAAAAAGTCCCGGTACTCAGGCGAAGTCTGACTGTAAAAAGGGAAACAACACTCTCATTTTCAAAAAGGGTAGAAAGGAGGACCCGGGGAATTAGTGACTGGTGAGCCTTACCTCTGTGCCTTGAAAGATCATTGAACAGATCCTTCTGGAAACATATGCAAGACAAGGAGGTGATCCAAGACAGCCAGAATGGCTTTACCAAGGGCAAATCATGCCTCACCAATCTGGTGGCCTTCTGTGATGGAGTGACTGCATCTGTTGACAAGGGAAGACTGACTGATGTCATCTACGTGGAGATCTGTAAGGCCTTTGACATAATCCTACATGACATCCTGATCTCTAAATTGGAGAGATATGGATTTGAAGGGTGGACTATCTGGTGGATAAGGAATTGGTTGGGTGGCCGCAGCCAGAGAGCTGCAGTCAATGGCTCTGTATCCAGGTGGAGACTGGTGACAAGTCGTGTCCCTTAGGGGTCTGGGTTGGGAGCACTGCTGGTTAATATCTTTATCAACAACATAGACAGTGGGATCAAGTGCACCCTCAGCAAGTTTGCAGACAACACCAAACTAAGTGGTGCGGTTGATACAGCAGAAGGAAGGGATGTCATCCAGAGGGACTTGGACCAGTTTGAGAAGTGGGCCCATTGAACCTATTGAGGTTCAAGTCCAAGTGCAAGGTGCTGCACCTGGGTTGAAGCAATCCCAGGCATGAGTACAGACTGGGAGAAGAACTCACTGAGAGCAGTCCTGCAGAGAAGGATTTGGGGGTTCTGGTGGACAAAAAGCTTGACAAGAGCTTCCAGCCCAGAAGGTCAACTGTATCATGCTGCATCAAAAGATGAGTGGCCAACAGGTTGAGGGAGGTGATTGTCCTCCTCTGCCCTGCCCTGGTGAGGCCCCACTTGGAGTACTGCGTCAAGGTCTGGGACCCCCATCACAAGAAATATGTGGACCTGTTGGAGCAGGTCCAGAGGAGGGTCATGAGGTTGATCATAGGGCTGAAGCATCTCTCCTATGAAGACAGGTTGAGAGAGCTGGGGATGTTCAGCCTGGAGAAGAAAAGGCTCTGGTAAGACCTTGTTGTCGCCTTTCAGTACTTAAAGGGGGCTTATTAAAAAAAGGGATGGAGAGTGACTTTTTACACAGACATATAGTAACAGGACAAGGGGGAATGGTTTTAAACTAAAAGAGGGGAGATTTAAATTAGATGTTAGGAGAAAATCCTTCACTCAGAGACTAGTGAGGCGCTGGAACAGGTTGCTTAGAGAAACTGTGGATGCTTCATCCCTGGAAGTGTTTAAGGCCAGGTTGGATGGGGCCTTGGCCAACCTGATCTGGTGGGTGGCATCCCAGCCTTTTTCAGGGGGTTTGGAACTAGATGATCTTTAAGGTCCTTTCTGACCAAAACCATTCTGTGATTCTGTGATTAATGGCACAATTCCAGGTTCTTGCTGGACTGCATTATGAAACAAGTTGGGCAGGAGCATTCATCTGCTGGAGGATAAGAAGGCTCTGCAGAGAGATCTGTATAGGCTAGATTGGTGGGCCATGTCCAATCTCATGCCATTCAACAAGACTAAATGCCAAGTGCTGCACCTGGGTCACAACAACCAGATGCAGTGGTATAGAAAAAGACCTGGGGGTTCTTTTCAACATACAGCTGAACATGAGCCAGCATGAACATGAGGTGGCCGAGAAGGCAAACAGCATCCTGGCCTGCATCAGAAGTGGTGTGGCCAGCAGGACTGGTGAAATGACTGTCCCCCTGTACTCAGCACCAGTGAGACCACACCTCAAGTACTGTGTTCAGTTTTGGGCCTCTCACTGCAAGAAAGACATCAAGGTGCTGGAGCATGTCCAGAGAAGAGCAACAAAGCTGATGAAGGAACCAGAAAACATGACATATGAGGAGCAGCTGAAAGAATTGGGGCTGTTTAGTCTGGAGAAATGGAGGCTGAGGGAAGACCTCATTGCTGTCTACAGCTACCTGGAAGGAGGTTGCAATGAGGAGGTTGTCAGTCTCTTTTCTCAGCTGACAAGTGACAGGACACAAGGAAGCTGCCTCAAGTTGCACCACAGGAGGTTTAGATTAGATGTCAGGAAGAATTTCTTCACAAAAGCAGTGGTTAGGCATTGGAACAAGCTGTCCAGGGAAATGGAGGAGTTGTCATCCCTGGAGGTATTTAAGAGATGTGGGTGTGGTATTTTGGGACATGGTTTAGTGGTGGACTTGGTATTGTTAGGTGGATGGTTGAACACGATGATCTTGAAAGTCTTTTCCAACCTAAAAGATTCTATGATCCTGAGATGAACTCATTACTTAATTGCACACCTGGAAATAAATGAAATAGAACCTGAACAGATGATGTGCTCTGCTGCTTTATCAAAAAAAAAAAAAAAAAAAAAAAAAAAGGCAGAAAAAAGAAAAAAAACTTGGCAATCTCAGCCATGAGAGCATTTTAACAGTTATTAGGTGTAAAATGAACTACCAACAAAGAGCCTATGACTGGAAAATGTTTTAACACATCTGTATATATGATTTATAATATACATACATAAGCACACTGTGTAACTTTGTTTTGACTCATGGTAAAAACAGTATCATTCATTACAGGACAGGAACTACCGCGAATGAGAGTCTCAGCACCTTAAATCAGATTAAGGTTACACACCTTAAATCAGAGAGGGCTAGTTCAGTGCAAATTTCAGCTGTCATTGCTGCTAACCTGTGACAGTCCTCAGTTTCTCTGAGCTCCCAGAGAAAGACAATCATGTCTACAAACAGAACAACCACTATAGTAGAAACTTAGAAGTTATTCAGAAAAGAAAAAGAGATGTTTCCTACTGCCCAAGAGAAAAAAAAATCTTAATTCCAAGAGAACAAAAAGTGTATAACTCTTTCCATTTCCCCCAATAAAAAATATGACCTTTCTGAACATGCCCTTAGTGAATTTCTATGTGAACATCTGTCTCTAAACATTTGTTTGCAACAGTAATAAAAAATAAATTAAAAAAATCTGTTTTCTATATTGTCCTATGCAGTTCCTTAGAAGATCCAAGATGAGCAATGATAAAGTTTAATTTGCATGCCCTGCTTCCCATGCTTCCCACAGACCAAGTATTTCATTTTTTTTTTTTTTTTTTTTGTTTTTTCATTGACAGCAAAACAAGCACTGTAAAAGGCTTTTAAAATAAAATATTTAACTGGTGCTTTACTTTACTTCTTTTTCCTCTTGGATTTTTCTTTTCCTCTCAGAAAGGAAGCTTTCAGACATTGAAAGCTGACCTTTGCTGCTCCCCTCTCAAGTTAAGATGGACCAACTGCCATCTGGCTGCTTATTTTGATAGAACCAAATATTATAAAAATGCTGCATGTTTTGACTGTGGAAATATACAGGAAAGGCAAAGCAATACTCTCCCTCCTCAGTTCCATTCTGCTCACCAGGCAAATAATTATTCTACGGGAATTACAGGAACTAAGCAAAAAAAACTATTCCACTAGCCAATCAACCCGGCTGCTATTACTGACATGTTTTAATTAGATCGTTTTGGTCATAGGTAAAAATGTAATCACTTATCAAGTCTGTACATATCTCAGAAAGATGCTTCTATCCTGCATGTTCTGTATAAATGCTATCTCACTGCAAGAAATGTAGTCAGCATCATCCTTATGTTGCTGAAGTGAGTTATAATGGGAAACACTTATCCAAAAAGCTAAAAAAAGAAGGGTAAAAGTGACCTATTTACACCAGTTTTTAAGAAAAAAATAAAAAAAAATAAAGGTCAGAGGTAGGGAGAATCTTCAAAGAGACGATGCACAGATTAATTCTCATGTAAAACACTACTAAAGCTATAATCAATCACTAAACTCAGTTTTAATACATTCTAATACTTCTATCATACGTACTGAATCTTTCATATGTATTAAATCACCTCTGTGATGTCCCCTTGAATGATGTGACCTGTAATTAATTGTTCCTGCAGATTTTTAGCTGCTTAGCTTTGTTCTTGCATAGCTTCCATACCCCAATACAATTACTCATACAACTCAGACATTGCAGTTCCACATCTCCCTGACTAACTACACAGAGATAGGAAATATGTGACTTTTCTCATATCATTCAAGTCCTTTAAAAAAGATTGCCACAGCACTCCTGCGTATTTTACAAAGTCATATCTTTCCTTTTTGTGCAGCTGGTAGTTTCAGCTCCACATTAACAGCTGTAGATAACAGAGGACAAGTGATATATACTCCTAAAGAAAAAAAAAAAAAAATCTATCTTAGAGATAATCCAACTTTTCTTACAAATTATATTTCATGGTGTAAGTTTTGCTTTTGATTTAGTTCGGTTTGGGTTGGATTTTGTTGTTGTTGTTTTTAATTGAAAGTAGTTAATAAGAACAAGACAAGTTATATGAGCACATGTGGAAAACATTCTTCCATTCTCTCACTGAGCAAGCATATTAAATGTCAGACACAAAGTTGCCAGGGAAGACACATTCATGTGAGAAAGTTGTTTGAGAATAAGTTTATCCAATTCATTTTATTCAGTTTAGAAATATAATATAAAGAGGTCTACTCATGGCCTTTCCACCTTAGTTTCCTAAGTGGTATGATGAAGCTTTGAACAATTTAAGGATACTGAGGCATTTTAATATATAAACAGTGCATGTTAATATAAAAAACTAACTATTCTGAGGCTTTTTAAAGTAAATATTTTTATTTTGCCAGACAATTAATATAACATAATGTATTATTCTGAAGAGATTAATTTCAAGAAACTGCTATAGCAACTATAATTCTGGGTCTGTAGGCCCTAGGAGGAGTAGGATGTTTCTTTCACCATTCAGCCAGATCTGCTCACTTTACATAGAATTTGAATTTTACATTCTCCTGCTCACATAAGCAAGTCCACAGAGGATGTATTGTTAGAAGTAATATTTTAGTATGCGGCCCAGACTTTGTAAATCAGTTCTTCAGCTTCTTCCTTGGAATACCTGCTAGAGTTAATAAGTAATTTAAGGAAATGAAGAAGAGACCTGAAATTAGTTTGCCACTTTAGCCATTGTGATAAGTAAAAATTTCAAAATTGTCAAAGATAAATTAGCACAAAATTGTTCTCATCTTCATCTACCCTTCTAAATTCAGGTGTTTTCAGGCTTAGGGTCCCTCTGTATCCTGTGGAGAAAGAGGCACTTTGAGAGTGATTCATGCCATCCTAAAACAAGTGAAATGAAACTCTTTCCAGAGGTGTGTTTCTCTCTTTAGCAGGTAGCAGATTCTGAATGACTTTCTGACATTGGACAAAAAAAATTTACACACAAATTGTTTTGCTTCACAAATCCAGTCCTACAAGGTTGTATTTTCTGTTATAAAGACATGAATCTTCAACCCTGTGTGAAGTCAGGGCATCCTCACTTTTGCAAAGACAGAAAAAAATTCTCACTGCTGTCCTCTTCATTTGTATAGTAGATATACACAACTGAAAAGTGACAAGATACAATTGCAGCAGAAAAGGAAAACTATCAAAATGTTTACTTCAGCTGTCTCATCCATTATTCAAATTTAAAAAATAAGACTAAGAAATGTTTCCATCTGCTCTTAGCCTTCTTTTTTCTCTAATGTCTTTTCAATACAGAAATAAAGCTTTAAGCCATTATGGCTGGGTAGCTTTGTTCACAACAGATTTTTAGAACCAAGAATTGTCAGTCTAGAACACCATGCTTAGACAACCAGTTTACTTCTCAGCTGGATAAAATGAAGTGGTAAATCTATATTCCAAACATTAATAAATACAAGCTCATAATATATTCCTCAAGAAACAAAACTGTGAAGGTTTGGTAATATTATTCCTAATTCAATAAACAATAGAATTAGATCAAATGAAACATACATAGATTTTCAAGTGTCCGTAAGAAATCACATATTTAGAAACAGGCTGTGCATTATTACATATTTAAACAGGCATTTAACATTTTGGTACTTGGAAGCAGTCTGTAGTTGAATTGGGAAAAGAGGGAAATCACTGAATTTTCCATCTAGAGTAAAATTTGAACCTGTAATTTGGTTGCATTCTAGCCTAAACCTGCTATTCTAAAAAATAAATAAATTAATAATAATAATAAAAATCTTATGCAAAAGGAATCAGAAAGATTTAATATTGGAAATACTGACACTCTACATCAGAAAGTTGGACAGAAATTTGTTTGTTTGTTTGTTTCCTAAAAACTTTTCTTCAAACTGGTACAATTTTTTACATTTCACATTCTCCATAATTCCAGTGATTAAATTATCAGTAACATTCAGTTATGAAACCTATGAACAAGACAAGAATATCATAAACTAGAACAGTCCTATAGCCCCCCCGTTCTGTGAAATCCAGCCATAAAGCTCTTCTGAAGCTGAAACCTCCTGGAAGTTTACAGCATTTGAGTTTGATTACTGTAGGTAAACCAACCCTAACATAGTAAATGCGTCAGAGACCCATTGACGTTGTTGGTCCTTGACCAATGTGTCAAGAAACTTGAGCCCTAGGAATCTTTCCCAGCACTTCTACCACTTTCTTGATTCCATTTTGTGAAGCTGGGTTAACATAATTGTTGCTTCTGTTCTATAATTCATCATCCGTCTTTTCTGACAACTGTGTTTTATCAGCAGATTCCCAACCAGGTCTACTGATGTTTAATACCATTCTTCTGAGGAAGTTACGGTTAGCACTAATGTTTGTTTGCTATGTTGATACTTACCTTTGATTTATTTGCAGATAAGAAAAGAACTGTTCTGGGCAAAAAGCTTTTAAATACAATAGCCTAGATGAACTTAGTGGTGACCTCTGCCCGAAAGAAGATAAGAATATTTAAAGTTCCTTAGTTAAGTTAAGATACATCCAAGACTTACTGCCAGCTACTTGTCCAATGAGAAAACAACCTGCAAAGGCCTTGATATCGGGTAATTTTACTCCATGAAAAAGACATTATTTTTTATCACTTTCAGTGAAAGTGATTTCACTGAAGAACAAAACTATACATAAATAAAAATCATCATAGTTTATAGATGCCTTCCTCACAAAATCGCTGGAAAAACATCCTAAATTGTAGTGTAGAACACTGTAGTCTGGCCAGCTTTGCCTGGGTTAGTACTTTCCAAGATATACAAGCTTAGGTTTTACAACTGCTACCAGAAAAGTAAAAACATCTTCCAGTTGGTGAGAGTGAGGAGGAAATTCCTACAGACAATACCTTAGTGGGATTGAAGGCCTGTAAAAATTTAAAGGGAAAAAAAAAAAAAAAAAGGATACTCAGCTAGGCCAGACCATCTGCTGAATCTGAAATGCAGAGTATGGGCTCAGTTAAACAGGGAAAAAATACTGTGTAGCATTAGCCACAACATCTATTTCAAAAAAAAAAAAAAAAAAAAAAAAAAAAAAAACAATATCTGCAAATCCAAATGTACTGTTTATAGAGTCCTTCAAATTTTGACAGCTATCACAGAACAAACATTTTGTTTACTTTATTTCAATAAAGTCTGAGGTTTTTATCTTGTATTCATTTATGGTGCTTTTTAGCAGCTTTGTCCATTTCCTTCTGACTAAGAATCCATAAATGGAAAGAAAAAAATAGCACTATAATCCTATCATTGCAATACAACTCTCCTTCGCAATTCAGGCATAAGGCTGAATATGAGAAGTTAACGTACTTGTGCTTACTGAAGCACAGTCATTGCAACTACATATTTTCCTGGTACTGACAATGTGAAGGTCAGCAGATGATACTACTTTAATTTAGACTTCAGCAGTCAACATCCTACAGCGTTCATAGACTGCAGTCTATGTTCAGGCACAGAAAAGTGCACCATCTTCCACTTAATATTAACAAATTATCAGGAGTAGATATTTGTCTTTTTGTTTTTTTTTCTTTTGAAAGTTCAGTAATATAAAGGGATACTCTTTCCTATTTGCACCTGTAATAAACCTTTTATCCGTCAATCCCCTAATCACTATGGTTTAATGTAGTACCGATAACAAGATAAAAGTTAAGTATCAAAACCTAAAACAAATCTAAGTTTTGCAAAAGGCATGATAATTTGGAGAGCTTTAAATCTGCAATCCATATAGGGATTTAAGAAATTCTGCTTCTGAGTGTAGAGCATCCAGTATTTCACTTATTTGATTCTTTATTCGAGAGCAGTTTTAGAAATGGACTGTATTCTCATCTCTATTTTTAAATGCCAATACACACAATTCTGTGTGTATTCTCTGTGAATTGTTTTCCTTTTTATTGATGACAACATCTTACATACAGATGTGAAAATATCCATTTTCCTTAACTGATTTAGGTTTTGACTCTCTAGTACAGCCCTATGCATAATAAAAATAAATAAATAAATAAATACAGAATTAACATTAGTATTGTGCCTTGTTCGATTTAATTTCCCACTGAAACATCAAGCAAAAATGTTGCCTATGTCTTACGTGCTGTATTCAGTTACTTCTCCCTTTTTGGTCATTGTTTTCAAGAAGCAAATCACCTTCTCTATTTTAAGGATAGTTTCTGCTCCAATCAATTTAAATGGGAACAAGAAGACATTATTGTCTATCAGCACGCTGGTTTTCTCACAGACATGAGAATGTCACTGTTTTTGGTAAGTAAGAAGTTTTTTTGTTGACTTTTTTTCTTTTTAATAAGAAATACCATTTCCTTCTCTCCTGTTGTGCATACCCTGACTGACATCTGACTCTGGCCCCTTACCACATTTCAGAAGCTTTTTCAATCTGCAAAACAATAATAGTCCATGAGGAAGTAGCAAATGATGTTTTTGTGTAGATGTTTTATGTAGATGAAGAATTTTTCACTACCTATGATGTGCAAGATGAAAGTGCTTGACTGCAATATGTATTTCAAAATGTTAACAGTTTTGTCACAGAACTGCTCCAACTGTTCCGTAGAATATATTTGAATCATCACTCCATTCATTTCTATGTTATGCCTTTCTAATATCTATGTCTGTTATTCTCTTAGAGAATAGGGGACTGAGCCCCTGGAATTTCCCCTGTCCCTGAAAGGCTGCAGCAGTTCTGCATCCCCATGCAGTAGTGAAGCCAAGTACGTTCTCCCTATAGGTGCAAACACACAACACAAACATACCTATGACCTGCCACACAGATTGAGACAGTGCCTCCACCCACACAAATGCATACAGTATTCACATAAACATGAATGACAGATGACTTAATTTTCCTCTTCCTCTCCACCCGAGGAAGATAGAAGTTCAGTAGATTGAACATGCAAATGTGCACACACGTGTTTCTCAAGGTAGATTGTGCTTGACACAGGCAATCCAGCAGTAGGCACCCAGGCCCTGATCTCCTGCAGTTGTTGGTCCTTAGACCCTCAAATCCTTCAGCCTTATGGTCCAGCCCTGGTGGTTGTTACTCAGACCAGTTCAGATGGATATTTGATTGTGTTCACTACTACAATTAAGTGCTTATACTAATTCTAAATAGTTAAATACTACAATTTCAACCTTGCAGCTGGTGGAAGGTGCATTTGGTCTAGGCTGCAGAGGCAGCTCCTCCTCCTTCATGTACAGGTGCACAAATCTAACCAATAGGTTATTTCTTTCTAGGCTCCTAAACCTTATTGATCAGATATCAAACACTGAAAAGAAAACCATGCCGTAGGACTCTACTTACATAGGCTTCTTACCTCTGACATGTCTACCTGACCCACCATAACATTTTAGCTACAAGTTTGGAAGGGGTTTATAATAGCTACCAATGCTGGCTGCATTCTGCAGAACAGAATCAGAGCACTAAAATTCTGGAGTATTTTGGACTGTAAGTTTCAGAGTTTGACTGGCCATGATTATTTATATAAGATTAGAAATAAAATTTGTCCAACAAAAACTAATCCTAGCACTTCTATTTTTAATTTTGTCTTTTTTATTATTATTATTATTATTATAAAAGCAAGATCAAACAATAAAGTTCCAGTACCAGTTTTCCATTCTAATCAGAATCTTCCTCTTACAGTCTGTCTTTTACTCCTAATTTACTTTATTGGTCAGGATAATTACTGCACTGCAGAGGAGTCTGACTCTTTGACAGAACATATATCACCAAAGCTACACAAGTCTATGGTTTATGATCAACTAAGGGACTTTATTTAACTTATTCCAAGGTTGAAAAAGACATTGTGAGAAGGTCTTTTACATTTATTTTCATGAACACATTCTGGAATAAATTACTGCCATATCTATCTAATGCAGACAGGGATTTTGGCTCGAAAACAGGTCTTCAAAATTAATGTGAAGAAGCGAATTAACTACTTATTTTACATAATCTTTATTTCAGACTGGGTTTTAAAAAATCAGTGCTATAAAATGAGAATAAGTAGTGTTATAAGCTAGGGTTTCAATATTTACTGTCTTCACCCAAAAAAAAAAAAAAAAAAAAAAAAAAAGAAACTAAATAACCACACTTAAAAGAACATGACACTTATGATTCATTCAAGTGAAATACTGTGTCTAACTCAGCCTACATGACATTGTGTATATATATATTGATCTTACAGCAAAAAAATCAAGTTGGTGCAAAGACCAGTATAATTATGTTTTGAGAGATTCAGTGCAATATAATATACACAGCACTCCAAAGATCTTCAGACTAGTGCTGAGAGCAGTAGGTTTTGTTAAGAAAATATTAAAGAAATTAAGAAAATATTATGAAATATCAATTTAATAATAATTTTAAGTTATTAAAACTACTGATTGTGTGAAAAAATACATAGAAAACCTGAAAGACAGTACTGGGACAGTACAGTATCGGGGTCTAGTTTCATATTTCTAATTTGTAATATAAATACCTGTAACTCAAAAACTCCTTGTTCCATACGTACCAGGCATCCCATTTTGTTCACAATTATTTCACCTGTAAAAAATCAATGGTATAAATAGTCACTCATCAACTGTGCATGGGAGAAATATTTGAGTTTTCATATACAGTTACACTTTTATAAAATAGTTTATTGAATTTGCATGTAATCAAAAATTACAAATTAATCTCTGTACTTGCTCTTTTCATATGGTTCTTTTAGGGGTTCTTTCTTCTTCAGCATTTGTACTAGTTTGCATCACAAAGAAATGCATCTATGTAAAAAATACAGAGGTACCTTCCCCCCAGTTCTCCATTCCACTAGTGCTGTTGAAGACACATTTGCCAAATGGTAAATAATTTTATTCTTCCATATCAAATATAAAAAAATAATAATAATAAAAATAAAAATTAAAAATAAAAATAAATATTTCATGTAGTATTTAAATAATCAACAGACTGACAGGAAAACTGAGTTATTAAGTGACCTCTTTCCCAAGGGATGTTTTTATCATAGCTGTTGCAATGTTTTAACTCCTACTTATGAAAAGAGAAAAACTTCTGAGAAGTGATTTGGAAAAGTGTCGGTCAAACTGCAGTTCTCACTGAAGAACTTTTGACCAAAACATTTGTACTCGGATGTTCATGGGTTTCAGTCCCCTACTTGGGTAACTTGCCCATCTCACTATAAATAAATAAATAAAATATCAAAACAAAATATACTGATAACATTAAAATGTTCATGCAGACAGATTGTCTAACAAAGACTTGTGCTTCTAGCAGCAGGCACATGTACGTTATTTCATCCAGAGTGTGCCAATTATTTCATAATAATAAAATGAAACCTCCTAGGACTTGCAGACATCTATCAGGAGAGTGGCAGGTACAGTCAGTTGTGAAAATACTTCCATTGGGGAATTCAGGTGCAGTATTCTGCCAACTTTCAAGATGCCCAAGAGCACTATGTAGAAAAGAAATTCCATAAGAAGGCAGCTATGTGGTGGAAGGAAAGCTATAGTCATATGACAGTGTTTCTAAGCAAGCTGTCTGTGCTATCAGTATTGCTCAGCACTCAGCTGGCAATGGGAGCAGTGAGTTTGCTCATTAAGATTCCAATACAGTGAGATATATTTAGGCTTTTTATGGCCAGCTAACAGCTGTTATAGTAGTGAGGTGTGAGTCATTTCTAGTTATACAAACACGGTATATAAGATACAAAAATCCACCCAGCATAGCCTTCTGCAAAGAAGGCTATCCCATAGCAATCATTCAAAATTCGTGAAAGCATTAAATATGGAATCAGACTAGCGCTAACTGAATCCACAAAAGCTTTCACTCAGGTTTGCCTATTTCCCTACTTATTGTCATATAGAGATTTTTTACACAGATGAGTTTCAGATCTTTCTTATTTCCCTATAAAAAGCTGGGGGGGGGATGTGAGGGGGTTGGGAAAGGGGAGGGGAGAAAGAGGGGGGGGGGGGGGGGTCTGTTCTGCTTCTCTCCAGACAGCAACAACATTAGAACAAAATCTGTGGACACACAAATAAAAGAAACAGACAAAATTTCCATCCCTGAATATAAGTTTCCCTACAGAGATCCAATGAGAAAGAAGTCACTTTGTAACTCAGTACCTCAGTTTTCATGTGAGTATATTATTGTTTGCAATTTTCCTTAGAAATCACAAATAATACCTCACTGGACACCTATGAAGTCTCACTCTGAGCCACAGATTTGTTCAAACAACCTGTACCATGCTTTTGTACCATCAACAGGCCACCACAGCTTATACACTTTTTTAATCCTGCACAAACTGTGTAGCAATAAAGAAAAAAAGAAAAAAAAAAAAAAAAAAGAAGAAGAAGAAAAAAAAAAGAAAACAGTAACTTACATCTAATCCCTAGTTTTGCCTGGCTAGGATTTGACAGAAACAAACACGAAAAACTCAAAATTCAGTGAGCTCAGTAATGTGTTCCCCAAGAGAGCTCTGTCTTCAAAACATTTCTAAAGATATAGCTAGTTCACCCCACATTACAGGAGCCTGATCTCAGGTCAAGAGACACAGGAGTAACAGTTGTAAGACCACATTAATTAACTGCATTGTCATCACTGCCAGAAGTAATGTACAACATTGCAGTTATAAAACACCTTCTGTCTAGTAAGGGTACTTTCACTTTTGCATTCATTGTAGTACACTGCTTTCTTAACATTGCATTATCTTAGTTGGTACTTAGACGGTATTTTACATTCTTGCCAGATACTTAAGCTCATCTATTAGAACACATTTCTGACTTGAATTTTATCCAATAATATTTCTATCCGTCTAAGATTTTTGGATATGTTGCAATCATTCTAAAAAAATAAAAAATAAAATTATAAGAATATCCAGGGCTCTCTAACTAACTTGAAGTGAAGATTTCTTCCTTGGCATTCTACTTAGTGTAAATATATCCCTCAGGATTTCCTATTACCCAGATTCACTTTGAAGAATGTAATCAAGATAGTGATTTATGAATCTCCTGCTAATGTAAGGCCAGCTGACAAAGTCCTATACAGACATATTTTTGAAGTGCTAAATGCCTGGGCAGCTGTCCTCTATTGCCAGTTATCTTGCCAGGACACTTTTCCTATGGGGCAGATGTGAACAAACTGGTGAGAAAGGAGACATTATTCACTTCTGAGTTTATGAGTCTCAGTATATACACTTTTCATGTCATAAACCTCTAGAAGTACTTATAGAAACACATCAGTAATATGAAATTCTGCTAATTTCTAGTTTTATAGCGAGACTAAATATAATGGGATGCAAATGACATATTATATGGGTTGACTGAATCATGGAAACAGCTGCTCAAGACTCTCTAACTCATTGAAGAGCCATCTCTCTGGGAAATTGAGCACAGTGAAAAGAAGGCTGCCAAGAAATCAGGAACCAGGTCCCTGAATAGAGAGCTTCACAAAGAAACAGAGAGCCTTAGCAAGACTCTCCTGTCTCTTTGACAGCACCAGGCATCAGCATGCCATCAAAAGTGTGAAGCAAGCAGTGTCTCCCGAGAACAGAGACACAAATCAGTATGTTCCCATCAAAACACCTTTCAGATTCAGAAAGTGTTTTATTTATGGAAGGTTTTCAATGGCTCTTCCTAAAGTACCAGGCTATTAATAAATGTCCTAGCTGTGCTTTCTGGGTTTTCAAAACAGCAACCCCCCTGAAAGACTTTATTATTGTTATTTTCTTTTCTTCTGTTTTCATCCTGTCTTCCTGGATCTTGAAGTTGAAGGAACACCACTCTGTGCAAAATGATTCATAAATATTAATCAGATGAAATATATGGTGGAGGAGAGCACAGTTAATGATTGCTTAGAGAAGGATCTACTTTACGGGAAAATTAAACTATTATATTATTATTATTATAAGTTGTTAAAAGTATAATTAATTTTCATAAGTATTGTAGCAATAGTAAGTTAATGTCAAGATGTGCTGACTTCACAGATTTTTAATACAGAATAAGAAATAAATACTGGGAAAAACAGTATTCAATGTCAATATGTGTTTTTTGCTAAAAGAACCAAAATTTGTATATATATATACAAATATATGTATAGTCTCATGAAAATACAATGATGACCCATAGTTAGAACAGCCCTGAAAGTATTCTTGGCTTT
This sequence comes from Cygnus olor, assembly GCF_009769625.2. NCBI lineage: Eukaryota > Metazoa > Chordata > Aves > Anseriformes > Anatidae > Cygnus > Cygnus olor. Next base: position 83,146,562 of record NC_049170.1, on the reverse strand, counting down.
TTGCTGATGGAAGCATAGACATCTAACTAATTACATGACAAGTAATTTTCCCAGTTTGCTGCAAAACAAACAGTTAAATAGCTAGGCCCCCGAGAGTGCTTTATTACAGCATTCTGAGGTATGAAAGTACTCCCATTAGGGACCTAGAGTGCCTCCACAGTCTATGACTATCCTATAGATATAATAATAATAAATTATTAAGACCCTTAGAGGCTTGTTTCCTGTGTTGTATAACTAAGTTCCAAACATTGATGGCTAAGTTGAACAATCAAGGTGAGGTAGCAGATACATTCCTTTGTCTCCATTTCAAATATGGGAGTAGAGAGAAATTAAGAGATTGGCGAATAGTTTCATCCCAACAGTTTAGAGTACAAGAGAAAAAGTTCAGTTTGAAGCTATAATCTTGTTACTGACTGCAGGGACTATCACATAGTTCCACTACAAAGACAAGAATTAGATAGTTGATTACAGTCCTTTCTGGTGAAGAAAATCTTCACCAACATCCTGGAAAAGGCAAAACAGTATCAAAAAAAAGGAACAGAACAAAACAGCAGAAGAAATATAAAATTATATTTTCAATTTACTTAGTAAGAGTGTGCTTTTGGAAATCTTGAGCAGTAGACAAAAAATGCTAAACAGCAGGAAATATTTTACCCAGTCTATGACTATTCTCACTCAAATTCTGGGCCTTCAAGGCAGGTCACAGGTAAAATTAGAGAGCAAAGATTATCCACATGCAGCTACTGCAGCCCTGTGAAGGAGAAGCCCTTTTCATTACTGTACATGGAAAACAATGCTTACTTACATTGCCACACACAATAACCCTGTTCCTACTGGGAAATTAAGCTGCAGAGAATATATACAATAGTGTACAGCTAGAAGAGAAAGAGCATGACACGTCAAACACCTAATTAGTAAGAGGTCTATTTCTAATGCTCCTCTCAGCAGTGAATAAAGATAAATGTGGGAAACATTTCTGTTTATAGATAGCATGGTAATCATTTCTAGACCAGAAATTAAGAAGCATTTCTGCAGCAATTTCCACCCAAAAATCATAATTTAAATGTTTGCTGACAGTAAATACTGAAAGAAGGAAGAAGAGGATACAATTTTAGGATATGTTTAAAGATTTCAAGTTTGACAGAAAGAGGAGAAAAGATGCAGAGGCAAAAGGAAGGAATGAAATGCATGGATGACTTTAAGGAAAAAATAACAAAACATTTGACAGCTTGCTATGCTACTGTAAACAGATAAGTCCCAGGCATCCAGGCTGAAAATTCTGTTGCACTGCCACAGCACATGCTATCTACACTCATATTTTGATTTTCCACTGACACCAGACTCCATTTTTTTATTTCCCACAATTCATTTTAAAAGCCAAAATGTAATTCCTGTGCCATACACAATATTCTCAAAGTAAAGAGAGAATATTAAGGAAAGGTTCACATGATTTTTTTTTTTTGCTTGTTTTCTAATTTAATGACTGTAAATCATGTTTTAGCAATTTCAGCATTGCAAAGTCATCTTATTAAACCTTCACTATCTGCGCTAAAATCTGATACATGATTAGACGTGATGGGAGCACAAATTTAGCCAATTCAAATAAGGTTAGCTCAGCTAAAATCAGTTAAATTCAAGTTCACAAGCTGTTCATCTGAACTTAGAATGGGATGAAAGAATAGGGATAGCTTTAGGATAGCATAGCATAGAATAAAAAAGAATAGCATAGAACAGAATAGAACAGAACAGTTGGAAGGGACCTGCAAAGATCATCTAGCCCAGCTGCTGACCGCTTCAGAGCTAACCAAAAGTTAAAGCATGTTACTGTGGGCATTCTCCAAATGTGTCTTGAACACTGACAGGCAGAGGGCATCAACCAGCTTGCTAGGAAGCCTGTACCAGTGTTTGACCACCCTCACGGTAAAGACATTTTCCTCATGTCCAGCCTGACCCTCCCCTGGCACAGCTTTGTGCCGTTTCCATCCTGTCATTGGTGACCAGGAGCAGAGACTGGCACTCCCCCCTCAGGGAGCTGCAGAGAGCCAGAGAACTACTTCCTTAGAATTTAGGAATTGAAAAAAAAATTTGTTATATCTTACAGAAGCATGATTTTTTGCATATTTTTTTTTCCAGAAATTAAATACGGTTTGAAGCATTGAAACCGTTAGGCTATTTAGATCATCTCAATCTACAAGAATTTAAGGAGGTGAGCTCTTGATTCCAAATTTATTCCACCAAACCTCACCAGAGTTGAATGCTTATCCAGAAGCTGACCAGCAGAATTATTAACTAAACTAGATCTATAATATTTATTTATTCTTGGTATTTTGCCAAAAGAAATAAAAATGAATGGAAACAAAAAAAAAAAAGGGCACCTTTCCTTATTGAAACTTCCGAAGGAAGTTGAATTAATAACAAGAGTTAAATCATCCCTGTGCAAAAAAAGTACTTGAGAAAACACATTGCAGAATTTCACAGTTCTGAAGAAATCTTTTATTTTTCGTAACGCATTACAAGATATTTATAAAACAAGTTATTTACAGAAGAAATCACCTCAAGCAAGAAAACTCCCACCATAATTTCAGGTTTAGCTTTAGATCTGCTCTTAACCAGTGACATATTGGAGCTCTGTGTACCATCTTTGAGTTCCAGTAGTACAAAAAAAAGATTCTATTTTTTGAGTTATTTTTCACTCAAATATAGCAATGCAAGACAGGAAAACCTATTACTAAATATGCACTTTTACTCTATGCACACGTTATTTTGACAATGCAGCAAGGCAATGTCTTGCTATAGGGAAATGACAATTGTCTTCCTCTGATGTGAATCAGCTCTATTTTGACCTTGCAGAATGATATTTTATTATTATTTATTTATTTTTTAACTAAGACCAAATGCCCTGAGGAAAATAAAGACATAGAAGTGGGTATGCACACAAGTCACACAAGTAGACTGCAATAGCTGCTCTGGCTTTTGTTTTCATGCTTCAGACCTTTACAAGGAGAGGAAAAAAGAAAAAAAAAAAGAAGAAAGAAAAAAAGCACTTTACAGAGTTAGTGTACCACATGAAGTCATTTCAGTTCATTGAATAATACCACTTTTTGCCATTTTCTCAAAGCGATCTCTCATCACTCTGCATCATCCAGAGTACAATAAAGGTAAGATTATCCACATGAGTGGACTTCATTGTCTTCTAACCATACACATTTTAAAATCTCAACAACCTAGTTAACCATTTCATTGCAAAACCTGCAAGGGAAATAGTGTGTTCTTTGATCTATCTGGGTTAACACTGTACTCTCCCTAACCAAAGAATTTTCCTCCTTCAAACCAGGAGCTTGCAATGCAGTTTCCATGAAGAATGAAGCAATATAAGAAAGGGTAGCTGCATGACTGGGTGCCTTTAGAGTATGTCTTTACAGTATGTTGACATTATCCTGTCTGACTCAGAAGTAAGCTCAATGTCCTACGGAACCCAGTCTACTAACACCTAAATGTACGTGTAGACATTCAGCAAAAGGATGTTGTACAACATTAAGAACAGCTAGCACTTTTATAGTTTTTACACAGATTTTAGACCTTTGTAATTAATGAGCAAATAGAGCCAGCTTTTGTATCTTTTTTTGCTTATAATTAGATGACAAAGTAGTATTTATTACAGAGCCCCACTCAGAAAAACTTGTATTGATATAATCAAATTGAAATTAAGATATCTACGACTGACTCAACTAATAATTGCCAGCACTGGAAGAGTAGCAATCAAGGAAGCAGAAAAGAACAGGCCAGGAGGAAGTGTTCTCAGAAACCTGACCAGCTTGCTCATTAGGTTTATAGTTCTTATTACCAACCATGTCAACACACAAGTTTGGCAGGGAAAGAGGCATGATGGTTAAGGATTTTAGCCATTTAATAGCAAGTAAGCATCTCAACACACTTGTCCTGCTGAAAGTGAGCAGAAGCTGACCTGTCATTCATTTGAAAGGCAAATTGCCTTTCAGTTACTGAACAGTAAAAACTTTCACAAGGGCAGTGCTGAATAGTAGCTAAATGACAGAGCACAGTATTGATACCTTAGCTTGTTTCTAATTTTCAGTTAAAATCAAATTCATGAACTACTTTGTCCATTATCTTTTTCACATGCATATATCCAGGAAATGGTTCTTTTTTCCCCAGGTTCCCCTGTAATTCATTTAAGCATTTTCTTACCCACAAGAGTAAGTAAGTAAGAGTATTGCTTAACTGAAACCACATAGGTTTCTCTATTTTTATTAAAATTCTCAGAAAATCATAAACAAACCTAGTTTAACATATAGCAGAATATGCATCCAAACACACCAAAGGCTGTCTTGCTTTTGCCAACATACTTTAGATTATGTGATTCCCTGTTTACCTGCTCTGATGGTGGCAAAGTATGTCTCCATACTCATTTCACTTCATCTTGATAAAATAACAAACTAATTCACAATATATTCTTTAGCTTTGTGTGATGGCCCTGTCAGTTCAAGGAGATCTGTCTGTTACATTTAACCAGATTTGCATGCAAAGAGGTGCTTTTAGACTCCGAAAGAGTTTTATGATCAGGTGACATGGTAATTCAAAGATGAACTAGGTTTTATATCTGGAACATCTAACAGTAATGGAAAGGAAGACAGGATCATACTCAAAAAGTGACTAGTACAAATTTGGTTAGATTCAAATAAACACATACTTATTTCCACTGTTATAAAACCGATCATTAAACATGTGTAGAAGTGGTGCCTAAATAATATGCTATGTAATAATATGTAACGTAGTATTTTTGTGTTATCTAATATTATGTTGTTAAATTCAAAAACACTAATATTTGTGTTGTTAATGTGCACTGTATAATGTGTATGAAAAACATGAAAACATGTATATACATCAACATCTGAAAATAACTACTTTACAGACTGCTATTACAGTAAAAACTTTAAAAACTGCTAAAAAAAATCCTCTTAAAACTACTATGAGTAAAGATTATCTCTAAAATGGTTGTGTATACAGTTTTCCTTTTGATGCCTGCAAACAAAATGTATAGCTTCAAAATCCAGCTGGGAAAACATTCAGATCACAGGGGAATATCTTTTTTCTGGAGTGACAACACTCTTTTGAAGTCACTCTGAGCAAAGAGCAATCAAATGTCATTGGGACAGAGAACAAGGATAGAGCCTGTGGACTGATGCTCAACAGGAGGTGTGATAGTAGAGGTTCCACTGAATGCTCCTCTGGAGAGTTCCGTACTGTTTGTTAGATACTATTTTCTTAGAGAAAATCTTGAGGTTTTTATTTTTTATTTAAAGCAAGCATCTTTTCTAAAATAAATACCAGAAGGAACATAGCAACCCTACTTTATTCCTGTGGCTAGTATGTATTAAATATATTTGAGACCTGAGGGTTGAACATCATGTAGGTTGCATTTATAAACTTTGCTTATTAGTAAAAATTAAAAATCACGTATAATTTTTATGTAGAAGGTAAATAATGTCTTTCAGGAGTAGAATAGCAGGGGTTACCTTATAATGGATTTTGGCCCCCAAAAAGTGATACAAATAACTATTTGCAGACCATCTGATCACCGTGGTAAATTTTTCCATGCTTCCACAATATGGCAAGGTAGACCATCCTTATTTTAACCATAGTTTTTTCAAACTTACAAGACAAAACTTGTACTGAAAGCTTTCTACAGTCTGCTAAACCAGAAATAGTCAATACATGATAGCCACCTCCTGCACAACATTCCCTCTTCAGGAACATCACATGGACTTCATAGAATCATAGTATGGCTTGGGTTGGAAGGGACCTTAAAGATCATCTAGGTCCAACCCTTCTACATAGGCAAGGATGGTACTGACTAGATCAGGTTACCCAGAGCCTCATCCAACTTGGCTTTAAACATCTCCAGGGATGGGGCATCCACAGCTTCCCTGGGCAACAAGTTCCGCTGCCTCACCACCCTCTGAGTGAAGAATTTCTTCCTAACCTCTAATCTAAATCTCCCGTCGTTTAGTTTAAAACCATTTCCCCTTGTCCAATCACTATCTGCCCATGTAAAAAAGTTATTCTCTATCTTTTTTATAAGCCCCCTTTAAATACTGAAAGGCCACATTGAGGTCACCCCAGAGCCTTCTCTTCTCCAAGCTGAACATCCTGAGCTTTCTCTGTCTTTCTTCATAGGAGAGGCATTCCAGTCCTCTGATAATTCTTGTGGCCTTCCTCAGTAGCATTCTACATATAAGAGAAGTCCTGACACCATTTCTTGAAAGATTCATTTCTGCAAAGAATAAGAGAGGACTCTGAGACAGACTGATAGCTGGTCTGTGCAATTCCACTACAGACAGAAATTGTGTATATTGGCAGGGAATTAGGTACACTTGTGCTTATAAATCTGTAGTGCTCAGAAAACAAAGTTTTTATTAAACCAGTACTCCCAAAAGGCATTTCCTCCTTCTTTTTGCAAACTTTCACTGCTCTGGTCTGTTATGTGAGAAAAATGAGGCAGTTCAAGCAAAACTTAACATAGTGATTGAAAACAGAATGGCAAATATATACCTACAGATTGAAGAAGACTGTGCCAGACTCTGAGTTGTTAGTAACACCAGGCTCTTTACAAAATGGAACTTTAGAAGGGAAAAAAAAAAAAAAGTCCTATTAATAAAGCGTTATTTACATAAAATAACTGTATCGTGACCATTTTGAAAATTAGGAGAGTTAAGTAGATATAAGATTTGGTCCCAACAGAGCGTGGGTGAGGCTATCCACTATGTTGGATTTTCCAATTTACAGTTTGAAAAAAAAAAAATAGAAAATTAACTCATGCATCTCCTCTTTTAGTGTCTTTCTGTATTCTGCTTTCATAGCAGAATTTTCAAGATATCTTCAAGATATGCTTCATTTTCAAGATATCCCAGGTAGGCCACTTGACCTAGAGGGTGCAAACTCTGAAGAGATCTATGCTGTAATGTATTAAAAATCCAGAACAAATTGATTTCTTCCTCATGCTAATGCCAATTGCATCTTTTCCATGTTCAGCCATAGATTTACTCAACAGTTTTGTAGAAAGGACAAGCTTCTCATTGCAGACATATTTTTTTACCTGGGGACCATTTTACTGGACACCAGTTTCCAAATTCAAATGAACAAATTGCAGATCACCTGGTAGATTCATAATTCTTTCATTTCCTTCTGCACTAGTGTCTACTGATTTACTCAAGGTCTTTCTCTGTGATAATAGCTGTGTCATGGTTATGTCTGTTCATAAAATTCAAATAATTTTAGCCCACCTAAATGACCTTTTAAACAATAATTAAATTTTGCTTTTTTCATTTCCTCCCAAACACCAGGAAACATAACAAAACATGACAAACACCACATATAGATCCACATACTACCTTCTAATCCAGACTCTGAACTCCTGAATTATTTTGTTCTGATTCCCTCATTTTACTGTAACATTTAGGATTCACTTTACCAATGGTAGAACCAGGGTATCATCAGCTATCAGCAATTTCATCTAGTTTGTCACTGATTAATCATGGTCTATCCAACCTCCAGATCCTATATCAGGAGCTAGCAGTACTTGAATTTGGAGTCCAGACCCTTAAAATTCTACAGTGTTCAGTCTTCTAACATAGATGACATATATATTCATATATATACATATATATTCATTTTGAAAACATGGAATTCACATCATGTTTTTGCAATGCCCATAGCAATTCTTTTTACCTAAGTAATAATTTCTTTGCTGAGCTACCTGAACACTATTCAAACTCACATGTTTCAAAATCTTTCACCTTTTAGTTATCTTCCTTCTTGCTGGCACCTGCTGGTTGCAAAGATGAAGTATTTAAACCCACTTCAGTTCTGATTCACACCTTAAGTGAATCACTGCTCCACTGGGATTTTTAATAGTTACATTATTCTGCTGAAGATATTTACCTCATTTATTTTTACTAGTGACAACATACTTTGTTGAGAAATAATTTGGAGACAAGAAATCTGATGGATCTGCTTCATTGTCTGACTTTTTACTGGTCATTTTCAGGCTCCACACAACAGAAGAGCTTCTAGATAGCTCCTACAAGCTGCTTTTAAAGATGCAAGGCCCAATGATTATGATTTTTTAAAAATGCTAAAAAATAGGAGGTAGTAATGGTAAGGTCTTCTTTCCTCCTCAGATGAGTAAAAAGCAAACTTTTCTGTGTTTCACTGCCCAGAAGAAAACAATATGGACAGGGCTGTGGCTGATGTGGAAAGATTAGTAGAAATAGCTTATGTGGTGGCCATGTACAGTGGCTGCCGTGTACAGAGTATGGAACAGCCCCTTTTGCTGAATCTGGAGAACTGCATTGACACAAATAGTGAAGCTGTGAGGCAGTCTGTCACATAAGTTGTCTCCAAAGAGAACAAGTACAGATTTTTATACCATGCCACTATCCACTTACATTTTAGAGAGACAATTTTGAAAATTATTTTCTTAGGCAATTCAAAAGAAAATTGGCTGATACCTTTGTCTGCAGATTAGATTTTCTTAGTGACTTAAATCTAACTTTATGATCCTCAAAGGAAAAATACTAGTACATTAAAGTTAAAAAAGTACATAAAATACTAGTACATTAAAGAGAACCCAAGTACTAGTCATAGTAGATGTTCTGTATATAGTAATACCAGCATTTAAGATGCAATTTCCTGTATACAATCAGAAGTTAAAATGGGTATTTTGAACTATTATAAAGAAATTCTCAAATTCTACCATAAATGACAGTCCCTTAGATAGTGTCCCCTTTGGTGAAGCATGATTCAATAGCCTCCATTCTTATTCTGTACCACTGAGTAATTTGGGAAAATATACTACATTTGGAAAAGAAAAAAAAAAAAACTTTCTCCCGAAATAATTTTTTATTGAGACATATCTATTTAGACATTCGGACCATACCTGAATTTACTCTAGTTGAGACTGCATTATAAGTGGAGCACAAGAAAATAGCAAAAGGACCAAAACATGTATATTACATAATTCTTAGGACTGTCACTTATCTATTAAAGACATACATACACTGCAACAGAATGCATGACCTATTTTTGTAAATATTATTTAAGAAACAGATGATAAAAGCTACTAGACATACATTACTATTTCTCTATCTTACTCTGTTCTTGAGTGCCACAAAATGAAATTTAGACAGCTTTGGAAAAAAGGGCTATGGTAAACATACACAGACTGGGAATGTAGTTTCCCTGGCAACAAAAAGATCCGAGAATAACTTATTCCTTCAGGTTGCAATTCAGTTTATGAGCTTCCACATCTGCTTGCATAGGAATGAGACACCTGGGATTACATTTCTAGAGTGATGAGTGAGAAATTAAAGAACAATAGACATCACATAGCTAATTTTGTGCTGTGATGAAAATGAGTCCTCTGATGTTCATTGTCATGGACCACCCAGAATATCTGAGGACACTAAGATTCATACCCTGATTAAGCATCCAGCCTCTTACCTACTTACCTTGACAGAAGCCAAGAACTGTGAGAAAACCACAGAGGGTGAGAGGGTGCTCTCCTCCTTTGCACTAGCAAAGGTTAACAAAGTATTATTTTAAACAGAACATATGCTTTCCTTCCTGTTAAGGAAGGATACAAACCAGAGGAAGGAGGAAATATGGCAAGTCAGATGGTGATTAGGAAAGAGCAGGCACTTCTGTTTTCTATTTCTAAGAACAACAGGTGCAAAAAAGTCAGTTGCTATGCAATTTTATTTAACTTTCAAAATGTGCAGAGTTACTTCTGTAGGCTTGGACTGAGGGAATTTACAGTGGTAGGATAATTTTACTTCCTAATGTCTTCTCTGTAAATACTCAGTGTTTGCCTCCCTTTACTATATGCAAATGACTTTGTATAGATGCCATCACTCCATATGGCCTATTTCATTCAGCCCAACATCTACAAAACTACAATTGCTAGGCTGCAATTAGTAGATCTGAGAAGTAAGTGAGCTTTCAAGACTTGTATTCAACACCATTTACTAAACAGTTAGATGATACTGCACTAGTTCAACTGCTGTTATTATTGCTGTTGTTATTATTATTAAGATTATTAATATTGATTAATGTTGTGGACAAAATAATGTAATTATTGTATAATAATCTAATATACACCATTTTTAAACAGTTTATTTTTAAAGTGAGTATCCATAATATCCATGAAAGCACAGGAAATTTTTTTTTTTACTATCGCCTCTAGAACTTCAGTGGCAAGTTTTCTAACAACTACAGCCCTCAACACACTATACCAAAGAGGAAGAAAAATATTGCAGTTTTACAATCTGATATAGGGTTATTCTGAATTTGATTCAAGTGATAGCATTCCATCAGTTACAGTTTTTCACCTATTGTATGCTCAGACCTAATGAAAATTTCACACTTTTCAAAGAATAGTAAATGCATTCAACATTTAACTATCATTTTTTAAGGTGAAGTTCTCTTAAACCTCTCACATGAGCACTTCATCTGTGACCCCCTCTTACCACTGTACATGATTGCACTTGTAGAAGTTTGACACTGAGCAAATGCAGGTGGAACGTTCTACACAAAGCCTATCCACCTGAAGGTGTCTTTCTTCCTGAAGGTGTCTTCCACCTGAAGGGGTCTTTCTTTCCATGCTCATTAACACAAGTTAAATTTTTGCAACAAAAACTGTAGCTTTCTTATTATACAGACTGTGCATCCCAGTTAGTAAAACCAAGGAAAAAGTTATTTTTTCTACCACTTTGAAAAGTCAAAGAGTTCACTTTACACAGCAAACCTCTGAGTACCTTTTCAGGATTTGAATCTCATGTTTCACAGCACAATGCAAGTCATAACAATGTACGGGGAAAAGTGATAAATCCAAAAAGCTGCATTTAAACTGATTCTTGAGAAACATGTTTCAACAAAAGCAGCAACCTAACATGGAAATAATCCCCACATTTTGGTATGGTTTCATAAATTTCTTACCTTCCTGTGTTCATCTATCAGCAATTTCAAGTCCTTCCAGAGTTTTTATTCACCCAGCAATTTAGAAGCAGGTCCTGGCTTCTCTTCATCATAACCACCTGTGGGAAAACCACCCATCAGAAATCCTTTATTATCTTTCACACACATTCTTTACACTACGTTTCTTTATATCGTGCAAAATAAATAACTAAATTGTAACCCTTGTAATTCATATAGCAGAACAAAGCTATAAATGTTCAGACTTTATTGCTAAAGTACCTTTCAATCCAGAACAGATGATTTTCTCAAGTCTGCAAAAAAAAGTCTGCAATCTCCCACACTGAGACCTCTTACTTGCCTGACACTTTGTTATTACTTTATAAGCTATAAATTTGAACAATAGCAAAATTTAACATCCCTGTTCTTTATTTCCCAGATTTGCAAATACCACTTCTGAGCTATACTTTCCACAAGTGCAGACAAACTTGAAAAGAGGAAAGTGATTCTTAATAGGACTTCACTTAAGGAACCAGAAGCCTGATACATTGTCTTAATATTATGTTCCACAAATGAAGGAACTTAAAAGGCAGAAAAGTTCACATAGCTTGGGCTGAGTAAGGATGCACTAAAGATTACATCTAAATCTGGGTACGTGTGTCAAAACACATGGAAAATGACAATCTTGTAAGACCAACTGAAACAAACTAACAAAAAACATGCTTTTCAATGCACAGACCTTTCACCAAGTCTGAAATAGAAATAGGGATGTAAAGCTAAATATAGATTGAGAAGAACTGCTCAGAGCTTAATTTGATTATATTAATTAATCTAAGAGAAAAGATTATTGGTACCAGCAGGAAAGAGAAGAAATATTAGTAAGGGCACAGATGGTAAGATTCGCAGCACATTAGACAGATGGGCACACAATTGCCTGGAGAACACTGAGGGCTAAGTTGAAGGTGGGAAAAATTACAAGGTATTAGAAAATCAATAGTGTTAGGATGGCAAGAAGTCCCCTCTAGGTTTTCCTTTGCCAGCAGTAGGGAAAGCATCCCAGGCCCTCCTGGCCTTGAAAGTAGGTCATACATATGAACTATTAGAACTGAAACAGATTTATAGTCCTGCTCAAAGCTGTATTTATCAAACAGAGGGCTGCTTATCAGGGACCCCTAAACAAACCTGATCAGAAAGGTTTGTTTAACTGTATAGTGCCATTCGTCCTGCCCCTCAAGTAATTTCCCTCTACTTCCTCTATCCCTTTACAAATACAGTACTCACCCGTTTACCCCTTCCCCATTGGCCCCGGTTCTGTTGATTTTCTATCACAATCTATTATTTATGATATGGTTGCCCTGTTAATTTCTGTGTTGGCTATTAAGTCTGTTAAACTAGAACCCTGCATACACTTTGTTTTCTATAGTATCCTGCCATTTTCATCTCACTACTTCGTTTGTGATGTCATCGGTCACGGTGTACCATCTGCATATATATCACTGTCCCTTTGTAATCTGTAGCATCCTGAAATTCCTCATGTTGTTATCTTGTTAGTGGTGCCACAGGTTAAGGTTAGCCATCTGCATGCAAATCCTAATCCATAACTCGAGTTCCTGAATTTTAGAAGCCAATAAAGGCATGTATTTCAGTTTCAAGACTCATCTCTCCATATATGTCCCTTGAAAATTTGGACAAAAAGGTCAACAATAGAGGAGGTGTTTGTGAAAAAAAAAATCTAATTATGAATTAGCAGGTGTTTAGAACATCATCAATAGCCTTATGCAGGTGATGTTGACGAATTTAGCACCTCACTGTTGCCACTCCAACTATTTTTTTTTTCTTCCAGGAGATTGAGCTTGTTTCATCTTGTTAAAAACTTCCCAGTTTCCTGCTTAAATGCAGTTTCCCTTACTTATAGACAGTATAAAGATCCACCTAACACAAAGATCCATCTGACTCAAAGATCCATTCACATCCTTTTGAATGGAGAACATGTTAAACATTGTTTTGCAAAGTTTGGATCTAAATTTTGTGGTGATTGCTAATATTTTGACAGCTATAACATCATTTAACTGAGTTAGCTGCCTTAATATTGTCTTAATTCCATGTCAGTCAACTGCTGATAACCTTTATTATCACAAACTGAAAAAATATTATTCCAATTATTAAGAGGAGAGGGTTTAAATACAGTTTTGATTTTCATACACTCTTCGATCACCAGTTATTTTAATCAGCTGTTCCCACTCTCCATATGAACTCAAGTCTCTTACTGGAATTAGAATTATCAACCTAAAAAACCTGATAATAAGCAAACAAATATAAATACAATCAGTGAAAATCTTTTTAAATTTCTCAGACACATACTGAATATCAGAATAAAATCTATTTTGGCAAAACCACCTCAACACCACCTCTTTTCTCTGCCAATTCTCATCACCCTTTGTGCAAATAATGTTATAACTCCGAAGAGCATAAATATATTATCACTTCAATGTCTAAAAAACGAAAAAAAAAAATGCAATTTAACCAAAAACTATGAGGCATAAGGAGTTTCTACCACATATTTTTTTTGTTGATTCTCTCCATTCTGAAAAGTACTGTTTGACTTGTTAGTAATGTGTTATATAGCTCTCCTTTTTTACATCTCTTGATGAAGTATTTTCCATTTGTTTACTAGCTGGAAGTTAATACAGAACAGGTTACTCAGGGAAATTGTGCATACACTATCCCTGGCCATGTTTCAGGCCAAGTTGGATGGGACTTTGAGCAACCTGGCCTGGTGGAAGGTGTCCCTGCCCATGGAATTGCTGGAGTAACCTTTTATACGTGAGTAGATTAATTTCTTCTTTCAACGTATATCTTCAGTTCCTTCAATATCTATTTTACTTAAGTTTCAAGACCTGAGGCATGGGATAATATTAGGACCTCAACTTTCACAAATCTTTCCAGTCCTTGTTACTCAGGAAACATTAAGGTAAAGCAAGTAAACTCTATCAAATAAGAGCCACAAAGAACTTTAGTGTTCTAAAACTCTCATCATACAAAAATTTCTTGAACTCCCAAAGGAGCAGTATCTGACATAAGAGCTTACTCTCCAAAAATGCCAAGTCGAGAATATTCTCAATGCTGAATACAATTTTCCAGAACAAACATGGGGGTAAGAATGGGGGGGGGAAAATCTTCATCTCAGAAGAGTGCAGCTCAGGGTCTTAAATGACATTTTCTAATAGGATTTTTTTGTTGTTGTTGGATATTATTTGTATAATATATTATTAGAAATTATATAACAATAGTTGTTAATAATAATTATTATTATATATTAATGTATAATATATTATTAGATGCCTTCCCTCTACTCATTATTAATCTCTCCCAGACATTTCTTGTACTGTCTTCTGCTTACCTTAAGAAATTTTTTTTCTTTTGCTAACATGATGAATTACATAAACATTTTCTAGTGTGCTCTAATACTGTTTCTTTTCTGTTGTTAAATAAGATTGTGGCTTGGCAGCTGGAGGGAAAATGTCTTTTAGCTTCACTTTAGCTGCTGCACTCTGGATTGGGCTGAAATCCCTGTAAAAGGAGGAGATGGCAACTTGCTTGAGATCAGCTTAGCATAGCTAACCAAATGGTGTTCTGAGAGAACAGACTGAGGAAGCAGGGAGAGAGGAGAAAAAACAATGTCAGTCCAGGTAAGAAGGCCATGTAGCACTAGCACAGGTTTATATTCTTTATACAGACTTCCTCTTCAGTTGCTATAACATTTCCTCCAGTGCACCTGAACCTCCTAATTTCCTTCCAATTCCCACAGAAAGTGTTTCCAAAGATATTACAACAACTTAGCAGGCAACCAGTCCTTCATCTTTCCATTTTCAAGTCAAAAGACTTTTGAGCTATCAGTAAGTTTGGCCCTTGAGAAAAGGTTAAACTGCTTTTGGAAGCTTATATCAAAGCTGATAAATACCAATGGACAACGATAAAAACAAGCCTACTTCATACTGCACACTCAGAGAATCATCTCTAGTGTCTGTAGAGTTGTCTCTTGTGACTACATTTAATATTTTTTTCCTTGAGCTCTACATGGATCAGCTTCTGTAAGTTTTCATTTTGGAAGCTTCCTTGATCTGGATAGAGTTTTGCTCTCAGCTTCAGAAAAGACTTCGAGCATGGCTAGTAAATACCAAAACTTCCTCTATTTTGGGGTAATGTTTTAACATTTTGGTGTACTTCCAGATAAAATGCATTGCCCGTTATTCAGTGAGATCCATAACTTCTGCAAGTACCTCTGAGTCAGAAATACTCACCATATAACACACAAAAAAACAGACTCTGACGCTTCATTCAACCCTGAATGCTTTGTCTGAAAACCAAAGAATAAATAAATTTTTCATTCTTTTACACCTGTTCCTATGCTGCCAGCACAGAAAAGAGTAATCAGATGTGTTCCCCAGCATTTCCTAAATCTTATACAATTAAAACAGTTCTATATTTTGGATTATGAATATATTTAAAAGTTTTTTTTTTTTTTTTAACAGAAACTACACTCTTTTGTACTATAAATCCTAAGGACAGTTTTTGAGAACACAGATGGTAAATTTAAAAACCGCTCCATTATTACTAGTTTTAACTATCCAGCCAAATGGTCCCTGTCATGGCTATTAATCAAGGTATGAACAACTGTACTGTATAATTACACAAGGGTCAGTACAGGTGAAATTTTTGCTTTATTATTATTATTGCTTCAAATTCTGCAAATGGCAACCACACAGCATTTATCACTGTCTAATTAAGCGATTTTAGGGGCTTGGGAGTATCCCAACCTTAGGGAAGGGAATTAAGATGACGAACTGATTTATTTTGTGGTTCATTACTACACATACTGCTTTCAGTTCATCCCTAATAAAAATAAAAAAAAAAATTATATATATATATATATATATATATATAAAAAAAACTACATTGTAATCCAAGACTGTATTTTAAATTGAAACAAAGGGAAGAGACATTTCATAGAGCTGTGGGCTGTGCGTGCCACCTGATGAAGCAGGAAAGGGACTAGAAGATTGTTCAATCTGGATGTTCCTGTGGCTGCATGCAATCCTAAAAAGAAAGACAATCACTGTATTAAGATTATGAGTTTGTTTTTTTTTTCTCCATTTTTAAAAAGAGCTGCAACTGGACAAAAGATTCAGCAATTGTAGAATTCATTTCTAAACAGACAAGAATACCATATATACCAGCTAAAGAAAAACATAAAATAACATTAAACCTCACTCAGGTATCTTATTCGAAGCAGCCTAATACAGGCAACCTCCTGAAAAGTAGATGACAAAATTAGAAGGCAAAAAAATGAAAATATGTAAAAGAAAAAGCATACAAGTAAAAATGCAGCTATATTTTGCTAATTCCATAATAAAACCATGGTCTAAAATATACTGCAGTGGTAAAGAAGAACTAGAAAGAAACAAGGAAAAGGTACTGATAAAGTAAATGTAGCAAGTTAATGGAGCAATTCAAGGAACTTCTGTTTCCATAATTCTGTGTGTTCTATTCATGAAAAAGTTATCTGGTCCCTTGTTGATAATGTTAGTGATCTTTCTCCTCAAATGTAAAAGTCATCAAAAAAACGTTTCCCGTTTCCTTTGTGAAACACAAAACCTGCCCACTTACTGACTCTAATATAAATATGCATTTTTTGTTCCCAATCTCTACATACAGAGTAGTCTTAAAAAAAAAAAAAAATCAGAAGCAAAACAAACAATATTCCAAATATGAATATGCTAGGTGAATTATTGACATGACTATGCAAAGCTCCTTATTAGCTAGGCAAAATACTTTTGTCTTGCTTTTAAAGGCATTAACGGCTGTATTTTTTTTCTTGTGTACAGAAATATTTTGCCTATTAGAAATCTCTTTTTCATTCAGACATATTTCAATGAATACACAGTATATAAGTGCTTTCCAGGAATCAAATTACCTTCATTGTAAGTTCTTATACATAAACTATTGAGTTCTGCAGCAGTAATTATGTGTGTGTGTGTGTGTGTGTAATATACTTATCTATATCATGATAAAAGTCCCCTCCCGGAAGAAAGGGAGGTTATTTAAGAAAAAGATGACCAGGATTGTAGACTATGACACTTCAACTACTTTATCTCAGGACAAATGATCTAGAACTTCTCCCTTTTACAAGAATTTTCTTACAATAATATTAACAGCAATAGAATTTCTAAGAGTTTTCCTACAAATTTGATATTTCACTCTCATTGATATAGTAAGCAAATGTGGAATTTGGATATTAACTGAAATGACTACACATGTACTAATCTACTCACTTCTCAGAATACAGAAAAACTGATCGAAAATTCATTTATTTGTCTTATCCATAGCCTCTCTTCTAAACTATAAATGAAGCTATTGAGGACTTGATTTCACATCTGTATCAATGACAGAAATTTTTATTGCAAATTTTAATTGTCATGACATCATTTTTGTAACATTAAGCTAAATGTTACACATTCAGCAATATTTTATGTGTTTTGCAACACTTACAGATTTCTGATTTCTTATGTGATCTCCATATTTCCACAAAGCTTTTATTAGCTTTTATTAGCATCATAAGCACAAGAAATTTACAGTTCATTTGCTTCATTAGGGTCAGTAGCTAGTTCAGTGGCACTATTCCACTAAACGTGAGAATAGGATGTATCAATGTCAAATCATTAGGCTGGAAAAAAGCCTGAACACGCCTAGAGAGAATCTACTGCACGGCATCCAGATAATTGCTCTGTTGAGAAGAGTTATTTGACAACTCTTTCATAGAATGGTTGTTGAAAACAGCTCAAAGTTATTAAGCAGAACAAACACCAGCCAGCGCCCCATGGATTTTTTTTTTGTTTATTGTCTTCACTTCCCAGGTGGAATAGATGTCATGTAAAAGAGAAAAGATCTACCCAATATAGTGTCCTGGTCACAGGCATGGTTAATTTTACATGTAAAAAGAACCAGTAGAAGAGAGGCAGAAAGGGCTATGACCTGTTAATCCTGGCAAAGTTCTGTTTTATAGAAAGACAGATGCAGATTCACAACGTGTACACATCAGAATTAACTCTCTGTGCAGCTAGCACATTTAACTTTCCTGAAAGAAGTGGATTTGTTTTAATTGTGCTTCAGTATTTTAGAAGGTAGGTTTGAGCTGAAGCAAAAATTAAATCCTTTCCTTTGTCATACTGATTTAAAAATAATAATAATCATTCAACATTTTTTTAAAGGAGGTAAACGACTGATTTACATAACAGCACAGGGAAAAGAGATTCAGGTATCTCCGAACCCATCTTAGAGACTGCTCAGCCACGTGAAGGATGAAAAGTTGACACCAGGTAGCTGACAATAAATAAGTGTAGTCTTGGAGCCCGTACGTGTCCCCCAGGCAGGACAGCTAAGCCTAGGAATGTGTTTTCATAACCAGCATAGCATAACAAGCAACAAGTCATCTTTAACCAGACTGAGTTGTCACAAAAATGGTGGTGGCTCCAGCAACTTGCTTCACTTGCAACAGTGAAGATAGAGCACTGGGACACTTCTGAGGAACCATTTTTAATAAAAGATGTTCTAAACAATTTTTGAACTCATGTGTTTCCAATCTCTCCAAGCTACTTACTTCAATGACAATGAAAGCACTTAAAGAGAAATTATTTTTTTTCCTCTGCTCCATGGTATGCAAATACCCTTTATGTAAGAGTCATAGCTGAAGTCAATCAGAACACAGAAGCAATAGACCAAATTCTCAAGGTCTCTTTGTAGAGTTCACTTCCTACAATAGGCTGAAGAAGGCTCAGCCTACTCTGTTTCAAAGATTTTAACAAATTTAAGTTAATCAGAAAAAAAAAAAAAAAAAAGGCAAAATAAACCACAGTATTCATGAAGCATCTGGTCGTATTCCAAATGAATATTTTTCCATGTTTTTGTAATAGTTTAATTTCAAGCCACTTGAAGGGTATCTTTATAAATACCCCAATGGCATTGCATAACTGAATGCAACTAACACCACAAAGAAGAATAGCTAAATAATTAAGCCACATGCTCTTCTAGAAAGAAAAATATTTGGGTTACCTAGATTTTGAAGAAATGAATTTTACTTATTCCCTCCTCTCTCCATCAGCATGTGTAAACAACAGCATACAAAACATGACAAAACAAAGAGAATAATATATTGCTACAAAAATAATGAGTTCTAGAGATCTATGTTTAGTTGTGATAATGTATTTACAAGTGGAAAGAATGTTTCCATGTCGATGAAAACCACAATAGGTTATTAATTCTCTTTCTTGTAACGTAGATCATCTTCCATCTGTAAAAGCAAAATGTCTTTTACACAGTGGGTAATGAATGCAAAAATTAGAAGGCACCAACACTAAGCAATTTCAGCAAGGTATTTTTAGGTTATTTTTAGGACAGCTGTGACAAAGCTGGATCCCTTGAGTCAGACCTAGGCTATAACTACAAGTACCAGTGTATTCTAGCAAATGAACAGTAGGGATTGCTCTTTGTTAGGCAACAGATAAAGGAAAAAACATTGATAAAGTAGGAGATAGTATAATTAAATCTCAAAAGATAAATAGGAAATGATAATAATTCAGTTCATCTGGTTCTGTGTATTATTAGTGACTGGAAAAAACTTGAAAGAGACATCTACCTTACTGTATACATCTACATTTTGTTTATGTGTCATCATCTGATCATATCTCAAGGTCTACTCCACGGCAATATATAATACTGTCCAAAATGCCATTCCTCATTGTAACCTGTTATTCCTTGTAGAAATTAGATCTCAATAATGTATTCTGGCATGTCTCATGTCTTGTTAACTGGAGATACTCTGCTATCACCACTTATTTTTTTCTGCACTCTGCTCATATCCATTCCAGAGGTTAAGATAGGAATGAACTGTTTCTGTTTGTCAAGCGTGAACAGAAAAGGATGTTTCCCAGAACTGAAGATGATGTCATAAGCATCATTATCTGAACTGTGGAAGCTACCAGAAAGTGTTTCATTCATAGCCAATATAACATTCATAGAAATCATAACAGGTCTCATAACAGTGTTTTTTAATGACACCAGATTAGTAAATAGTGTGAGACAACAAACACAAAAGAGTAGAACCTTCTAAAACTCATTACTTTTCAATTGTTACATTAAGAGAGACTTTTAGGCTGTTTAAAAGAGTTTCCTCTGCTTTCCAGTAGCTGGTCATACAAAGAAGGTGAATATGGCTCAGAAATAGGGTTCAAAAATATTCTGAAACCTGTTTATGATTGATTGCCATTAAACTGTGGCCATTACATTGACTATCTTCAACGCATATTAATATTGTTTTGATGGAAGTCTGAACTGATTAATGCTGTCGCTCACTCATACTAATAATGTAAAGATTCACATAAAGAGTAAAGGTGACATAACAGCTGATTTTCCAGCACACAGGCTTTCTAAGTTCTACTAGGCCACCAGTACTACTTAGATGCATGCTCTGCACCTTACAGTAATTAGGTGAATGTCAAGTTCAAAAGATGCCACTCTGTTCTTCAAGAAGTTGTGGCTGACCAGAAGTAGGTTTACTGAGAGATTGCCATATAAGAAAAATAGGCAGCACAGTGGCAACAGAATTTAGCAGCTATTTGGACAAGAAGAGGCCTCATTCTTTCTGACAAAAAATATCTTAATAAAATGTTGAACTCCAGCTATAGTCTTACCTCATTAGAGTAAACCATTATGTTACAGAGATGGGCAATAGGTGTGCTGTAACCTAATCATCAGCAGCAGAGATCAATGTAAGAAATTTCACATTACCCTAGAATGTAACATTTGCCATCATATAGTTTTCCTTCATCTTTCTACTTCAAGGCTGAAACTTGCTTAAAATAGTCTGCAGAATATATATATTTCTTTTTGAATTGGGTATGTAAAGAAAAACACCTGTATTTACATGGAGTGTATTAATATTTTATCTCAGTCTTTCGTAATTAATTCTCTGCATCAAGCCTTCAGTTAAAAACAAACAAAATCTTTTAGAAGTTTGATTTTACTTTTTTATGACATAATGAGCAACTCCTGCCAAAGATCTGTCCTTAGTAACTAATTTAGTTTTAATGTGACCTTTCCACTTGACAAAGGTGGAAAGAGGGAGACTTAGTTGATTTCAGCTGCACAACTTTGTTCCATGTATTGACTTTAATATTAATTCTGGTTGGGAAACATCTTTAAAACTATTACTAATTTAAGCAATCTCGAATCAGAACCACGGCCAGCTGACAACAAAAAGGAAATTGTCTCTCATTTAATGATTCAACAGCACACTAAACAATGAAAGCCTTTCCTAGCAAGACTGTAGACAGAATTATCTATTCATAAAATAAAAAACTTTAAAAAAAAATCTTTGTTATCAGGTGAGGTAGTAGTAACGGAAGTAAAATTTACAGAACCAGGAAAATATTTTTTGGAAGGCACCTCTAGTGTCTCTAGTTCTGCCTCCTGCTCAAAGTAGATCTATCCCGAACTGAGGTCAACTGGGGCTTTGTCTATCAGTCTTGAAAAGCTCTGAGTTCAAGATACCACTACTTGTTCCACCACAACACTACTACTCTAGTAGCACAAATGTTCTTTCCTAATGCCCAACATGAACCTCTCAAAGTGCAATTTTGATGTGTCAGTTATTTCCTCTTATTTGCTGTCATACAGAGATTTGATACGAGTGCAGTCTGTCTCATGAACCAGGGCAGTGTTGAAGATACTAAATAACTTGGGCCTCAGTATTGACTCCTGGAGCACTCTGCTTCTTACCAGCAATCAAATGGATGCTCATGTATTGATTACTACATTTTAAACATGAATATCCACTCAATGTTCAGTCCACTTAACTACCCATATTTCCAGTTCATAGTTTCTCAGCCTCGAAGAGAAAATGCTGTGACAGATGGTCTAACTATAATTAAGGTATTTTGCATGTCCCAGTTTTTCTATTTCCCTTTCCTTATTTCATTGTAGAAAGCAATTATGTCAAGCGTGATTTACCCTTCATAAGTCCATGCTGACTATCCCTGATGATCTGTTCACCCAGACAGCCAAAACTTAGATATTAAAAGGATGTGAAACTATTTCATGCAGGAGCTTACTAAAAGCAGGCTGAATTTGCCATTCATTGCCAAAGTGTGGACAATCCAGACAGGCTCTAAACACTGAGAACAGAAAACTAAACCATGAAATCTGTAATGGACTTGGGGACATGGCTATTAATACAAGATTGTTAAAATGTATATCACCTGAGAGAATACTTTAATGCTAATTAAGTTTTATAGTACACCATAATTCTAATGACTCATGGCTCAGTTACAAGGAAGAGCATTTGCTAACACAGGCACTTACTCATTCTAACTCCATTGCTCAGCTTAGAATCAGAAATCATTTATTACTACCATTAATTATAAGTTAAATTCTCTCTTTTCACCCTAAAAATCTCTTTTAAAACCCAGTTTCACACATATGGCTGTATGGAAGGAACATTTTTCCAGGCAAACACCTCTTGCTGCAATTCCCAGAGTTCCCAGATAACATTTTTTTCATACAATTACATACATTCTTCTGCTGAAAAAGCTATTTTTGTTTTAAACTAGAAGATCTTCCCTAGAAGGATACCACTTCTGTAACAGTGATGTTAATAAGCAATAATTAGAAAAAGTTTAAGTCCAACTTTTACTAAACTTCCTGACTTTGAAATCAAAACTTGCTAGCTTATGCAGCTCCATGGACTATTCCAGTGATTTCTGACTGATTTCACTGTGCAGGCCCTGGACCGTTTTCATTTTCTGTTAGGCTCCGTCGTGTAGACTGAATACACTCAGGATTACGCCATCAGACAAAGTGATCTCCCTGATAACTTAAGATGATGAGTTCTTTTCAAAACAGATTAACTATTACTCTGATTGTGCACATACTCCTCTGCAGCCCATTGGTATAGCGCTCTGGCAGCTCATGGATGAGCTAACATTTTGCTGCTTGGCAGACTTGTGCAAAATCTGGGGGTGAACACTTCAAAATAAGAATGACAGCTTTCAGAACAGAAACCAAAAGCAAAGAAAGACAGAACAGAACAAAGGATTGCAGTTCAAGAGAACTACATTAATTCAAAAATAATACACTTTTTCTAAGAGGAAATGAAGCATAATAAAAATATTAAAATGAAGAATCTATTTTTCTCATTACAGAATAGTAGTGGAGATTCACTCTCCTGTGAGCAGATAAAGGAAAGGACAATCAAGTGTTAAACCTTCCACAGAGTCAAAATCTCTTAGTTTTCAGGTATGAGCAAAATGAGTTTAACTGTCTACATGACAAGGCCAGCCAGGTCAGAATACACATAACAGAAATAGCACCAGAACAACAACATGCTGAGTTCCAGAATGAGAACTTGTAAGATGAAGAAACAAGGGAACTTACAGTGGAAGCTCTTTTTTTTTTTTTTTTTTTTTTTTTTTTTTTTACATTTTTTTGCTTGAGTAATTTTAAGAATTTCAGATTTCTTTTTTCTTGATGAGAGAGGAAAGAAACCAGAGCACTTTTGACCAGAAAAATTTCCAACACTAACAGAAAACTTTACAGAATGGATTCTGGGCACTTAGCAAAGCAGGAAAATGCATTTCAGAATCATTTGTATATTTGATCTTCTAGAATGTATGTATTCTAATCGTCTAATCTTTTATTTTCATTTGTTAATGGGGAAAATTTTGCATGTCAAAACGTGATAGATTCTTTAAAAAATCCAGAAATTAGTTAATTTTTCTAATCATCCTTACTTAGAGTTTAAATATATAGTTTCAGCGAGCAAAACTTTGGCAATCAATTTGCAGTAATCTTGCAAGATGCCCTTGTGAACAGTCTGTAAGAAACAAAAAGGAAAGGAGGGATGAAGAGTAACAAATAAAACTCAAGTAAGAGTTGTGAGGAAAAGTTCTGAGACAGAAAATGGTCCAGAGTTGGAAAAGGCATTTCAAATACTTGTACTCTTTTCAAGGACAGGCAAATGACTAAAACCGAAGTGAAAGAGCGGACAGGAAATAAGAAAGTTTCACAGATTTTAGTGCAAATAGTCAGTCTCTAGCAAAGAGTTACATGCTGCAGTGTATTCTACAGAACAGCAACACATCAAATTATATATATTCTATTAAAGTAATTTTAGTCAAGCACAAAACACATTATGTCAATTGTTAGTCTGACAGTTGTTAGTTAGACACTTAGATTTAGATTTCTGTTACCTTCTCAGAGACTCCTAATTACACTGGGAAATCAGAAAGATAACAGAAATTACCATTAAAAATTCAGCTGTGATGATAACAATGTTTACAGATTTAGACCATAATAACGCAATCAATTGTGTTAGTGATGCTAGCACACATATTTAATATAATTGGCACCATTTACATGACTCATCAGCATTAGTCTACTAAATTTTCTAACAATCAAGAAATAAAAAGACACTATGCAAATAAGTACTTTTGTTTCATATTTTCAAATGGAGAAGGACATGGAGAGCTACTCTGCACCAGGTACTCAAATTGAACACGTAATTTTGGACATTTTTCTCCCCAGTTGACTGAAATAGTACTCCTCCTCCACAACTCAACCTTACTCTTCTCTCCCAGAACTCTCACAAAAAAAAGAAAAAAAAAAGAGGGGAAAAAATTATCATAAAATTATATAATTTCCTTTGAGTTTCCTCTACACCTTTCAACAAACAAAATATTCTATTGTAAGAGACTTTAGAAAAAGGGACTTAGTCTCAGTTTTGCAGAAGAAATAAGACTGTTATTTCCTAGATGTCACCATGCCAATGTCCATTCCTTCCACAGTATTGTTCTTCACTGCTCTCCCACAACTTGATATATAAGTATATCTTTGTAACACCTCCCATTCAACTACATTCGAACAATTTCCTGCAGTAACGCCTCTCAAGTACACTTCTCAGCTGAAATACACCTAATTGACAGTTCACAAGTTCACAAGAATTATTGCCATTCCACAAATACTTCTTCACAGCAACTGCAAGCTGTACCTGCACAGGCCTATGGTTTTTATTTCAGAAAAATGTCCTCTAGTCGCACTAATCCTTTTCATAACTCACTGCCATCCATAAGACTTGCATATTCATTTGGGAAAAAAAATAGTTTTATAAATGTGTTTATTCCTTTATTCCACTAAAAAACACTATGATTCCTCAAGCTAGCAAAATTCACATGCCTACTCTTTTAGAGTATGGATTGGTCAGATGAGCCAGGACAAGACATCCTTATTACTCACCAGAATTTCTTTTATTGTACATTAGTTTCTTTTTGTCATTTTTACTTTTCTTTATTTTTACAAGCCATTTTTCCTAATTACAAAAAATGCTCAAAACACATAGAACAAGAACTTTTAAACTATTTTTTTTTCCTTTTTTAACTCAGAAATGTCTGACTAATTTGTTAACAGATTTCTATTTACAAGATCAATAATAAAGATGGTTTTCTCATAAACTAATGTTTTCAGCACTTACACATGAGGTTACACCATCTCTTCATTAAGAGAAAGTTACAGATAAACAGTGAATGCCTTCTACTCACATACAATCTTCCACACTGCTTACAACTGGTAAGCTCTCAGCTAGAGTACCATGCCCAGTTCTGTGAATCACATGGAAGATATGGGCATACAGGAAAGGATTCAAAATTTGTTAATTATTAGAAAAAGACAAAACATAATATAAAGGAAATATTACTGTCAATACTTGACAAGACATGGGAGATTCAAAATTATATATAATTAGATATTAGTTAATTGGGGGTTGTATATAAACATATGTATACACACTAATAACTGTGAAGAATATGGAGTACTCAAATAAGTACCTGTGTATTAGACAGCAGTGTCTCTAAATACCAGAACTTTAGAAACATACTAGACAACCTCTGCCAAGGGTACTAAGGTAGTTGACATGTCTTTAATATCCCACTAGACAGATTTTTTTTTCCATCCATAATGTTTCAGTTCACCTCAGAGATTACCTCATGACTCCAAAGCCACCTAAATAAAAATAAAAAGTAACATTTTGTCCAATCACAAAAGACCAGTTCTCCTAATTCTCTATCAATTTAAAGCATTTGAACATAGTAAAGAGACTATCAAATGCCACAAATGATCCCTTACTTAAAAGAAAAAAAAAAAAGAAAAAAAAGAACACAAGATAGGTAAAGTCAAAATTTGGGCAGTCCTAATCCAAGGAAACCAGTATTATCTCCTATCTTGCTTCTCAGTCATTTTCCAATGTTAGTATTTTATCTTCTTTTAAAGAATTCATACATTGTAACCAAAGTAAAGTGCCTGCCTCACAACCTCCATATTTCATTTTAGAGCATCTCAGTCTCCACCCCTTCTTTTATCAAGAGAGTACTAATGCTGTTAAATTCACTTAATTAAGTTCATTTAATTCCATTATATCTGTTAATCCATATGTTTATTATATGGTATTTAAGACTCTGTGTAGCTGTGTTTACATTGTTTCATCAACTTCCATTAGCTTTAAGAAAGCAAAATTATCTTAACCCTTGTATGTTTAAGGCTTCTTTTAACCAAAACTGTAGGATTCATTTTAAAATAGAATCAAGAAGACAATGCAAGTGTAATGGATAGTTACAAGACCCTTTCTAAGTCCATCGGAAAAAAAAAAAAAAAAAAGAGAGAAAGAGAGAGAGGTAGACAAACAAGAAAGAAGTTGTACAAGCAGACACAATTGATTAGTAATAGAGCAGAAGGGAATGCTTATCCAACCCCATAATCTTCTGCGATGTAACAAATGATTTGTTGGATGAGGGGAGAGCAGTGGATGTTATCTCAGCTTCAGCAAGGTATTCAGTGGTCTCCCATAATGTCTTCACTGAAAAACTGAAGTACAAACGAGAGAAGAGACTGGTGAGATGAAATGAAAACTGACTGAGCTGCCAGGCCCAGAGTGTTATGATCAGTAACACAAAGTCCACCTGGAAGCTAGTCACTAGGAATGTACCCCAGGGATCAATGATGGGACCAATACTGTTTTGCTTCTTTATTAACAATCTGGATGATGGGAGAGAGTGCACCCTCAGCAAATCTGCAGATGACACAAAACTGGGAGGAGCTGCCAATAAACCAGGTGGTTTTGCAACCATTCAGGGGAACTCAACAGGCTGGAGAAATAAGTCAACAAGAATTGCTTGAACAATTTGCTTTGCAAAGGAAATACAGTGCTCTGCAGCTAGGTGGGAATAACCTCATACACCATTACAGGACTGTGGCCAACTGGCTGGAAAGGTGCTTTGCAGAGAGGACCTGGGGTCCTGGCAAACAACAAGCTGGACATAAGCCAACAAGGCACCCATGTGGCAAAGAGTGCCAAGGGCATCCTGGGCTGCATTAGGAGGTGGAAGGAGATGATTCTGTCCCTCTGTGTGGCACTGATGAGGCCACACCTGAAGTACTGTGTCTAGTTACGTGCTCTTCAGTACGAGACAGGTATGGACATGCTAGAATAACTCCAGTAAAAACCCAAGGATGATTAAGGGGCTTGAGTATCTGACACAGGTGAAGAAGATGAAAGAGCTGGGACTGTTTAGCCTGGAAGAGAGAAGGCTCAGCAAGGATCTTATCAGTGTGTATGAATATCTGAAGATCATATGTGAAGGAGATGAAGCCAGGCTCTTCTCAGTGGTGTGCAGTGACAGGACAAAAGGCAACAAGCACAAAGAGAAAAGTACTTGAAATTCACAACTGAATTTTTTACTGTGAGGGTGTTCAAACACTTGAGCAGTTGTCCAGAGAGGTCGTGAAGTCTCCCTCCATGGAGATATTCAAAACCCAACTGGACATGGTGCTGAGCAGCCTGATTTAATCGGCTCTGCTCTGAGCAGGTTGGTTGGACTAGACTATCTCTAGAGGTCCCTTCCAACCTCATATATTCTGTGATTGTACCATTCAGTGCAGATAATTCCTACCTGCAACATATACAAAACACACATATGTATATATATGTATATATGTTATTTTATTTTTAACGTGAATACATTAAAAACATTATAAGCCCCAACAAAGTTCTAAAACGTTGGGTTTTTTACTTTGTGAGTCATTCAATAAGGGAAGAAAAAAAAAGAAAAAAAGTTTATCTAACCTTTCCATTAAGCTTTATGCAGAGTCTTTCACATTATTTCCCATCTTCAATATGACAAAGCATATGCAGTGAGTTAATATATAAAATGCATATGTTCCAAATGGCAACATTTATTAACAAATATCAATAAGAAGTTCAAAACCATTTTAGCTGCTGTTCCATTATCTAGCACGATGTGACAAAAATTATTTTATCTATTCTACCTTCAGAAACACCTTACCAAATTGATGGAAGGTAAACATCAAAACTCACTGGGAGGTGTATTAACATCTTCAGAATGATTCTTTGGCAGCACAAACAGTCTTATAAAATAAAAATAAAAATAAATTTAAAAAAATCCTTCAGTTAGTAACTGCACAGTTTAACAAAATAAGGCATTCATTATATGATCTAAAGTCTTCACAGTTATAAAGACTGAAAAATAGAAGCTGAGATAGACACAAAAATTCTCGTGGATATAAAAAGTTGAGAACCAATGAAAAAAATTAGTAAGGATTTACTTTTTGAGGTAAGAAGCACTTCTGTTGCAGCCTCATGAAAACCCAGCCAGACATAACACACACTGATGAAAAAGATCGCTTTCATTGAGTACCATTCTAACTAGAATATTGATGTTCACACGCAGAAGTATTTAGCTAGTTTTTTTTCTAGTAGTTAACAATTAGTATAGACCTCTACCATCCACTTTTGCTAAACCGGAAAAATGAAGTAACAATGTCAAGTGTGTTACTCAGAAGCAGTAGATAGTAACAGGATCAACTGCCTGCCTGCCTGTTTCCTTATTGCCTCCAAAGCACTGCTTCCCATAAAGTGATAGTCAATTGGGATTTGACACGTGCCTGAAACTGCAGCTCACAAAGTATCAAATATCTGGGAGCTGGGCTAAATATATAGAACATATGCAGAAAAAGCCTGATTTTAAAACCACAAAATATACAATACAGTTCGAATGTCTGAACCTCTTTTTTAAAACCTAGACAATATTACTTACAAAGCATGTGGTTCTTTGATTTGATAAAGAAGAACCAGTGGTTTCATCTTAACATCATTCAGTATTCCTAGCAAAAACGTGTTAGGCCATACATGTGAAAATGTTCAATAAAAAAAAAAAAGGTAAATTCATCTTCAACCTCAGAGAGGTTAAGCTGCCCTCACTAATGCTTACATTTTCTGAAGTATAAAGCATATATAGCTTCCTGAAATTTAAACACCACTCTTAGTAAATAAATAAATAAATAAATAATGGACAGATGACAAAGATAGCCTTTTAGCATAAGTCCCTAGATAACGTTAAACAACTTTAGTAATCATTTGCCTAGAACACTTCTGTCAGTTCTAATGAAATCATCAATCATTCCATGAAAATTGTAAGAAGAAAATTCAATTTGTTACTACAGCATGATCCAGCAAATCTTGTGACTCTGATTTCAACTACATGATCATTCCTAGGACTGTATATAATTCATATATCGCTATGATGGCTTGATCTTTGCTGGCTGCCAGAATCCTAACCAGTTGCTTCCTCACTTCCCACCCTCAGCAGTACAGGGGGTGAAAATAAGATGAAAAAGCTTCTGGGTCAAGGTAAAGATGGGGAGATCACTTATCCGTTACCATCACAGGCAAAACAGAAAATCTGGGAAAAAAAAATCATCTCATTTATTGTTATTTTAAATAGATTTGGACAGTGTGAAACAAAGACAAAAAATAAAACACCCTTCCCACACAATCTTTTTCCTAGGCTCAGCTTCATTCTTTTATTTCCCACTCCTCCCCCAGCCCAAGCAGTACAGGGTGGATGGGGGCATGGGGGCTTGGGGTCAGTCAATAACACTTCCTCTCTGCTGCTCCTTCCTCCTCACACTTTTTCTCTGTTCCAGAATGGGTCTTTCAATGGGCTGAAGTTGTTCAGGATAAACCTGATCTATTCCTTGGTCCTCCGTGGGCTGCAGAGTGGATATCTACTCCACCATGTTCCTCTCCATGGGCCACAGAGGAATCTCTTCCCTGACACCTTCTCCACCTCCTCTCATGCCTCGGTGCTTGCAGGGCTGTTTCTCACACTTTTTGCCTCATTCTTCACTGTCAGGAAGCATTTTGCCCTTTCTTAAATACACCTTCCCAGAGGTCCATGACTGTCAGTGCCCACAGACACCCAATACAATGGCATAAGAACTGTTTGATACTTATTACTTCTTTATGGAAAACCCTAGAAAACAGCAGCCCATGTGCTAACTTGCAACAAAAACCTCAACATTCCTGACATTTAGACATGGAACAGATAATTTTAGAACAAGATATTGTCAAGAACAGTCTTTATAAACTTTATTTTAAAAGAAGTCGTCTGCTGTCTCACAAAACATGCCATAGAATCATTTAGTCAGTTTTTCTAATGAGTAACATAGCACTTAATTAGCATAGTGATTACTTTCTAAGTAATGTGTTATATTTCATAATGGTAAATTAGAATTCCAAGACACCTTGGTCACGGAATAAAACTTACTCCTTTCCATCCATAAATCCTTGAACCTTCCTTTCAGTGGAGGTGAGGTTGAAACAAAATAGTGGATTGCTACCATTTGAGTACTACAGATACTTACATAAGATCCCTAAAAGGAAACAAAGGATGAGAACCATTGTAGTAGTCTTTCTAGTGCCTCATAGCCCACCCGTGTTTTCTCCTCTGTACTCTTTCCACGTGACATCATGGTTACCTAGCCTCTGTCCGATTTTTTTTTTTAAATAGGGTCCAGAGGAGGGCAATGAAGATGGTGAAAGGCCTAGAGGGGAAGACACATGAGGAGCGGCTAAGGTCACTTGGCCTGTTCAGCCTGGAGAAGAGGAGGCTGAGGGGGGACCTCATCGCAGTCTACAACTTCCTCGCGAGGGGGAGTGGAGAGGCAGGTGACCTATTCTCCGTTATCACCAGTGACAGGACCCTTGGGAACGGTGTCAAGCTGAGGCACGGGAAGTTTAGGCTAGACATCAGGAAGAGGTTCCTCACCGAAAGGGTGGTTGCACACTAGAACAGGCTCCCCAGGGAAGTAGTCACTGCACCAAGCCTATCTGAATTTAAGAAGAGATTGGACTGTGCACTTAGTCACATGGTCTAAACTTTTGGGCAGACCTGTGTGGTGCCAGGAGTTGGACTTGATGATCCTTATGGGTCCCTTCCAACTCGGGATATTCTATGATTCTATATGATCCTTGTCAACGTAACACATACAGCTTCACAGATATTCTTTTTTTGAAATCTGCATAAAGTGTATTCTGCTTCAAACATCTAAGGTAAATTCATGTACTTTCAATTTCTGCTCTCTTTCCTTAACAGGTAGTACAAATTCAAATTACCTAAAAGATAAAAATAAATTATATCTAAATCCTATATGTGTGTTTCACACATATAACGAAAATAAATGTGCTTTGAATATGTATGATGTTAAGGAAAGCATCTAGGCCTATTATACTTAAGAGGAGAAGTATCAGCTGTTATTTATCCTCCAATTTTAAATTCAATATAAAAGTGCAGTCAAATATTTACACATAATTGAAAAAGGACTGCTTCACTGCAGTAGTAAAAACCATAATGCAGGGGAGATGGTATATTTTCTCTAACGCAGACTAAAAGCATGCATACGAAAACATTTTGAAGTACTAACCTAATGTTTAACTGTATCCATATTAACAAAACAGGGCAGCTGAGGCTCTTGTGTCAACTCCCTCAATCGAGGGCATCATACTTATTTCATTAAAAACAAAGCAAAAGAAACGAAAGCTATAACCGAAATTCAAACATACTGACTAGGTAAGTGACTAACAAGTGATCTTCAGTATATTTGCATTTGGGAATCTAGATGTACAAATCTGATGTTTAATTACCACAGTTTATTTTTATCATCTTATGTAAAACACAAACAGCCATAATATTTACTAACATACAATTTTATATGTTCATGTTTGTTCATACCCATACATGCACACATAAAATTAAGCAACAAATATCCTCAGCTATTCTAGAAAATCAGCTGGAGTGTATATGCATATTTCAGGAAAATAAACATTTAAGCACCCCCAATGATGAGGTTCCACATTTTTTCACTCTTAGATAGCTGGTTAGTGAAAGGGTATTTGAGGCCAACAGCTAACCAGTTGACTCACTCCAAAATCAGAATAAATATTGTATAAAAACTCATTGCTGGAAAAAGAAAGAAAAATTAGTGTATATCATTACTAAAAATGTGGGCTGAAATTGAATGAGGCCCACACAATCTTTGTTCTGTCATTTTGTCATCAATATGAAAATTTGGGGTTGAAATCAACTGCAATTTCTTAGTTAGTACTTGTGTTTTGGCAATTCCTAAATAAGAGAATTTTCTTCTGCCGTTTTCATTTAATCAGACCTTTTAAATCTAATGTAATCTCTAGGTATATAATTTCTTTTATATTTTCTATATTGTCCATATTACAAAATAAAATAAACAGTTTGTTTCCCGGATCTTATACTGTGCAACAAGAAT
The DNA here is from genome assembly GCF_009769625.2 of Cygnus olor. Lineage (NCBI taxonomy): Eukaryota > Metazoa > Chordata > Aves > Anseriformes > Anatidae > Cygnus > Cygnus olor. Next base: position 83,113,835 of record NC_049170.1, on the reverse strand, counting down.
TGAAGCAATCAAGTCAAATCTAAAGGGAATTACTGAAGAAGGACACACATAATGTGTGAAATCTCATAACCTTTAATGGCTATCATAAAGCTTTGTATGTGCGCACCTTCTTTCTCTTTACATACGCTTGTAAATAGTTAGGTATACCATGGTGTCCATGGTGTACTAACTGTTTAACAGCAACATAAGGTAATCCGTTATTCCTTTAGGCCCCTAGAAATCAAATTATGATTACCATCATTTCCAGTAACTTTCCTAGTTTTGCTTACTTGATGAGTCCATAAAACACATCAACTCCATATTTAAATGAAAATAAAAACACTAAGTAATACAAAATCACTTTTGCTGTCCAGAAAAGGGTAGGGGAAGTCCAGAAAGGTGAATTTAAGAACAAGGCCTCTTCAGAGGCATATAGCTACAGTTGGTCCACAGGCTGCTTCATTTCCTATCAGTAAATTAACATAAGCCACTTAACAAATGACTTAATTTTTCTCCCAGCCCTTACTACACCAGAATAGAGCCTCAAGAGTAGATGCCAAGACCTTTGTACTCTCTCCAAGAAAGATAAGAAAGAGTGGAAAGTCAAGGTCTTCTGAAATATCTGGTCTTTGTAAGTGTGCTTTTAAGGAACACACAGCCAAGTGGTGAAAACAGATGTTTTTTAGTTCAAATTCCAAGGTCAGCACGAAAGTTAAACACAGACGGACCACCACATTAGAGACAAGTAGGTGGGTGACAAATTCAGTAACTTGCCAGGAGGATGGAAGCAGACAGTTTCCAAGAACAGTCATTTACATGACCACAACTACAATGAAACACTATGTGTGTGTGTCAACTCCTCTTGCTGTTGTTATGGGCCAGTCCATGTAATTTACTTCATAGAATCATAGAATCATTAAGGTTGGAAAAGTCCTCCAAGATCATCTGGTCCAACCACCCCCCTACCATCAATATCACCCACTAAACCATGTCCCTAAGCACCACGTCCAACCTTTTCTTAAACACCACCAGGAATGGTAACTCCACCACCGTCCTGTACAACCCATGCTTATATTTGGCCATACCAAGTTAATATAACAATTTGCATTTTGTGGCTAGCTGCCTTCCCTTTTCATTTGAGTTACCGTACTGTTCTATATGAACATCCTGACTTACCACAAATGCAGCATTTCTGATATCTTATGCAAATATTTTATGCTTGCCTGACAATGATCTATTAATCCTCCATTTTATCCATACACAAAAAGCACTGTCAACTCTTACTTGCTAAGTTACACCTAACCAGTCTTAGGCTGTCCCCCATTCAAGAAAGTTAGTACCAACTAGCAGGATTTAAATCCATCACTGGCTTCCTGGTGCTTACTGAGAGGCCCACTCCTTAGTATGGTGCCATAAGACTCTTTGGCCTTGCTGGTCAATCCAATTAGCACTTTATACTAATATACTAATACTTAATATATATAGCTCAAAATTTTTAACATTTACTTTACAACTTTGAACAAAAGATTTTGAAAATAGGGAAAAGAATTTTAATTCCAGGTAAGAATGTACCCTGGGCCATAGATTACTCAAGTGGACAGGAAGAATTTAATGCAGTCCAAAAGCATTTTTTCCGTGTTTAAATTAAAGGTATTAATAATTTTTTATTATTTTACATAGAGTCTAAATAGGCATCCATGTCTGCAGTACAAACTGACATAGTAGAAAGATCAGATAGGGACACAAAATTTTGCAAGCTGTGGGCTTTCTTTCTGAATTCTATAGGAAAACAAAAAAAAAAAAAGTGTTTCCAGTAGCAGCAATCAAGGTAGAAATTTACCATATAATATTAGAATCAAATAAATCCTCAGTTGAAAGAAAGAGACACAGAGAGAGACACAGAGAGAGACACAGAGAGAGAGAGAGCGGAGAGCACGAGAGCGCGCGACAAAGAGAGAGCGCGACAAAGAGAGAGCGCGACAAAGAGAGAGCGCGACAAAGAGAAAATCTGGCAGCTGATAGTTATGTTTTTCTTGAAAATTGTAATCCAACTACGGCAGTGTTAAAACCACCAGAGACAATGTTTCTGTGTTTCCTACATGGGAAAAATCTAACAGGGTTCAAGGTGTTATTCACCCTCAAATGAGAGAAAAATATGGTTTCATTGATTTCAGGATAAAGGAATGCAGTTCATGAATGAAAAAGACTACACTGGAAATTTCAACCTAAATACAGGCATGTGAAGCAATAGCATTGGCCCGTGTCAAAAAAGAATATCAGCCCTTTGACGGTCCAGGTCAGGGAACAGAGAACACTGACTGAATATACTGGGGAACTAAAAGGGACAGGTTTGTGAAGGCAGCAAAGGCACCCACAAGATTTTGAGTGAGAACATGGAGGGCTAGGAGATCAACAAGACCAAAGAGACAGATCGAACATGTCAGATTCAACAATGAGAAATTGAAACCTATGAAAAACTTCTGGTTTTTTCATTTAGCTCCCAGGAGCCAAAAGAACACTGTATAGTGAATACTACCACAGGTTCCTAACAGCTTAATTTTTCACAGAATCACAGAATCGTCCAGGTTGGAAGAGACCTCCAAGATCATCTAGTCCAACCTCTGTCCTAACACTAACAAGACCTCCACTAAACCATATCACTAAGGACTACATCTAAACGTCTTTTAAAGACCTCCAGGGATGGCGACTCAACCACTTCCCTGGGCAGTCCATTCCAATGCCTAACAACCCTTTCAGTAAAGAACTTCTTCCTAATATCCAACCTAAACCTCCCCTGGCGCAACTTTAGCCCATTCTCCCTCTTCCTGCCACCAGGCACATGGGAGAATAGACCAACCCCCACCTCTCTACAGCCTCCTTTAAGGTACCTATAGAGAGCGATGAGGTCTCCCCTGAGCCTCCTCTTCTCCAGACTAAACAACCCCAGCTCCCTCAGCTGCTCCTCTTAAGACTTGTTCTCCAGACCCCACACCAGCCTCATCGCCCTTCTCTGGACTCTCTCGAGCACCTCCATGTCCTTCTTGTAGCGAGGGGCCCAAAACCGAACACAGTACTCAAGGTGCGGCCTCACCAGAGCCGAGTACAGCGGGACAATCACCTCCCTAGACCTGCTGGCCACACTGCTTCTTATACAAGCCAGGATGCTGTTGGCCTTCTTGGCCACCTGAGCACACTGCTGGCTCATATTCAGCTGCCTATCAACCAGTATTCCCAGGTCCTTCTCGGCCAGGCAGCTTTCCAACCACTCATCTCCCAGCCTGTAGCTCTGCTTGGGGTTGTTGTGCCCCAGGTGCAGGACCCGGCACTTGGCCTTGTTGAACTTCATACAGTTGACCTCAGCCCATCAGTCCAGCCTATCCAGATCCTCCTGCAGAGCCTTCCTTCCCTCGAGCAGATCGACACATGCACCTAACTTGGTGTCATCTGCAAACTTACTGAGGGTGCACTCGATCCCCTCATCCAGGTCATCGATAAAGATATTAAAGAGGACCGGCCCCAGCACTGAGCCCTGGGGGACACCACTAGTAACCGGCCTCCAACTGGATTTGACTCCATTCACCACAACTCTTTGGGCCCGGCCATCCAGCCAGTTTTTAACCCAACGAAGCGTACGCCAGTCCAAGCCACGAGCAGCCAGTTTCTTGAGGAGAATATTGTGGGAAATGGTGTCAAAAGCCTTACTGAAGTCAAGGTAGATCACATCCACAGCCTTCCCCTCATCCACCAGGCGCGTCACTTGGTCATAGAAGGAGATCAGGTTCGTCAAGCAGGACCTACCTTTCATAAACCCATGCTGACTGGGCCTGATCGCCCGGTTGCCCTTCAAGTGCCGCGTGATGACACTCAAGATAATCTGCTCCATGAGCTTCCCTGGCACTGAGGTCAAACTAACAGGCCTATAGTTCCCCGGGTCTACCCTCCGGCCCTTCTTGTAGATGGGCGTCACATTTGCTAGCCACCAGTCGACTGGGACCTCTCCTGATAGCCAGGACTGCCAATAAATGATGGAAAGCGGCTTGGCCAGCTCCTCCGCCAGTTCGCTCAGTACCCTCTGGTGGTTCCCATCTGGCCCCATCAACTTGCATACATCCAAGTGCTGTAGCAGGTCGCCAACCATTTCCTCGTGGATAGCGAGGGCCACATCCTGCTCCCCATCCCCTTCCACCAGCTCAGGGTACCGGATATCCAGAGAACAACTGGTCTTGCCGCTAAAGACTGAGGCAAAGAAGGCATTGAGTACCTCAGCCTTTTCCTCATCTTTTGTAACTAAGTTTCCCCCCGCATCCAGTAAAGGATGGAGATTCTCCTTAGTCCTCCTTTTTGTGTTGATGTATTTGTAAAAACTTTTTTTGTTATCTTTAACGGCAGTAGCCAGATTGAGCTCCAGATGAGCTTTGGCCTTTCTAATTTTATCCCTGCACAGCCTCACAACATCCTTATAGTCCTCTTGAGTAGCCCGCCCTCTTTTCCAAAGATTATAAACCCTCCTTTTTCTCCTAAGCTCGAGCCACAACTCTCTGTTCAGCCAGGCCGGTCTAGTTCCGTGCCGGCTCGTCTTTGGGCATGTGGGGACAGACCGCTCCTGAGCCATTAAGATTTCCTTCTTGAAGAGTGCCCAGCCTTCCTGGACTCCTCTGCCCTTCAGAACCTCCTCCCAAGGGACTCTGCCAACCAGTGTCCTGAACAGCTCGAAGTCAGCCCTCCGGAAGTCCAAGACAGCGGTTTTACTGGTCCCCTTCCTGACTTCACCGAGAATAGAGAACTGAACCATTTCGTGGTCACTCTGCCCAAGACACCTCCCGACCACCACATCTCCCACCAGTCCGTCACTGTTTGTGAACAGAAGGTCTAGCGGGGCACCTCCCCTGGTAGGCTCTCTAACCAGCTGCATCAGGAAGCTATCTTCCACACTCTCCAGAAACCTCTTAGACTGCTTTCTCCGGGCTGTGTTGTGCTTCCAGGATATGCCTGGGAAGTTGAAGTCCCCCACAAGAACAAGCGCTGGCGATTTCACGGCTTCTGCCAGCTGCCTGTAGAACTCCTCATCTATCTCCTCATCCTGGTTCGGTGGTCTATAACAGACCCCCACCAGGATGCTTGCCTTGTTGGCCTTCCCTCTGATCCTAACCCAAAGAGACTCAACCTTATCATTCCCAGCCTCAAGTTCCTCAACATCAAAACACTCTCTAATATAGAGAGCCACACCACCACCCCTTCTGTGCTGCCTGTCCCTTCTGAAGAGCCTATAGCCAGGCATTGCAGCACTCCAGTCATGAGAGTGGTCCCACCACGTTTCTGTGATGGCAACCAAGTCATAGCCTTCCTGCTGCACGATGGCTTTCAGCTCCTCTTGTTTGTTACCCATGCTGCGTGCATTAGTGTAGATGCACTTCAGTCGGGCCCTTGCCTTCTCCCCCGGCCTTGCCATTGTTCCCCCTGGTACAGCTCCAACAAGACTTATTTCAGCCCCGTCCCCCCTTTTCTTGAATGTCAAATTCTTACCGATAATACAGATATTCAGAACTGAGATCTCATCACCTAAAGAAAGCAAAAATACTTCAGATTATCTACTCTCAATTTAAAAATAGTTGTTTTGCAGTTTAACTGCAAAAAGAGCTACATGTCTACCTGATGTTTCATTCCATGAAAAAAGAAAAAAAAAAGTGAGCAGCCAAGTCGATTTAAACAAAACAAGTGATTTTCCCAGAGAAATAAGAAATTTTTTTTGAATTATTAGTAATTGAAGCCATGCTCTAGCCATTGTAAATTTTGTTTTGCTGATAATGCTATCATAAGGTTGCCTTAGGATATAATAATTCCTTTCTTTTTCTCCTCTAATCATTTGTTGCAAGCCCTGATGAAGAAAAGTTGTCAGATTCTAAAGGTGTTCCCAGATAAATTTTTAAAGGCTCTTTCCAAAGGAAAATGAAGAGTGAATACGGCAAAGTTAAGTGTAATACAATATATCTAGTGAATGCATGAGAACACAAACTTAAAGAAAGAGGTTAGCATTTTAGCAGAAAACACAATTTGGCAGCAGGAATTATAACAGTTCACAATTTTTCTATTAATTGCATTAGAATATGTAATATGTTTTAAAAGATTTAGAGGGACCACAACATTCTGAGCAATACTGAGTGATTTCAAGAGGTGCTATAATACATCATTACTTATACAACTATATTTCTCCTACTTCAAAGCTTAAAGAATCCATCAAGACTAGAATAGCAACCAAGTACCTAAACAGAAGTAAAATTTGCTGAGTGAAAATTCAGGTACAGATCTGGAAATCTGCTACATTTGATGACAACAATAAACTTGCAGATTATAACAAACTTTTATAAAGTAACTGAATAGGTGGAAAAATAATATTTTTGAGTACTTTTTAAATAATTTTGTCTTCCAGTGATATGTGTCAATAGCAGGAAAACAAGTAATGTCTTTCAAAAAAAGCCATTAACAAATCATTAGTCCACATACAGTTCACAATTTCTTCTTCCAACATCCCCCAAAAAAAAAAAAAAAAGCTGATAAGGAAATGGCACTGGCTGATGCTCATTAACAGTGTTTTTTTTTTCTCACAAGGCACAACTTCAACAAGAATACAACACTCATATTCAAAGTCTGAAACACACACTCAGAAACTAGTGAATTTATAATAAATTTTAAAAGAGGAGGAAAAAATAAAAGAAAAAGAAGCCTTGAAAAGCTAAAGGTATTAAACAAGAATAAGGAATATAAATTTAAACCATTCACTATTTCCTTCATAGTCTAGCCCAGAACATGTCATCTTATCTCAGGGCAACTGAAATATGCCCCATCAGAGAAGAGTACTCTTGGCCAGGAAGAGCCTCATCTAGTTTTCGCTAGTTCTAAACAAAGAGAAAGTTTCAAAACTTTGAAGTAATCAATGGAAGAAATAAAGGAAACATTTATCATCCATTTAGATCAGGCCACAAAGTTGGTGGATGAAATAAACAAGTTTCTCCACAGTGATAAACATATGTGAACTCAGCCAAGAACAATTTCAATGTTCTTTTGTGGTAAATTTCATCAAGTCTTTCTAGCTGTTTTTTTCTATTGCTTTTGTTGAATATATAATTTACAGACAACCACACTACAAAGAAGAGTGCTGCAAATACCACTTTACCAAATAATGTCCCAAAAACATATTAAATATTAATGGTTGTCCCATTCAAATATCTAGGTGTAAGGGGAAAGGGGAAAGTTTAAAGTGAATCACTATCCAAAGTTTAAGGGGACAGTAAGGATAGTTTAGGCCAAAAAGTATGAAAATACTGCATTTCTTCTGAAGAGTGGAAAAAGTACTGAAAGCAGCATGTAACATCTTTTGCTAGGAATACCATTTGACCTATTGAACTACCTGTTGTCTTCCTACCCTGCCTGAATCCAGCTGTCCCACCCTGCCAGAAGGAAGCCTTCCCATGTTTACCAGAGATTGAAAGCAAACCAAGAGAGCTGTCATGCATCATGGTATTTATTCAGTGGGATGTTACCATGCCCAAGACTTGTGTGTTTTTCTCTGCTATTCATTTCACTTTTTGCCATGCTATTGGCTAATTATTTTTTTACCTTTTTAGATCTTTTCCCTCTTTGTTCATTTCCCTTTCTTTTTCCACCTTCTCTTTTCATGTTTTCTTCATCTTAACTTTCTCTTCCCTTGTTCTCTCTTCTCTTCCTCTAGGAAAGCAGGTGTGCATGACTCTCTCCCTGATTGCTTCAGTAATTGGTACTGCAGGTCAGACTATGCTAGTGTAGAAGTCATAGTTTTGAAGCTGGGAAAATTAGGTGGAAATCAACACCAGAAGTAACTTCCAACACCTTACTCTGCAAGACTTAAAGGGATCTTCAAATTTCAGAAAATTAAAACTAGCTCTGAGCCAAACAGCAATTTTCTTGAAACATGTTCAGGCTTCTGCTTATTCCTTAGCTTCCCACTTCATCTTGAGTAGCGACTGCTTCCCCACCTTCAAGGAAAGAACAGTTTGCAAGGATTTAGGGAAGAATTCTTCTTTCTAGCCTTTGTCCTGGAAGTCTCAGGTTCCCTACTGCAATCTTTTACTGCAAAGTCCTCCATCCTGTGATTCACAGTTGGAAAGTCACATGTGGATGCTGCAGAGCACATATCTGCTCTTGACAGAGATCTAAAAACAAGACCCGTGGCATGCACATTTCGATGCTTTCTTCTTTGCCTCAGAACCTTTTCTTAGCCCCCGGAAGCAAGATCTTTGTCACAGACAAAGCAAGGGAGAGGCAACACTGAGAGATCTTCATCTTTTCCATCTGGAAGGCTTCACTCAGCTGTGCTTGAAGAAGCTTTTCTTCACACACACAGACACAGGCACTCCAATATATTACAAGCGTATTTCTACCTCAGCACCTGTTATATGCTGGGGCTTCACATACCACCTCCTGAAAAACTTATGTGATCCTCTGTAGGGAGAATTGTAGTACCATGATCCAGAAGCAGAGATAGCAGAAAGGAACATCACCGTGACTTCCTAAGATGACAGTAGTACTATCCAATGACAAAAAAGAAATGCCTTAGTATCAATCTTCTGCAGCAGGTACCGGTGTGATACCCACACCTTTGTAAGACAGAAGGAAAGCACAGCATTTGCCCACATCATGAGGATGCAGAGGCTTAAGGGATACCTTTCAAGCCATTGATATACGGACAGCATGCAGCCAGTATTGCAAACTAAAGTATCAATGCACAGTAATACTTAGTGGGAAATAAGCAGTTAGCCAATGATTTTTTTTTCAGCCCAGCAATTCACTTCAAAAATAAAATTAAATGTGCAAGTCAGATATGCCCAAGAATGTTAGAGTTGCTGCAAAAATAGCAAACAGGCCTGAAAAACATCTTCATTTAGATCCTGAAAGAGTTATTAATTTGTGAGCAAGCAGCATATGTGACAGAGTGAGATATGCCTGTGCTGAGTTACAGTTTCTATTTGCATTCTGCTGAATACTAGTCTGACCTTGTCTAAAGAATCTACTGCACTGCATTGCGGTCACCCTGCCTGGAAATTCATTGAAGGAGTATAACTAAGAGGCTTTGGGGGCCACCAGCTTTACTACTGGCTCACCTCCAACAAACAATTTATTTTATCATCCGGATGAGTCAGTAGGTTAAAGAAAAAATAAAATAAATTTAACCTTAGTGGAGCTGTTGTTTCTTAAGTCTCAGCATGCAACACCAAGAGGACATCCTATCTAACAGTGTAGTTCTTCTGCAACAGTGGCAGCCATTGCTACATGTAAAAGAGACCAACTTGGAAGAAAGAGGACAGAGGAACTAGCTCAAAGCTCATACTCATCAAAGCAAGTCATGCTAAAAAGCAGCATCCCCTAGAATTTTAATAGGTTTCAAGTGTACACTTGAACATTCAAGTTCAGTTAGATATCACAATGAGTAGGAAAATTCTAAGTTTTAAATTCCACCAATCCTGTCATACTTTTCCAAAATAGATTGTAATAGAAATTCAGAGTATCAACAGCCTGAATGAAATATCTTTAGGCAATATAAAGACTGAGGAGTTTGCAACCCCTAGATTCAGGTGATGTTGGTGTCAACATTCCAGAGGCAAATCAGCCAAAAAAGCCAAACTGGGGAATGTGACACAGTGTCCCAAAGCTATCCACAGTGATTGCACTTTACTGAAAAGGTGAGAAAAGTTGACAGATCGTACAAACAGAAAAACAAAAGGTAGAAAATACACCTGAAATCAAGTAACTGAAGCATCCAAGAATGCATTTTCCAATGCATTAAGGGAGGAAAAGAAAGTACTGTAGGAATATGATATAATTCACAGCCTGAGTTTTTACAACATTGAATTTGTTGAAGTAGTAGGGCTGGCAGAGGTGGGACTGAACTATGGAAGTTTAAATGAATAGAGATGAAAATGTAGGTTTGGGAAGCCATGCCACAGAAAATCAGGAACACAAAGGTACTTGCTTGCACCTCTCATCAGTCTGGATTTCATCATATCACACAATTTCTGAGATCCAGAAACCTTTTTTGACTGGCTTTAATCTCCATGTCTAACTTCAAGAAACAGTCACTTCCATAATTCCCTGGCTATCAGACCCTCTAACGCCTGATTGCAAGCTCAGGTAGGTTCATAATTCTGCATCTCACAAGTATGCTGTTGTTAGTTAAGCCTATAGGATTTAAATGGTTTTCCTTTATGGCACTTAGACTAGAATCATGCAAAATAAAAGTCTGACTGAGAGCTCTGCTACTTTGCTGAGAGGATAATATACATGCATGACAAGGTTTTTGATTAATAGTTGAATAACATTTAACTCTTTCCTTCACACATAACATTATCACAAGCTGCTGTATACCATTATATAGGAATATCAGTAAGATCTTTCCAAAACATAGTAGAAAGGGGGAAAAAAAATCCCAAAGCTGTAGACAGTAATTTATGGAGGACCGAATGCACAGTGTACGTTTAACAAAACATCAAACCTGTCTGAAGGCAACTAATGGCATAAATGAAGTCTGTGCTCTGTGCTGCAACAGAGATTCCATGAATAAGGAAGAGCAGTAAATGAAGAAGTTCTGTCCTTGTTTCCATGCAAGGAAACCTCGAATTTGCAGACTTTCAGCCATACAAGAAATTTCAGAATTACAAGGTCTTTCATTAGATTTAAAAATAAATAAATAAATAAATCCATAACCTAAATAAAATAGTCACTTTATTAAATTATGAGACCTTTTTTCACTTAATATACAGAATAAAATAAAGACAAAAAGAGAATCCCATTGAAATCTCTCCTTAGCTGGTCAAAGAAACTATAACTGACTAATAATAATTTCCTCTACTGCAGCAATCTGCAGTTTGATATATTTCCTCCACCAAGATCCAGAACAAGTTTTATAGAAAGGTTTGAATATTGCAGTGAGATATATCACACATATGGACCCTTCTTTTTGTCATGAGGCACACTGTACCAACAATTCTTCATTACATGATAGAATAGTACTGTAGGTGCCTCTTCCAAAACAAATTTAATAGTCTATGTCAAGGTAAGTCTACTCTACATTTATGTTAGAGGTTATGTGCTTCTTTTAATACCTGATTTTAGGATGTATTTCTACAAGAAGTTGTAATAAAATTTAAGTGTTTTCAAAAGTTATTGTCACTACCTTCTTGCAATTTGAGTGCTGGCAGCCTTAATGTATACCAAAACAAGTTTTCTTTAAAAAGCATTGGTTACACAGAGAAAATGCTATATTTTAATTTGAGGATTAATGACTTTTTATTCTCCGTTGCACTAGTTGCCATTTGCATGACAATTCAAGAAAGCAGAGGTCTGAAGAGATGCTAATCAGAAATTTAAGGATTAATATAGTGCTACTCCTGTATGTTGCTGGTATTTCAACTGGTCTCTCCTCTTTTTGACACAACGAGATTATGTTTGTCATACTTCACTATTACTAAATCAACCAATGTGTCCATGTAACAGCACAAGAAAATAACTTATTATAAAGCAGAGTTTACATTCTTGAGTTAGAGTCCTCTTCTGCCTGAGCTTTCATTCTGAGTTCTTTTCTAGATCTGCTTTCTATACAGGAAAGCATAAATAGATGATTATGCTACTTTTTGTTTCCATTGTTCTCTGGAAATTGCTATGAGAAAGTATTTTTTTTTTAAACACTGCACTCCTAACTCTTTATACCTCATTAATTTGAGGAGCCATATAAGTAGGAATAGGGTTACTACAATATCTGGCATCATTTTGGCTCTCCATTTGTCTTAGAAGTCATATTAATTGTGAGTCAATAGTACTATTTCCCTTTTGTGTTATCAATCAACTCAGATATCAATACAGTCTGTTTAAGCATATTTTAAATATAATGATTAACTTCATGGCTTCTGCAGAAGGCAAATCCAACTTCTCCCTCATTTTTCTTTATGGTCAAGAGCCATAAAAGTTTTCTCATTCTGTTTCACCAACAAACCCCAGGATCCTGTCAGTGTCATTTGATAATAGTCTAATTTATTTCTCTTTGTATGTGTTATTTCACGTATGTTAAATAATTTGATTTCATATCCTCATGCTTTAATCATCTATAATATTGCCAAATTTCAGCATGATATTTAAAAATAAAAATAAAGGAAAAGAAAAATAGAAAGAAAAAGAAAAACTCTTCAAAAGGCAAAAGTTCTCCCAAGGAAGATGAAGAGAAAATAAAAATACAAGCAGTTCATACAGCATCTGAAATACTTGAAATGTTTGATATTTGTGCAGTATCACAGCTGTTCCCATACAGGGCAATGTATAATTTTTCTGGAGGAGGATTGTCAAGGCTGACTGCATTAACCTTGAAGTATTGTTCCCTTAGGTTATAAATTTCTGCAAATCCAAAGGAAGGGGAAAAACTCAGAACTTGAAGCTGTATTAGTAGTCATGGAGACTGTTGCCTGATACTAGCCTTGAATAAGCAGTACAGAGAGAAATGCAGCCTAGAATTAAACTGCTCCATTACAATCTTGACAGTTCTGAAGCTGTACACTTCATATTATTGATGTCCAAGTATTAATGCCAACGTCAATTAATGCTACCTTTATGAGGCAGGGTCTTGAAAGGAAATCAAATCATGGTAAAAATGATAGAGTTCTCTAAAAATCGGAAGTCAGAGATGTTTGAAAAAAGATCTGTATTTAAAAAGAACTTAGCAATCAAGCAAGATATGAGGACACTGAAGCAAAGACAGCCCTTATGTAGCCCCTTCTCAGATTCCCCGTAGCATCGTGGGGGTACAGAAGCAGCCTTGGAAAGTGTGACATATCAGAGGTCTTTCTTTTTATTTCAAGATAAATACAAATGGATCTGTTCAGTTTCTCTTAAGTCACTTACACCTGTTAATCTATTTATTAGTAGGTTTGCTGAGTAAGCTACAGCAGACCTAACTTCCAGAAGACTCCACTTATCAAAATCAAGATGCTTTGGTTAGTCAGCTGATTGGACTTTGGGAAAAAGAAGATACTGTGGGGTATTAAGGAATACTGCTGTTCAAAAGCTCTCCCTCCTAGAGACTAAAAAAAGCCTTCTCTCTGCTAGGCCAGATACTTCTAGCAAGTCCACTTATACACTGTTCTTTCTTCATTTATTTCCACTGCACAGTATTATCCTTTTCCACCTTCATTTTTCTGATTCAAAGAACAAGGCAAAAATGTTTGCATACCCAAATGAATGCTCAGAGTATTTAATCTCCTCTTGTCATCGTATTAGTGAAGGTTTGTCAACATCTGTATCAGAACAGTCTACTGGTCTCTCTTGGGAGAACTTCATGTGTTTGGGATTTTCTGTTGAATTTTTTTCATGTTTATTCTCCCCTGTGTGTCAACCAGTATTACTGGTAACACCTATTAACTAGAGTTTTAGACCACAGTTTATTGCAGTGTACCAGAATGACACTTTTAAGAATGCCAGAAGTGAAGGTGGCATTTTAAATAACTGAAGTCGAGTTTTACATGCAGTATTACAAACCTAAAAGTTGGTATTTGGCAAGGGAGCATAACAACAATTGCCCTTGGGAGATAGTTTTTCTTAGAACAGCTCCCTCTTATTCTAAATTTGTTCATTTATTCTTATTCTAAATTTTGTTCATAGAATGGCTCGGCTTGGAAGGGACATTAGAGATCATCTAACTCCAACTCCCCTGCCATAGACAGGGATGCCACCCACCAGATCAGGTTGGGCAAGGCCCCATCCAGTCTGGCCTTGAGTAGATTAACTTAATTCACAGAAATGGGCATAGCTTAACAAGGATGCTACAATAAGGTGGGCAGAGAAGACTCTTGAAAATGGAATAGATGAAGTAAGGGACCAGAATTGGAAATGGTCCAAAAGCAAAGAAAAAGGGATGACACCATTATTTTTTTTTCCCACAGAACAAGGCTAAATACAGCTGGAAATAAAAACTTGAAGTCGAGGAGGAACATTACTGCTTTGGTTAAGAGACTAGCCACTGTGACTCCATGGAGAAGTGACTTGTTCCAAAGTGAGAATTCAGAACAAGAGCTGCAAACAAGAAGACGGAGGAGGCAGACATTGGACAGGAAGACGGAGGAGGCAGGCATTGGACAGTGAATAGCTAAGGTGCTTGCTTCTTACCAAAGCCCAATTTCCTCAGCTGCAGAGGGATTGTGCAGCCATCCTGAGAGTGAGGCAGGCTTGAGGAATAAAGCAACTTCTGACTCTGAACTGTGCAGTCAGGATTTGGCTATTTCAGCTTTTGCCATCAAGACCTTAATTAAATTTTCCTGAGATGATCAGCAGCTCTTCTGGGTACTTGCTTGAGAGCTCTAGTATGCAGAAGGGTATTTGATATACTTTCAATGCAAAATGTTACAGAACACTAAATACCTTCCCAGAGCAGGTTCTGGTCTCTTCTATAAGGCACTCAAATAAATTTGAATATTTTTAACTCGGTAAATTGGGAAGGGCAAAAATTGAGATTTCAGACACCTCAAAAAAATGGAGTGTTTCAAATATAAATTTGTTGGTATTTCTGAAACATCTGCTACTAATAAAAAAAAAGAAAAAAGAAAAAAAGAGTGCCATAGAAAAGTCTATAAAAATCAGTCTTTAAAGTAGAATCTATAAATATTGCACTGCAGACAAACTTAAAAATGGAACCAACAAAATCCTCTATACAGACTACTTGGTATACTGTGTTCACGAAGAGGAAGAGGGGTGGCTAACAGTAGAGAGTTAGTCTTCAACAGTTTCTTCAACATATTTAGACTTCAGGACTGAAGTCCAGTTGCACAGATCGTAAAGTAAAAGACATTTCTCATCTCACCTTGACGTGAATCCTGAAGTTGTTCTAAAGGTGCATTCAGTTATATCTTTCCATCAAATTCTCTTGGGAAAAAAAAAAATCCATCTTCTAAGTGCATCCCTACAGTCCCTTTGATGAATGTATCCTTTCTTGTTCTTTTCTTCATTAGATATCACATTTAACGCCCTTTCATTCTCCCTCAGCAATCACAATTGTATACTAGAAGTACAATTATTCCAAAAGCTCACATGTTCTGGCACTTAGAGAAAAAAAAAAAAAAAAGAGATTTGCCATTGCTATTTAAAAGTTTGAAACAGCTACCAAATATTAAGGGTAAAATCCAACTGTCATTCTTGTTCTAAGTTGTTATTATACCCAGCACATAAATGGCTAATAGTTCGTAGCTGTAGGACAGCCCATTAATGTCACTCAGGGAATTTTTTTCTACCTGGTAATAATCAGTACTGCCTCAATTCTCAGAGGTGACAAGAACTAAGGCACATCATCACTGGAGCTTGCTTCTGCTGACTTGACATGACCAGCAAGCCTCTGTTAATTATTGAATGATGCAATACCTTCTATGTATCACTAAGCCACCACATTTCTGCTCCTCAGTAAAATTCTGTTTTACCCACTAAATTTTTTATCAACCTTGGGAAGGGATGGAGTGCAAAAAAAGCAGCAATTTAACCAAAAGCATCTGTATTTTTAAGGAACATACTGAGACTCTTTTCTCTGCTATCAATTGTTACAACTTTGTGTGCAATCTTACCTTGGTTATATCTACCACCAAGAACAAAGTACAATAATTTGCCCTAATACATGAACTGCCTTCCCTCATACTGTGATCTAAACCTAAAAGAAGAAAGTAATTTCTTTACATTTTTCACTTAAGGGGAGAACCACTTTCATCATCAGCTGATGATTAGATGGCTTAAACTTTTGGCAGATATTGCACAGACATTTGAAATTGGTTTAGTGCATTCTCTAATGCATCAAATGAAAACGTAATAAGGTATAACATTTAATGTTCAAAGTGGGAAACGCTGGTCAGGGAGAGATGAGTAACTGATCATGGAAAAGTTTAACAAGTAATGTGAAAGAACGGACCTTGTATTAAGCTCTCTCTTAAAAAAAAAAAATCTCAAGAAAGTGTATCCTAAATGTCACACTTGCAGTAAATCCTTTGAAAGAATTATTTCTCCTCTAAAAATTAGGTGTCTATACCATTTAGAAGCTGTTAAAAACACACTTTCCTAACTTTAACCCCTACATGTAATGCTGAAAATTCTGCCTGAGCTCCTATAACCCACATTACATGGGAGCTCAAACTAAGGGATCAGAAACAGACACAAAGACATCTGTAAATAGTTAGGGTGCATCAAACCCTGAAGCACAGTAGATGTGAGGCTGCCACAGCCCTGTGTGCTCAGACAGAGATGGTGACTTGGCTGAGCATGCATTACTGGTACTGGGGCACTGCATTGCTGCTATGCAGGGTGATGCCAGGGCTGCCCCATGCCAGCCCCAGCTGGCTCCAACAGCCCCACCACAGGGCACGGCTGGGCCCAGCAACCAAGATGGCGGCACCTCACCTCAGGGACAGCCTGGGGAAGAGAAGGAAAAACACAAAGAAGAAACAGTCCTGCAGAGAATTCACACCAGAAAAGAATGTGAAGGAGGAGGAGGAGAGAGGAACCACCATGACCTGATCATAGCGCCATCCTGCACTGCTCTCTGCCTTGCTGAGGGTCTGAGTGAGACCTGTGGCAATAACAAAGAGTTTCCATCCTTAAAAACTTACTTTAAATATTCCAGCTTACATCCATTAAACTTGACGTCTCTGAGTAGTATTTATTTTTTGTCATTAAGAGTGTCCCTCATAACTCCTTTATGTATCCTCCATATGAGGGGTGCCTTATAAATCAGGATCTCTCTCACAACTGCCTGATAAACTGAACGCATAAATACATTATCAATATCACACAGAGCCTCCTTGCCTGAGGAAAAGGATATTGCAGAATTGTACAATATAGACAGAAATATACCAAATTGATTAAAGATATGGAAAAGTTAGGAGAGTAGGCCTCTTCAGCATGGAAGAGTGGTGAGTAAGGTGAAGATATTTTAAAATCATGATGACATAAACAGGATAAATAAGGACTGATATTTGCTGACTGTTCCCTTATGAAAATTAAGTGATATAAACTGTAGTCTAAGTGTATTAGTGTAGTTAAAAAAAAAAAAATCAACAAAAAGTTTCCCAGAACTTGTAATTAAATTGAGGTTAATTAACGTGAGGTAAATTAACGTGAGAGTTTGTATATGTTAGGAGTTCGCATGAGTTCAAGGAAAATGGGACAAGCTCAAGAAAGAGAAATACTACTAAATGCTACTGTATACAGAGACATCACACCTCTGGTACAGATATTCTCTAAGCCACAGTTCTCTCAAGGCAGAGAGAATACTCTGCTATCATTTTTCTGCTACCAACTTGTTATTCCTCCTTATTGCAACTTCTGTTGGGTTACAGGGACATTTTTTTTTCTGATCCATTAGGCTTATTGTACTTTTCTCTTCTTAAAGTTCCTATTTCTTCATAAATCTTGGTTTGGGGCATCAGGTAAAGAACCTTGAAAATAAAGTAAAAAAAAAAAAATAGTTATTTAAGTTATTTTTGTTTGTTTGTTTTTACAAGTTCTAGTTTTTTAAGTGATATCTTTCATTCCAGTAATGACTGTACTTCATTTTATAACTTTCAAATCTTCATACTAGATGATATTTCCCAACTCCAGGATCCTACCACTACATGAACTGTGTACTTCTAGACAAGGATTGAAAGAGCACAATGGGGGGGGGGGGGGGGGGGGGAAGGACAAATTGAAGTACCCACTGGATTATAAAGAAAAGGTTTTTTAAAAAAATGCTTATTAAAAATAGCCCAATCAACTGATAATTTCCCTTCTCCAGATAGAGAGATAACCCTCCTGATAACATAGAGGAAAAAAGCAGTTAAATAATCAAATTAAAAATTAAATTAAAAATTAAAAGCTAGTTTATACAAAAACATACCATTGTTCTTCATTGCAACTAAGTAATGCACCTATGCCTATTTTTCACAAAAAAAAAAAAAAATAGATGCAACCAATCACATCTTAAGTAGAACAAAGATGATCACATATGTTTTCTGTACTTCATGTTGCGCAGATATACTTACGGTGTAGGTACATTTTTAATGTTTCCAAATTTATAGGATCAATACTTTTAAGCCTGCAGAAACTATTTATTTGGCATAAAACTGAACTGGATTATACATTTATTGAACAAATACTAAATTTTACAAGGTAGCAGTCTTCTATTTTTCCATATTACTCTATTCAATAGCAATAGTAATCCAAAGTTGGACCCGTTGTTCAGACGAGCCTCTTTCTATTTTCAAAAGATCATAAAACGCTATTATTAAGCAAATGTGGAGAATCAAAAATCTTTTGCCTCAGGGACCCTTGTCTTCTTTTTGATCAGTAAAATTAGTTTATCTTTGATTTTTCTTCTCTTTATGTACATTGAAAAGAATTTGAATAAAATCATGTACGTCTGCTGGTGATTAAAGAACTATCTGTTGATGTATATAGTGCCTGGGCATCTTGCAAGTGAACACCTGGAATATGTTCTTCAGCAATGATAAAATGATATTTTTAAGATCTAAAATAAAGTGAAAAAAATTAGTGGATAATAAAGGATAATAATAGGAAGCTATGCTCTCTATCTCACCAGGCCCAGTCAGTAATGATCACTAATAAGTCCCTTTCACTCTCAATGCTTGTAAAAAGCCTGTTTCATCATTTCCATTTTGCAAAACAATTACCTTTTTTTCCCTCCACTGTTTAAAATGTAGTTCAGGAAAACCATCCCTAGGAATCTGATTTACAAAGTGCTTAAAATAATCATCTAAGATCAAAGACTGTTTTCTTTCTCAGTTGAGAAAGCTTTTTGAAAGCCAGAAAAATAAGTTTCTTTTACAGTTTCCCTTTCACACTGAGGCTTACATAGAAGGGGAAAAATAATAATAATAATAAAAAAAACTATATTAATGTATGTCACAAAAAAAAAGAAAAAAAGGAAAAAAGATACCAAATAAAGAGTGGTCCTGAAGTTTTAAAATGAAACTAGTTTCAGCAGCTGCTATGTCATTTGGAATGAAATGACATTAGCTCGTGGTAAGGGATACTCATGAAGAAGAGAATAAATTCACCTGAAATGCACTTGAGCTGTCCTCACAGAGGTACCATCAAATAAATGCAATTACAAAAAATAAATGATCAAATAAATAAATAAAAAAGGACCAGTGTAAGAATTTGTCAACTATTTCTGATAACGTTTAATTCAAAACAACTGTAAACTATTTCAAATCCATTCACAATGCATATCATCAAATAATCTTTTGACTTTTGCTAAAATACTTCACACATCAATTCAAGTCAGTTATCATTGTAACATTAGCTGAAACCCAAATAATTACAGCAACAAAAAGGTAAAGTTTTTTGAGATGTTAAAATCAGGAAATGGGAAAGTGACATTACTTTTTCAGCTAACAGACACAGAGCAGCTAAATAGATTTTGCGCAGAAACTGCCCAAATAAATGGGTACAGTACTAGAATCAAAAATAATTATTCCTTCTTTCAAAGAACCTCTATATCGCTGGGTTTCCAGAGCAATGTAGAAAACACCTCCACCTCTGATTTCCAGAGGATTGTGCTGAAGAACGAAAGCATTTAGGAAGCAAATATTATAAAGCCACCTAGGAGCTTCCTGCATCACAGACATTTCCAGAACCAAATTTCTGTCTGAATTATTAGTAATGACCACAGTGTTATAATGCAGTCTTAAGGTTAACATGTTAATAAATCTCAGAAAAGGAAAGTTAATTCTTCTCTAGTGAGCCCCAGGCTAGTCTATATTTTACCTCTCTTTAATTCTTTCAAGGTCAAAATTAAATTTCACGTGGAAAAACATCCATGTCTCATTTCTTAAGAAGATCTTCATCACAAGAAGGATCAGCCCTTCAATATTCTTTGGCTAAAATTCTGTTTGTGACTACAGTGGGAGAGAAAAACTGAAAGGTCAAAATATTTATAAGCAAGGAAGTTATTATTTTCAGTTAACTCCTCATGACAGACTGGGTGACCTTTACTAACAAAAAAAATACTGTTAGTTTTATGTCATTGTAGGCAACTGATTTAATAAGTTATGTACTTGGTCACTTACATGTCTCAGCTGAAGAAAAAAGTGCTGCGGATTGTGAAGCTAAAACCAGTAGCAATATCCAACCCATGTAAAACAGAAATACCTAACCACAATGCATTTACTCTCAGATCTCTTCATTATGTATCTGTAAGCTCATTGATCTCATCTTCAGTGACCAAGACTGATATATTTATGAAAATACCCAGCATCTCCTCCTGAGATCTCTGTGGATCTCCTCCAGCATCCCCCAAACAAGTTTTGTTCTCAGAAAAAATAAAGCCATTAAAAAAGAATTTGGGAATAAATTAGAGATGCCAGTTGATAATCTTTAGCTATACAGTGAGCTAACTTTTACATGGATTACATCTGAAATAGTCTTAGCATTTCCAGAGTGCACAATCTCATAATTAATGTTTCAATCACAATTGGAATATGTTATTATTAAGACTGGCAGTAGTCTTCACTTGATTGCAAATTTATCAAACTTGCAGAGCCTGATGACCTTTAAAACACCCTTTCCAAAATTTATGTCTGTACGTTTTAGCAGGTTACCTGTCCCTCTCAGTGATGCACTGAGGAAACCAAAATAACACAAATTATGCTTCAAAATGAAGGAAAGTGCTAAACCTCTCTGAAAAGGTTAGTGGAGCTAGCAAGGATAAACACATCAGAGGAACACCCATGAGTCTAGAGGTGAGGAGGCAGAGGGAAAATGGGTTTCACAGAGCGACTTAAGCCAACTCCAATGGGACAAGAAGATAGATGAGAGGGAAGACACAACTTACCTTGTGAAGAAACAAAGTATAGATAGAAATGCAGATATTGCAAGATGCCTGAAATCTGGAAATAAGAAGAGGCAAAAGTTGAACCTATTGAAAGCAATGGAACAGAAAAGGTCAGACAAAAGGAGAAACATGTCAAAAAACATGCATGCAACAGTCCAGTGCCTCTGGAGTCAGGGTCTCCCCTTCAAATAGTCTCAGCACTTTGCTAATGCTGGCAATCATCAATGAAACCTACCAGCTGTGTCACTGTGGAAACTTTGATATCACTTACATTTATTAAAACTTTTCTGAAAAGATATGTAGTTGTATTATGGAAAAAAAAAAAAAAAAAAAAAGAAAAGAAGAAAAACCTAACTCATTTCTTCTCCAAATAAAAGACACTGCGTGGGAGGAAATGAAAAATGACACTATTGGACTCAAGAGTTTGAATGGCTTCTAGACAAAACATCCTACATGTCTGACAAAAATATGTTCTGCCATTGTATACTGTGGCTGGTAAGAGAGGAAAATTCACTATGATTTTTTGAACTAAACTGTCATGCCTAAAATTCTTTTCACAGTTCAAATGAAAAAAATGTGGTTTTTTTTAATTATCATAGAATTGTAGTACAATTCTAACTGTAATATAATTAGAATTCTATGATAGAAACTGACAAGATTAATAAAAATATAAAAGATGTTACTGCAATATCAGTATCCTTACTCTGGCTGCTCAGGTTTTTTTGGAGTTTTTTCTGTATGTGCGTGTGTTTTGCTTTTCTTTCAGTATTAAATTCTCAGAAGATGCACTGTATCCCTTCTCATGGGAAACAACTGCACTTTATTAACCTACCCACCCCTTTTATTAATTTAAATCTAACTAAATTTGCCTTCAACCTCATATATCTTAAGTAGCGTAGAATCTAGCTCATACTGTTGACCATCTCTTTATCCTCAAATGT